>NC_066582.1:410881423-411217673 GCF_024323335.1 Lathyrus oleraceus | reverse complement strand
ATTGTTTAATATCTCTGCCTATTAAACAATTTGTACTAGGCTATGATTGGTCACCAGGTCATAGCTATGCTACCTGCAACAAGGGTGGATACAAGAGGGTAAGGAGACACCCTACTGTGAGAAGGCCAATGTATCTGCAGGAGTTCAAGGATGTTGTTCATGCAGGAGTGGTTCTGGATGTCAGAAACAACATCATGGCATCTGATATGGTCGTACCTACTATAAAGCAAAAGTGGGTGATTACTTGATCGAAGCTGTGAAGCAAGATCAAGTGGATGGTAACTTGGTTGAAACTGTGGAGTAAAACCAAGTCTGTAACTCTGTCGTTATTCTCTGGTTATGTTGTTGGCTTTGGCAACATTTTTGACAAAAAGGGGGAGTAACCCCTGAACAAACAGAGTGGGTGTCTCTACAACAGACTCTCAGGACGACAGATTCCTCCCCTGCAGCAATTGTCTGTGAAGTTTTTATTTAACTTCCATGTGTGTGAGTGTGCTGCCACTCTGAGTGTATTAGCTAGTATTATTTTCTGCTAGGTGTGTGTTTCCGCTGCTATGAACTCTGTTATGGGGATCAAAGTGTTTTAGCCAAAAATTTGCCAAAGGGGGAGTTTGTAGGTGTTTAATTGGCTGCATTATATGGTAAAACACTAGATGGTTACTAATGTCCTGACTGATGTCATGACATGTATGTGTGACCACATTGTAGTTACTGCAGGACTAGCTAACACAGGATTTATTGAATGTCAAACTAGATGCTGTGACATTCATACCTGTCAACAGATACTAAGGAATAGAACAGCAGGTGTTCTGTCAGAACTTAGTATTTATTTCCAGTCTGGTTATCAAGGAAAGACCAGACCTGGCATAAGGCCTACTGACTGAATGTCAAACTAGATGTTATGACATTCATCATTGACAGCAGCTGCTGAAGATTAGACAGAGTGGTGTTCTGCTATACTTCAGCATGTAACTTAGTTTGTTCTTCAAAAGAATAACAGAACTAACTTAAGGTCAATTGTGTAAATGTTAAGTTGGACACTTTGACATTTATTAATGTAAGCTGTCACTGTAAGTATGGTCATTTTGATCATGTACAGGTCAGCAAAATTGTACAGTCTGTTTTCTGGAAAAACAGACTCAGCATATGGACCTTGATGCCAAGCTGAATGTCGTGACATTCATGCCTGACAGCATATGCTAAATTGTAGGTTGTTCAGTTTTCTGTTTCAGCTTTTTCTCAGGCTATTCTTCAGGAAGTCAACAACTTAGAGAAAAACCAGGAAATCAACAACCAAGCTACATTCAATGAACCTAACAAATAGCCTATTTGTTAGTAACCTAAATGTTGAATTTATGGGAACTCGCGTGACCTTAAATTCAGGAGAATACAGGTGCAAAAGCCCAGGGTACTGCAATATAAAAAGGAAGGCGTTCCTTCATTCAGTTTCAGGGATTTTGAGGCGTGAAGATTTTGTGTGTCCATCATACTTCACTGCTGTATTTTTGTGAGTCTTGTATTAGACGTATCTTGTAAGCCAAGTCATTATCAAGTAGATGATAGCTTTGGCATAGGGTGTTCATTGAGTTGTAAGTGTTGTGTCACTCAAAGCTTTTAAGCGTGAGTGCTGTGTATCTTGATTAAAGCTGTGAAGCACAATCAAGAGTTGTTTGAAGTGTGACTTCAACTTGTCTTTAATATTGTTTAAAGATAGTAATCACTGAGGTGATTGAGGGGGAGTGAGTAGGAACTCTGATCTTAGATTAAGATTGAAATTGCATTGGGTAGGGATTAAGTGATAAGTTGTAAACGGGTGAGTTTAGTTTTGAATTGATACTACTAATAGTGGATTTCCTCCCTGGCTTGGTAGCCCCCAGATGTAGGTCATGTTGGACTGAACTGGGTGAACAATTACTTGTGTTATTTACTGCACTTACTGTTAAGTTCTGCATAATCCCTGTCTGTGCAGAATTGGAAGTCATAACAACCAGTGTGACATCCAAAGTCTGATAACTAGAATTTCAATCCGGTAGATTGCGTAGTAACGTCGTTCACCCCAAAATACAACCCTTACCCCATAGGTGGTCGAACTACGTTTTGCTCTGATTTTCATCCCAGATGAGATACGTAGGCATAAGACGCGATGTCTTAGCGAGCACACTCCTCTTTAACCCATAGGTAGCCAAGCTACGAAGACTCTGATTCTCAGATTCATATGAGATACGTATGCAGTGGATGCGACGTCCGTGCGAGTCATTTTCTTTTGAACCTTCTTTTAGTAAGTAGTACATTAGATAAACATACACGTTTTTCTCATCCCTTCAATCATGTTTACACAAATAAATTTTCACAAAAAACAACAACCTTTGCAACAAATGTGAAAAGGGCTCCCTAGGAGTACCTAGGATGCTTTGGGTGCCTAATACCTTCCCATTGCATAACCAACCCCCTTACCCAGATCTCTGACATTTTTACTAGTTTTTGATTCGATAAAACTTTTAGGTTTTTGTTCGCTTTCTAACCATTCCTTTGGATAAATAGAAGTGCGGTGGCGACTCGACTTGTATGATTTACCTTGGATTTAGTCAATATCTCTAATGGTAACGAATACCCCGCTACAGAAATGTGGCGACTCTGCTGGGGATATGTATTTGCCTAGTGGGTTTTGCCGACTTTTCATATTTGTTGTATTGTATTGTATATTTTTTTTTTGTGACATATTTTTGTGCAATTTGGGATTACTGTATTGTATGTAATGATTGAATTGCTTGATATTAATTCCTTGTATGCTTTGTGATCTTTGTGAGATGAGTTCTATACCCGAACTCGAGTGCACTTAGGATAGGAGAATGGCATAGTCTTGTTGACTTGTGTGGAGTTATTCCTTAGCAAGTTGACTTGCAAGTCCATTCACTTGGTGGAGGTTATGTTGGGATCAATAATGTCACACAAGTAAGTTGTGGTTAGACATTACTCTTTCCAATATAGACCTTAGAATCTAAGGACCTTAGTTTACCAAACCCATCTTGGCCTATGCTTAGGATGTAGTGGGAAGGTCGTTCAAGTGTAAGATTTAATACGATTGTTACGCGATACTACACTCATAAGAGTCTCTCTTGAGAATATTTTCGTTATAGGAGTAGTCGTTTCTCCAATAATATCCGAAAGATGGGATGATGACTATGGGAACCTCTTGTAGAACATGTTTGGCAGGTTTAAACCTTAGTACACTCCCTTTTGGGTGGTTCTTAACCTAAACTCCATGCTCGTGACTTGCAACAAACCCTTGATTCATGGTTGATCCGTTCAGGTATCCTTAATATCTTTGGAACTTGGGTGTTGATAAGGTGCAAACTATAATCCACCAGAATGGATGGTTGATATTAAGGATAACATGATCCATCCCATGACCTTTGTTTGGTGTGATTTGCTTGATCCTTGAGTGTGATTGTTGCATTCATGCATTCATGCATTCATGCACCCATTTGCATTCATATCATCAAAATAATAAGAAAATTTTCAAGGAACTTAAGGGGTTTATTTGCAAAATTTTCAGACATGGAAAGACAAAGAAGGAATACAAAGAAGTACAGTTTCAGACAACCAGACTTGAAAGAGTTAAGGAATTTGACGTCTTATGTATTAGATACCTTGGGTTTCAAGGCTCGTTTTGGGAAGCTTCTTCCTCTTCTGACCACCCAGGTGGATGAAGGATTGATGAGTGTATTGGTGCAGTTTTACGATCCTTTGTACCGTTGCTTCACGTTTCCGGATTTTCAGCTTTTGCCTACATTTGAGGAGTATGCTTACCTTGTGGGTATACCTATTCTAGACCAGTTGCCGTTCAGTGGCTTGGAGAGTATTCCTACTTCTCAAGAGATTGCTGACATGTTACACATAGATGAATCTCTGGTTGGTGCTCATATGACTACCAAAGGAGGAATTCAAGGTCTCCCTTCTGAGTTCCTCATTGCTCAAGCTACTATATGGAAAGGCCATGAGTGAGGATCCCTTTGAAGACATATTTGTACTTCTCATCTATGGGCTGGTGTTATTCCCCAACATCGACAAGTTTGTGGATGTGAACGCTATTAGGATCTTCTTTACTCTTAATCCCGTTCCGACTCTGTTGGGCGATACCTACTTCTCTTTGCATATGAGGAATGCAAAGGGTGGTGGCGCCATTGTGTGTTGTTTGCCTCTGTTGTATAAGTGGTTTATTTCTCACTTACCTCAGACGGTCGCTTTCAAGGAGAACAAGGAATGTCTACGGTGGTCCACGAGACTTATGTCTCTCACTAATGATGATATCTCTTGGTATAACCATGTGTATGATGGTGTGCGGATTATTGACTCTTGTGGCGAATTCTCCAATGTACCTCTTTTTGGTACATGTGGTGGGATTAACTACAATCCTGTTTTGGCACGTCGACAACTTGGGTTCCCCTTAAAGGATAAACCCAATAACATTCTGTTAGAGGGTGTATTCTTTCAGGATGGTAAAGATCCCCAAGGCTTGAAAGCTAGGATGGTCCGCGCTTGGCGCAAGATTCATAGGAAAGGAAGGAAAGAATTGGGTCCTAAGAATTGCATCGCTTTGGAGCCTTACCCTGTTTGGGTTAGGAAGAGGGCGCCTGAGTATCTCATGCCTTACGAGTATCCGAGACCTACACCTATGATTATGGTTGGGCCTTCAACCCTCCCTAATTAAGGAGTAGAGGAGTTGAGAGACGAAGACCGTTCACGTGAAACCTACGAACTAATCTACAGCAACCTCCAGGCAACTCTGAAAGGTTCACTCGGACTCACACACTTTCGCCTCCGCCTCACGCAAACCCTAACATTGCTTTGCAAACCGAGCCATGCCTTTCGAGTTTCATCGGTCTCTCCAATCAGGTTTTCCCTTATCCCCATTACTCTATGCTTTTAATTTGAATACTCTGAATGTGTGAGGTATCGTTCAGTTTTATCCCACGGGTTTAGATATGCATGAATGTGTAAACAATACCTTGAATGTTTTGATCACTTAATTTATGAGATGGATGCCATAGGGTTTGGAGTCCCTAAAATCGTACTGTTATCAATGGGAAATCCAGAACCTGCAGGCGCTCGCTAGCACCTTCGCTAGGCGAGCCTGCAGCGAAGCTTTGCTAAGCTTTCGCTAAGCGATGCAGCAGCGATCGTGACAGTAGCTTGTATTTCTGTTTGGTTTTAGATCTGTTTTCGTGTTTGATTGTAACATGTTTAACACTGCATCCATGCATTATTTACCTGTTATTTCTAACCTGTTTGTTGAGTTTTTGTGAGGGCTCACATACTCTTGCAGGGATAGCTTACTTGGTGTCCCACTTTATTTGTGGGGTACTAGCTGGAGGTTTATTCCGATTACCTGTACTGACTGACTTTCTTTGATGGTGCTTAGCTTGGAAGGGTCTTTGATTTTCTTACTTCTTAATTGCCGTTGCTTCGGATCTTTACCCACGTGGTACCTTTATTTTTTCCCACATTTTACCGCTTTTCTTAGGTTTCGTATAGCCTCTCGTGGCATGTCATTTAAGGTAGCGCGGTTCCTTCATCTAGGACTGCCTTTTTGCATGAGCATCCCTAAACACCCCTAACTCATTGATTTTTCTTCTCCTAAGAACATGTTATCTCCTTCTACTACAGGCGAGTAAGTCTCCAAAGGTCGAGCATCCGGTAGATTGCGTAGTAACGTCATTCACCCCAAAATACAACCCTTACCCCATAGGTGGTCGAACTACGTTTTGCTTTGATTTTCATCCCAAATGAGATACGTAGGCATAAGACACGATGTCTTAGCGAGCACACTCCTCTTTAACCCATAGGTAGCCGAGCTACGAAGACTCTGATTCTCAGATTCAGATGAGATACGTATGCAGTGGATGCGACGTCCGTGCGAGTCATTTTCTTTTGACCCTTCTTTTAGTAAGTACTACATTAGATAAACATACACGTTTTTCTCATCCCTTCAATCACGTTTGCACAAATAAATTTTCACAAAAAATAACAACCTTTGCAACAAATGTGAAAAAGGCTCCCTAGGAGTACCTAGGATGCTTTGGGTGCCTAATACCTTCCCATTGCATAACCAACCCCCTTACCCAGATCTCTGACATTTTTACTAGTTTTTGATTCGATAAAACTTTTAGGTTTTTGTTTGCTTTCTAACCATTCCTTTGGATAAATAGAATTGCGGTGGCGACTCGACTTGTATGATTTACCTTGGATTTAGTCAATATCTGTAATGGTAACGAATACCCCGCTACAGTAGCCATTAAAAAAGTCATAACAAGAGATGGTCCAAATTAGATTTGGAAACGAGATCTAAGGGTTGTGGTTTGATCTGGGGTTGGGACGGTGGTGTACACCACCGTCTTCTCCGGCGAACTCATCAGCACCGGCGAGAGTTGCAGACATGGCAACCTCAACCAAATGCCACGATCTATACAGCAATGGAAATCTGGGGTGATGTACATCACCCTTGTGCCATATATTTTCACTCTAGATCTCCATGGTAAGAGAAATCAGAGGTTGAAAAATATGGTGTTCAACTGAAACTTAATGGATTTGCAAAATTCAAAGCACAGTGAAGTTGCCTCTGATGAGAGGACTTCAGCGAACCCAATAAATGCAAGAAACAAGCTATAAACAAAGAGTTTCGAAGAAAGAAAGTTTGGATATCCACCTCTTCAATGTGGATCTTGAGAGCACGATTCTCCTTTGCTAATACTTGCAGTATGATCTAGTGATGAAGATGAAGCAAGGTCAAGGAATTATAAATTTGAAAATCAACCAATGTAGTTGAAATTCAGATCTGAATTTTTGAGAAGAAAGTGGAAATTCCTTTAAGTATGGCTATGGAGGGATTCTTGCAGCATAACAGGCGCCTTCAGGTTGCTCAATTGTGAAGCCTAGCACTCCTATTTATAGCAATTGGCAAGGCAATGCATGAGCAAAGTGTGTGCATGAATGAAGAGGGCCTCCATGCATGGGCCTGTACAGGCGCATGGAGGGCCCAATTCTCATTGAAAATGAATGCTGGTATCACATTTAAGTGAAATGGACGTGCAAAAATGATGTCATGAGCTTGTGCAATGTGTTTTCAACTTGTTTCCAAAAATGCACTAAAATGTTATCCTCTTCGAAAATGCCACCTCCAAAAATAGAACATGGCCTTATGGGTAATGGTTGGAAATCTCTTGACATAAGGATCAATTGTTATGTTGACCAAAACTTCATTTGGAATTGGGAAATTGATGCAAGATGCAAGATGCAAAACATGTGCATGTAAAAATTTCCAAAAAAGATCATCTTCAAGCCCTTCTGTTTCAGTGATGCAAGCTCCAAATGACAAAACCTTCAACATAAAAGTTTTATATAGTTTCAAGACAATAAATTTGAACTCAAATTTTGCATCATTTGGAGTTTTTATGAGGAAGTTATGGGCACTTGAAGTTGGACTTTTTTTCATATCTCAATGCCTTTGGTCCAAAGTGACCTATAATGTTTTGCATTATCACATGTATTTATTTTAGGATTATGAAACTTTGCTCAACATAAAAAATGAAGTAGATGTCATCTTAAACTTTCTAATGAATTTAATCCCACCTCAAAATCATAAAAAATGAATGAGTTATTTTCTTGGGAAGTTGACCCAAAATTAGGGTTTCATCAAAATGACCTATAATATTTTGAAATGGATGATGACTTTCCAAGCTTCATATCAATTTTTGATGAACATTAAATTTGTTCATATGGTTCTTAAGAACATTATTTCTCTTGGGGTAATCTCCATTTGACAAACACATTAAAAGTTAGGTCTCAGTGTATTTCAAAATAGTCAGATGAATTGACTGATCAACTTTTCAAGTCCATACCTCAAATCTTGATGAATTGATGATTGAGGACACTCAAATAAGCTCAAATATTAATGAAATGATGAATGAAAGAACTTCCCTTGATGGTATTTGATCATGGGTTGAGGTTGCTTCATGAGCAAGGCACAGTTGATGCACAGATGAATTAGGGTTTCCTTGGGAGACAATCCTCAAGCCCTTTGGTTTGCTTTGATCAGAATGATGAATTGAGATACTTGGGAGGCATATTTGATGGACGAGAGCTTTGGGAACCATTGTAATGCTTGCTTTCATCTTCACCTGGCCATATCAATGGGCATAGGGTCTCCTAAGAGCCTCAAATCTTATCATGGTTCAAACTACAAAACAAAAGATGTTAGTGACATATTTTTGTGCTTTTGGTTAGTAAACAAAAATGAGGAAAGCAATAATATACAATTCAAGCATGCTTGGTGATCTCAAATCAACTCACAAGTGTTCCCACCCAAAGGTTAGGAGCCAAGATGCTATGATCCTTGAGGCAAGATGCAAATGCAATGTTATGATGCCATGAGGTATCTTAGGGTCAAAATTGGGGTCTTACAGATGCCCCTATTTAAGGTCATTCTAGTCGGAGATATGACGGTTAAAATCTTCGTCTCGACGAGGTAGAATGGGCTTGAATAATAACAAAGAGACGAATTTTGGTACCTAAGAGACCTCATGATGAAAATGTATGTATGCAAAAGGTAACACTCTGTGGGGATATGTGTTCACAAAGGAAAAAAGGAAACCAGGAGAAACTGAAAATCCACATGAGTGATATACTCATAAATGGGACAGAGACTCAGGGGACTTTACTGGGGAGTAAAGGGATAAAATGCATGAGCATGTCACAAATTGAAACTTGCTAAGAGACACGAAGGAATTCCATGAAAATAAATCAATGGAAAGACTCGAGCTGACGCAAAGATGCATGTATTGGGGAATATGTCAATACAACAAAGTTATCCATAAAGGACACTTCGCATAAAAATCCGGACTCGGGCTGAGAAAATCCAATAAGGGACTCCGATGGGGAATGTCCAAAGAGGACTCAGCTGAGGAAACAACAACTAAGGTATTACCGGTTACTGGGTAATAAGCTCAAGGAGACATGTGATCAAAACACCGGTATAAGGGTGAGAAAGCAACATGCTCGGGGAGAATGAATATCTAAGACCGGTATAAGGGTGAGAGATATCAATCATCCAATAGTATGAAAAAGACCTAAAAAGGTATATTTCGACTCAGGAAAATCTGACTCCACAAGAGACAAAAGTCATAATAGGGAGCAGAAGGGAAGGAACACCAGGGATACCGGTTACTGGGCATATAATAGGTGACCAACCAAGGCATGAATTGGGGAATATTTCCAAGACACTCATCATCCGAAAGGAGGGCTGAAAAAGCAAACTCAATTATAGGATGGGCATCCGATTCTATAAGGAATTACGAATCTTACTCAACTGGGGAAGAAAAAGACTTCGACTGAAGAGCGCATGAGATATATTATCTATTACCGTCAGAACGTAGATAACATACTCGCATGGAAGATTATCCACAACCGAATACTGGGTTAATAAAGGATAAATCGATCGAAAAGGAAGGACATCGGGATACCGGCTACTGAGTATAAAATGATGACCAAACAAGGGGAGAAACAATCATTACCAACAAAAGGTAAATGAGAGATGATCGTTGGGGGTGCATTGACAAAATCAATGACATGGGAGATATATCACCGGTTACTGGGAGATATACTCAAAATGAAGGAATATCAATACCGAATATTGGATAAAGATAACCAACAAAGAGGGGATTACATCTATCAATTACTGGGTAAAAAACCACGGAAAAGAGTAACCGTCATCGGTTAGGATGAACAAAATCAAGGGTTAACTCTGCAAGGGGATAAAATGGGGTTTACAACCCGGTTACTGGGTAATAAACCACAGAAATAGGACTTATAACTACCGGTTACTGGGTAGAAGGCCACAAAACTCCGTCGGGGAAAAGATGGACAATTATTGGTTACTGAGCAATCATTCATCTAAATTACGGGGAAGTGCAGGGAAAATAACAAGAGTATTCAATCTAGAGACAAACTAGAGAGACGCATCGAAACAAAGACTCGACCCTATGAGGACATAGCTCAGGGGAGTAATTCCATCCCTAGTACATACTTTGGGAGGAAACAGAAATAACAATCATCCATGAGAATATAACTCGGTGGAGAATATGGAAGAAAGGGTAGACATTTTCTGCCTATGGGGCTAACTCTATATGGAGAGATCAGATACAAACATCGACTTGGGGAAATATATGTATCACCAAATAGCAGGAGATAACAAACAAAGATATATGGAAAAAAATGCAACATGAATATCTGAACGTTATAATTATGCATGTATATACGCGGTTTATGTATGATGAATGTTGACAAACAGACATATCTAACACAACCAAGTCCAAGAATCAATGGACAAACATCCGGTACTACATCTCGAAAGAGAAAAACCATGCCCACCGGGGAGACTCCCAATCTGACGGGGGCAACAGAAACCAAGGATACACTGATATCTGCTGGGAATAAAAGTCGATGCTGAGGATGATCAAAGCCCTTCCTGCTGGAGATTGATGTAGGCGAGTCCACTGGGGATAAGCTTTAAACCAAATTATTAAGAATTCCACTCATGCAGGGGATTTCCCGCTCACTCTGCGGGAGAAGTCCAATAAGGGAAAACCAACTTCCTTAAAAAGATAGCATATCAATTTATCAATTTTTAAGGGATTTTAGGTCTATCCAACCCAGGGATGACAACCATATAATTGATAACACAAATGCTAAATCCAGCCTTACTAGGGAGTTAGAAGATTGAGGCCAAACTCCAAACTCTCTGGGGACTTGGTGATGCATAATTCTTCTGTGCTCGCGGAGGAGACAACCTGAAAGATAATGAAGCAGATACAGGTATGCTGGGAATATGAACAAATGTCTTACCCTTTTGGCGGTCATACTATCCTTGGGGGAGCACTGGAGACGTCCCAATTATCCTTTTTTGTCATTGTGAATGTTCACTTTGTTTAAAAACAAATTATAAAAGTTTTGTTTATTTAAAACAATGATATTTTATCAATTAGAAATATGCAAATGTGTGTTGAATAGAAACAAATAAGAGTGCAAAGAATTGGATAAAGGCTCAAATTTATTTGATGGAATGGTAGTCTGCAAATGGCAAGACTCCATGGATCTTTACAAAATTTGAAATTGGTGATATATATTGGAAAAGGGCTAATTTAAACATTATGACCATTTATCCACCAACTCTAAATCCAATGTATTTGAAGCTTCAGATGATGATGACTGAGTGAAATTCTTTGACAGATGACGGTTGTAGCACACAGTCTTGTCGGAAGGCAGTTACTTGCCAAATCCCTAATTTTTGCCTAGATTGCCCCAGGGTGAGGTAGTCAATCTAGCGGGATAGATATTCATCATTTTGTTATGTCTCTAACTTTTGCCTGGACCTCCCTTTCGGGTTTTCAATCCACCGAGACGCTCATTTTTGCCTAAGTCGCCCTTTCGGGTTTTCAACTTAGCGAGCTATTTTGTTTTTTTAGGCGAAGTATTTCTTGACTGCATCTGAATTTACAAGACGAGTGAAATCCTCCCCATCCAAAGTTGTAAGCATCAAAGCACCGCCTGAAAAGGCTCTCTTAACAACATATGGACCTTCATAGTTTGGAGTCCACTTGCCCCTGGAATTGGGCGCGAAAGACAAGACTTTGTTGAGCACAAGGTCACCTTCTCGGAACACACGAGGCTTGACCTTCTTATCAAAGGCTTTCTTCATCCTTTGCTGATATAACTGACCATGACACATGGCAGTCAATCTCTTCTCTTCAATCTCTTCTCTTCAATCAAATTCAACTGGTCGTAACGACCCTGAACCCATTCAGCCTCAGTCAACTTGGCTTCCATCAAGACTCTCATTGATGGGATCTCCACCTCTACTGGGAGTGCGGTCTCCATGCCATATACAAGGGAGAAAGGGGTTGCCTTTGTTGAAGTGTGAATAGATGTATGATATCAATGCAAAGTAAATGGTAGCATTTCATGCCAATCTTTGTATGTAACAACCATCTTCTGGATAATCTTCTTGATGTTCTTATTAGCGGCTTCAACAGCCCCATTCATCTTGGGTCTATAAGGAGAAGAATTATGATGCATAATCTTGAACTCGCTACGCAGCTCTTTCATCATCTTGTTGTTCAAGTTGGATCCATTATGAGTAATGATCTTGTCTAGCACACCATAACGGCATATGATTTGATTCTTGATAAACTTCACAACCACCTGCCTGGTCACATTAGCATACGATGCCGCTTCAACCCACTTGGTGAAGTAATCAATAGCTACGAGAATAAATTTGTGACCGTTGGACGCTTTCGGCTCTATCATGCCAATCATGTCAATTCCCCACATGGAGAAGGGCCATGGTGATGAAATCACATTTATAAGTGTCGGGGGGATATAAATCTTGTCCGCATAAATTTGACACTTGTGGCATTTCTTCACATATTTGCAGCAATCACACTCCATTGTTAGCCAATAGTAACCTGCTCTCAACATCTTCCTTACCATGGCATGTCCATTGGAATGAGTACCAAATGAACCCTCATGGACTTCAGTCATCCACAAGTCTGCTTCGTGTCGATCCACGCATCTGAGCAGAACCATATCAAAGTTCCTTTTATAAAGCACATCACGGTTGAGGTAGAAACTACCAGATAATCTCCTCAAGGTCTTTCTATCCTTCACAGATGCCCCAGGCGGTTAAATCTGACTCTGAAGAAAACACTTGATATCATAATACCATGGCTTATCATCCTTCACTTCTTCTACTACAAATACATGAGCTGGTCTATCCAAGTGCATCACAGTGATATTGGGAACCTCATTCTAGAGTCTCACCACAATCATCAAAGCAAGTGTAGCAAGTGCATATGCCATCTGATTCTCATCTCGAGGAATATGATGGAAGTCAACCTCAGTAAAGAACGTCGAAATCCTCCCCGCATAATCTCTATATGGGATGAGGCCAGGCTGATTCGTCACCCATTCACCCTTAATCTGATTAACCACAAGGGCCGAATCACCATAAACATCAAGATGCTTGATCCTAATATCAATACACTCTTCCAATCTCATAATACAGGCCACATACTCAGCCATATTATTCGTGCATTTGAAAGTTAGCCTTGCTGTAAAAGGAAAATGTGTGCCCTGATGAGTAATAATCACTGCCCCAATACCATTTCCATATTGATTTACAGTGCCATCAAACACCATGCTCCATCGGGAACCAGGATCTGGCCCTTCATCAAGTGTAGGCTCATCGCAATCTTTCATTTTCAAATACAGAATATCCTCATCCGGGAAGTCATACTGAACTGACTGATAATCCTCAATTGGTTGATGTGCCAAGTGGTCAGCCAAGATACTACCTTTAATAGCCTTCTGAGCTCGATACTCAATATCATACTCAGACAACAGCATCTGCCAACGGGCAATCCTCCCAGTTAAAGTAGGCTTCTTAAAGATATACTTGATTGGATCCATTTTGGATATCAAACAAGTCGTATGATTCAACATATACTGGCGTAATCGCTTAGCAGCCGAAGCCAGAGCACAACATGTTTTCTCAAGCATTGAGTATCGGGACTCACAATCAGTGAACTTCTTACTCAAATAGTATATAGCATACTCTTTCTTCCCTGATTCATCTTACTGACCAAGGACACAACCCATAGAGTCTTCAAGAACTGTCAGATACATAATCAAGGGTCTCCCTTCCACAGGCGGACACAGAATCGGCGGTTCAGACAGATACTCTTTAATACTGTCAAAAGCTTTTTGGCAATCCTCGATCCAATCATGACGTTGATCTTGCCGGAGAATCTTGAATATTGGGGCACATGTGGCAGTCATGTGGGATATAAATCTGGAGATATAATTCAAGCGACCAAGAAAACCTCGGACTTGCTTCTCAGTTTTGGGCGCAGGCATCTCTTGTATTACTTTGACCTTGGCAAGATCAACTTCAATACCTCTCTTACTGACAATAAAGTCCAATAACTTTCCAGAACGGACTCCAAATGTACACTTGTTAGGATTCAGACGAAGTTTATACTTCCTCAAACGTTGAAAAAGCTTCAACAAGTGCTCTACATGTTCAACTTCCGTTCTCGACTTTGCGATCATATTATCAACATACACCTCGATCTCCTTGTGCATCATATAGTGAAACAAAGTAGTCATAGCTTGTTGATACGTGGCTCCGGCATTCTTCAAACCGAAGGGCATCACTCGATAACAGAATGTTCCCCAAGGTGTGATGAATGTTGTCTTCTCCATATCCTCGGGTGCCATTTTAATTTGATTATATATGGAAAATCCGTCCATAAATGAGAAGACATATAACTTAGCTGTATTATCTACCAACATATCAATATGTGGTAAAGGAAAATCATCTTTTGGACTAGCTTTATTCAAGTCTCGATAGTCCACACACATTCGGACTTTTCCATCTTTCTTAGGCGCAGACACAATATTGGCCACCCATTGAGGATATGTAGAAGTCACCAGAAACCCCGCATCGATTTGCTTCTGAACTTCTGCTTTAATCTTCACTGCCATATCAGGATGAGTTCTTCTGAGCTTCTGCTTTACAAGCACACACTCAGGCTTCAAAGGCAGGAAATGTTGCACGATATCAGTATCCAGACCAGGCATGTCTTCATATGACCAGGCAAAGACGTCGACATATTCTCGTAGAAACTCAATCAAACCCTTCTTAACAGATTCTTCTAGGAGTGCCCTAATCTTTACTTCGCGAGCACAATCCTCAGACCCTAAGTTGACTGTTTCCAGATTCTAAAGATGTGGCTAAATGATCTTCTCTTCATGCTCAAGTAGACGGGTAAACTCATCAGGAATCTCTTCAACATCATCTTTTTCGGCCTTAAATATAGGGAACTCAAAGTTAGGAGATGTTGTTGGATCATTATGTTCAATGGGTTTGATCAACTTGCATAATGATTTTGGATATAAAGAGATTTTAGAATTCAAACAAGGCAAATCATTATGCAGATGAAAAGATTGATTTTGTTCTATTTTTAAGGTTTTATGTGATCACCAATTTCATACAAAAAGCAAAAAGTGAAAATAATTGGGAAAACAAACATTTAACATGAATTTATTGAATGAAATATCATTGTATTTATGAGCCAACAATGTCATCGCTCCTCCTTTTGGCATGTGAGAAGGGTTTTTAAACAAACAACGAACATTATGTTGACTTATGGACGACTGTTGGAACATCAACAGTGATCCAGGTATTGCAGACCCCTCCAGGGATGACAAAGTTGCCAGAATCCTCCTCTGCATCCTCTTCCACAATAGCAGCAGCTTCCTCGTCTTTGACGGTGTGGATGAACCCACCACTCTGAAACAGCCCACGCTTGTTGAAGGTGCCTGAAGAATACCCTATGCCAGCCCGGGACTTATTGTCTTCTATCTTGATCATTTGTCCTAAACCAGTAGTTGTGCCATGCTCAATGGCAAACTTCGCATCATTGTAGGACGCAAATGAAGAAGTTCCTTTCTTAGAAGGCTCAGCAATAGATAAAGCTTGGAACGGCGTCCCAACTTCATCCTCAGCGTCTATATAAGAAAAAGAAGACAGATGGCTAACCAAGAGAGCCTTCTCTCCCCCTACCACCACCAGCTTTTTGTTCTTGACAAATTTCAATTTCTTGTGTAGGGTGGATGTCACGGCGCCTGCCTCGTGAATCCATGGTCTGCCCAACAGACAGCTATATGATGGGTGGATATCCATGATTTGAAAAGTGATTTGGAAATCACTTGGTCCAATCACCGTCTTGCGGGAACCATCAAAAGCTTTTACCACCACTCCACTCTGCCTCATGGGAGGCCCCTGGTATGACAATCTAGCCAGAGTGGACTTTGGCAACACATTCAGTGATGATCCAGTGTCTACCAGCACATTAGACATGACATCATCCTTGTAGCTCATAGATATGTGAAGTGCCAAATTATGGTCTCTTCCCTCCTCAAAGAGATCAACATCACAGAAACTCAGATTGTTACAAGCAGTAATGTTTGCAACAATACTATCGAATTGTTCTATTGTGACGTCATGGTCTACATATGCCACATCCAACACCTTATGAAGAGCTTCTCGATGTGGTTCTGAATTCATCAACAAAGATAGCACAGAAATCTTTGATGGCGTTTGTAGAAGCTGATCTACAACGTTGTACTCACTCCTCTTGATGAGCCTCAGCATCTCATCACAGTCCTCTTTCATCGTTCCATTCTAGCCAGCAGGGACAGGAGTTCTTACATCGGTGGCAGGTTTATTAGCATCAAGTGCCGGATTTGGAGCAACAGCAGCATTTCCAACCGGACAAACAGCACAATCATTAATATCAGCCCTTCTGATGTCAGCCTGGGGTTTCGGTGAAGCCGAGAAAACACGACCACTATGGGTCAGGCCGCTGACATCAGCGATATTAACAACAGAGGTAGAGGGCAGGGGCACCTCCTTCCCATCTTCCAGTGCCACAGCATTGTAACGATAGGGGACAGCCTTATTAGAAGAATATGGCATAGGGCCAGCTGGTTTAATTATGAGAGAGGGAGAAGCCTTCTGCTTGCTGCCATCATATCGGATGACAACAGGCTCTGGGATCCTGAACACTGGTGATATCACATTAACTTCGTCATCCCCATCGCGATTCTTAAGTATTTCAATTACACCCTCGTCCAGCATTTCTTGAATATCTTTTCGAACTTGATGATACCCCCTCTGATTGACAGTGCAGACTCGGCATATGTCATGGTCATGCTCATAATGACTGTATTCACACAAAAGTCTGTGCATCTCGACCAATGATTGTCGGATATGGCTAACATATCGGACTTTGTATTTACCGGGGCAGCCCTAGACCATGTTAACAGCAGATTTCCCATGCTCGGGCAATGGGTTCTTCTTGACGTTGGGACCTACATCCTCGAAACACAAGATACCACTTCTCACAAGGTCTTGAACCTTGGTCTTCAACGGGTAGTAATTTTCCACGTCATGTCCGGTGGCACCGGAATGATAAACACAATGAAGCTCTAGCTTATACCACCATTAAGGATTGGTAGGTATAGCCGGTGGGTCTCGTGGAGTGATCAGTTTTCTCTCTATCAAAGAGGGATATAGCTCTACGTAGGTCATGGGAATAGGATCAAAAGTGACCCTTTTCCTCTCATAGCTTGTACTGGTCTGATTATTGTTTCGAGGCTGGTAGGCCTGTTGTTGAGGACGGTGATGTTGTTGTTGATATTGTTGATGTTGCTGTTGTTGGTTATTATTATGTTGATAGTGTTGATTTTCTCTGAAAATAGGTGCTATGTGAACCACCTGATGCTGATTACCGGCGGGACGCACGATCTTCCTCCTCACAGAGGGTCTTTTGGGTTTGACATGGGAGGTCACAACATGTGCCTCACCATCTTTCTTCTTTCCAAACGCCCCATATCGCTTGGAAGAAGAGTCTTCTTCTCTAGTCAGGCGCCCTTCCATGACTCCTTCCTCCATACGCATCCCCATATTCACCATCTCGGTGAAGTCAGAAGGAGCGCTGGCAATCATCCGCTCATAATAAAATAAGCTCAAGGTCTTCAGGAAGATCTTGGTCATCTCTTTTTCTTCCAACGGAGGCACAATCCGTGCAGCTAGTTCTTGCCACCTCTGGGCGTACTCCTTGAAAGTTTCCTTGTCCTTCTAGGACATGGCTCTAAATTGATCCCTATCGGGAGCCATATCCACATTGTATTTGTACTGCTTGACGAAAGCTTCACCAAGATCATTGAAGGATCGGATGTTCACGCTGTCCAAACCCATGTACCATCTCAGGGCGGCACCGGACAGGCTGTCCTGGAAATAATGAATGAGGAGCTAATCATTGTCGGTTTGAGTCGACATTTTCCTTGCGTACATAACCAAGTGGATGAGAGGGCAAGTGTTTCCCTTGTACTTTTCAAAGTCAGGTACTTTGAATTTTACAGGGATTTTGACGTTAGGAACCAAGCAGAGTTCAACAGCAGACTTGCCAAAGAGGTCTTTTCCTCTGAGAGTTTTGAGTTCCTTACGGAGCTCAAGAAACTAATCGTTCATTGCATCCATCTTTTCATACACGTCTGGGCCCTCAGACGGCTCAGAGTGGTAGATGGTGTCGTCTACTCTTGGCATAGTATGCACGACCGGAGGTGGAACGGTGAGGATCAGGCTAGATGCCGGCAGAGAAGAAAACGTGGGGGCGAGACCCTTAGGAACAAAACTCGCGGGCATCCCCTAGGGAAACCCGGCTGGCATAGCAGTTGGCGCAAAATGGGCACTAGCAGCAGGCACTATTGAAGAGGAAATCTCAGAGATGACTGTCCTCTAGGGAGGAGTTGAAGGTGTTGGAGATGACGGGCTTTGGGTGGCCATGAAAGACTCCATTATGGTAGTCAATCTGGCCACTTCCTCCTTGAGTTCTCTGTTCTCTTGCTCTATGTGATCCATCAGTCTTGAAGTGTTGGCTCTGGTGTAGTACCGGTGAGTCAGCTTGTCTTCAAAATAAATGGAGAACAAAGAGTTAGACCATTGAACATGAAGCCTAGAGCAAAACCTGCTTATTCACATGATGCATGCAATGCTTGTGCATATGATTTATTTTATTCATCAGAGGAACTTTAGAGTCCTATTTGCAAATATTAAAAATATTTATCATTTAGACATATATGGAAATATCATATCAATAGTATATGGAAAAATTTTACACCAAAGAAGTACAGTCTTGGTAACCAAATACAATACAAGAGAGAAGGAAAATGAACATCCTATGGAACCCTAGAAATAATCATCTAAAGCTTTGGAGACCGGAAGATACGATGCACGAAGCCTCTTCACCTCTCGCTCATAAGCTGCCTTCATATCTGCCTTCTCTTTGGCGAGTCGATCGTACTTCCTCTTCCAGAACTTGGAAGACTGAGGAAGAAGAGAAGT
This sequence comes from Lathyrus oleraceus, assembly GCF_024323335.1. Taxonomy (NCBI): domain Eukaryota; kingdom Viridiplantae; phylum Streptophyta; class Magnoliopsida; order Fabales; family Fabaceae; genus Lathyrus; species Lathyrus oleraceus. The sequence continues at coordinate 411,198,649 of NC_066582.1, read as the reverse complement.
CACCACATCATCAGGCTCATCAATAACCTAATGCTCAAGAAACTCTATCAAAGCATCCTTTTCTCTAAGCTGTTGAAGTAGCTCCTCTCGTTCACGGATCCAAGCACGCGAACGGTCTTCGTCTCTCAACTCCTCTACTCCTTGGTCAGGGAGGGTTGAAGGCCCAGTCGTAACCAAAGGTGTAGGTCTCAGATACTCGTAAGGCATAAGGTACTCAGAAGCTCTCCTCCTAACCCATGAGGTGTAGGGTTCCAAAGCAATATAATTCTTCGGACCAAGCTCTTTCCTTCCCTTCCTATGAATCTTGCGCCAAGCACGAACCATCCTACCCTTCAAGCCTTACCCTCTTGAAAGAACACACCCTCTAACAGAATGTTATTGGGTTTATCCTTTAAGGGGAACCCAAGCTGACGACGTGCCAAAACAGGGTTGTAGTTAATCCCACCACATGTACCAAGAAGAGGCACATTGGAGAATTCACCACAAGAGTCGATAATTTGCACACCATCATATACACGGTTGTACCAAAAGATATCCTCATTAGTGAGAGACATAAGTCTCGTGGACCATCGTAGACATCCTTTGTTCTCCTTGAAGGCGACCGTCTGTGGCAAGTGCGAAATAAACCACTTATACAACAGAGGCAAACAACACACAATGGTACCACCACCCTTTGCATTCCTCATATGCAAAGAAAAATAAGTGTCACCCAACAGAGTCGGAACGGGATTAAGAGTAGGGAAAATCCTAATAGCGTTCACATCCACAAACTTGTCGATGTTATGGAATAACACTAGCCCATAGATGAGAAGTACAAATATGGCCTCAAAGACGTCCTCACTCATGGCCTTCCCATACAAAGTAGCTTGAGCAATGAGGAACTCAAAAGGAAGACCTTGAATTCCGTCTTTGGTATTCATATGAGCACCAACCAGAGATTCATCTATATGAAACATATCAGTAATCTCTTGAGAAGTAGGAACCCTCTCTAAGCCACTGAACGACAACTGATCAAGGATAGGTATACCCACAAGATAGGCATACTCCTCAAGCGTAGGCAAAAGCTGAAAATCCGGGAATGTGAAGCAACAGTACAAGGGATCATAGAACTGCACCAATACACTCATCAGACCTTCGTTCACCTAAGGAGCCAGAATAGATAGAAGCTTCGCATGATGAGCCTTGAACTCCAAGGGATCTAATACATAGGATGTCAAATTCCTTAGCTCTTCCAAGTCAGGTCGTCTAAAACTATACTTCTTTGTATTCCTTCTTTGTTTATCCGTGTCTGAAAATTTGCAAATAGACCTCTTAAGTTCCTTGAAAATTTTCTCATTATTGATGATATGGATGCAAATGGGTGCATGAATGCATGGATGCAACAATCACACTCAAGGATCAAGCAAAGCACACCACACAAAGGTCATGGGACGGATTAAGTCATCCTTAATATCAATCATCCAACACTTGAACGACCTTCGCACTACGTCCTAAAAATATGTCAAGATGGGTTTGGTAAACTAAGGTCCTTGGCTTCTAAGGTCTATATTGGAAAGAGTAATGCCTAACCACGACTACTCGTGTGACATTATTGATCCCAACATAACCTCCACCAAGTGAATGGGCTTGCAAGTCAACTTGCTAAGGAATAACTCCACACAAGTTGACAAGACTATGCCATTCTCCTATCCTAAGTGCACTCGAGTTCGGGTATAGAACTCATCTCACAAAGATCACCAAGCATACAAGGAATTAATATATCAAGCAATTCAATCATTACACACAATACAGTAATCCCAAATTGCACAAAAATATGTCACAAAATAATATAAACAATACAATACAACAAATATGAAAAGTAGGCAAAACCCACTAGGTAAATCTCCCCAGCAGAGTCGCCATTTTTCTGTAGCGGGGTATTTGTTACCTTTAGATTTATTGACTAAATCAAAAGTAAACCATACAAGTCGAGTCGCCACCGCACTTCTATTTATCCAAAGGAAAGGTTAGAAAGCGAACAAAAACCGAGAAGTTTTATCGAATCAAAAACTAATAAAAATGTCAGAGATCGGGGTAAGGGGGTTGGTTATGCAATGGGAAGGTTTTAAGCACCCAAAACATCCTAGGTACTCCTAGGGAGCCCTTTTCACAACTTATTGTAAGGTAGGTTGGTATTTTTGCGAAAATTATTTGTGCAAACATGATTGGGGAGATGAGAGAAGAATATACAAGTTATTTACAATTTTTGTGTTTGAATGGATAAACCCATTGCCTACGTACCATCGTAAAAAATATTAGGATCAAAACCTCGTAGTTCGGGGTAAAAATCTCAAAAAGAAGTTAGTGAATTGATTGGTCCAAAAGCCTCAAGGTCTTTTGTTATCCAAGGGAGAAAACTCAACCTAAAACCACAAATCTACCATGTGAGGATAGCTTCAACATGCTAGTGAGGGGTTAACCCTATAATAAGCATGGAAGACTCATTGTCCATCACTTAGGATATAGGTGAGTATTATATCATCCTCAAGGATAACTCAAACCTAATAGCTAATGGTTATGAAAAGTTTTTTATAAGAAAGTGGCCATTGAAACCACAAAACATTTGAATGGGTTATATTTACCAATGAAAAGTCTTTACAAAATATGGTCAAGGTTGACTTTAAAGATTCAATTCAAAATGAGTGTTATGAAAAGAAAGTTTGAAAAATTCAAAGCATAATGCTTAGGTTTCTAATGTTTGAAAACAAATGTTAATGTTTGCACAAAAGTTTTGGCTTGGATTAGAGTGGAGGGAAGAAGAAGAATGGCTAAGTCCTAATCATACAAGAGATGAAGGAAACGAAATAAGACAACAAATGGAGTTCCCTTCTTGAGATCATAGTGATGATCCGAGTAGCTCCCATCCTTTGGAATAAGCAAGCAAATAAGCAAATACTCAAGTAATCAATCAATCAAGCAAGCTCTTAGGAATCTTCCAATGGCTCTTATGTCTCTCACTTTAGAAGCTCATGACAATGGTTCTTCACTTAGGCTCAAGTTGGAATCCCTAGCACTAGAACACACACATCAAAAAGTTCTATAATACAAAAAAAGAATGGACAAGAGGGAGTTTAGAGAATAGGTCCTTTCAATTCCTCTTCAACATTAAGCATTCTAAAGGCAGGAGGCCTAGTTTCTCTTTGACTTTTATAGCACTCTAAAGGCATAAGGCCTAGTTGCTCTTTGACTCCATCTTTGCATAGGGGATGTCCAAAAGTCTAAGTCCTTTTGTCCGTTTGCAATTGGTTCACAACAATCAAAACAAAACACAAGCACAATAGTATATACACAATTATGTGCTCAAGTGAGCAAAAGGGAAATTGCATTAACATAAATATGTGCTCAAATGAGCAAAGGGCAAAAGCAAATGAAAAATATGTACAAGAATATTAAATTGCATAAATGTAAAGTGCAAGAATTAAATGTTAATGGTCAATAGTTAGAGTTAGTGTGCCATAAGGCAATTTAGCGCTATGTTCAGCAATCGTAGGTGGACTAATGTAGTAGTCACACCTATCTGAGGCCGATCAATAAAAATATAGGCAACAACACAAGTTAGAGATCTTGATTAGTGAATCAAGCTCCTACAACTTGCCATGCCAAAAGAAGATGAGAAATAATCTTGTATTGATTTAGGTTCTTTGCTTGATTAGGAAGCAACCTATCCTTAATGCAAAGCCATTCACTTGATCTATGATCAAGATGAATTAGATTTGAATCAAGGAAGGTAAATCTCACATTCATCAAGGCTAACCCCCAATCTTTAACTCATTGATCAAAAAAGAAAAAGATGAAGAATGAGATGAATAAGAATGAACATTAATGGAAATTAAAATGAAGTAATCAACATACATTGACCAATGATAGATGGAATCAAGGTCAAACATTAGTAAACAGAAGCAAAATGAAACTTAGAAGTCAAAAAACAAATAAAATATTTTTGGTATTTTTCAAAATTAAAATAATACTTGAATTAAAATAAACAAATAAAGGTCAAACTTCAAATCCATTTCAAATCAACTTTGAAAAGTCCAAATGGATCATCCTAAGTTCAACAAGGTCAAACAAAGTTTGACAAAAAAATCCAGCATTTTTAGAAACCAGAAACTATTTTTAATCAATTAAAATGCATAAAAAATAACCTAATTGAATTAAAATCTCAAATCAATTAAATAATTGATGAGAATATTTTTCATAGATCCATCATCATTCAAAGAGGTTGAGAAAATATTTTTGTATTTTTTGAATATCAAAAACTATTTAAAATGAACTAAAAACAACCAGAAAAGAGAAAATACATAAAAAATATCAAATGATAAAATAAAAAATATTAAAAATCATTTTTAGAAACTAGAAATTAAAAGAGAAATAATGCAATTGATCTCACATTTTTTGGACTAATAATGAATGAGATATGATTTTTGAAATGAAATGGAATAAAAGAAATAAAATGAAAGTAAAAATCAGAAATAGAAAATTAGGAAAAACGTGAGGTGTTGGATATAAGTTCATTAATTGAGCTAGCGCATCAAACGGTTCCCAAGCGCGCATCCACCAAACACGTTTGTCAATGCAAAGCAGGTAGCCGTTAAAAAAGTCATAACAAGAGATGGTCCAGATTAGATCTGGAAATGAGATCTAAGGGTCGTGGTTTGATCTAGGGCTGGGAAGGTGGTGTACACCACAGTCTTCTCCGGCAAACTCATCAGCGTCGGCGAGAGTTGCAGACATGGAAACCTTGACCAAATGCCACGATCTATACAGCAATGGAAAGATCGGGTGATGTACATCATTTTCACTCTAGATCTCCATGGTAAGAGAAATCAGAGGTTGAAAAATATGGTGTTCAACAGAAACATAATGGATTTGCAAAATTCAAAGCACAGTTAAGTTGCCTCTGATGAGAGGACTTCAGCCAACCCAATAAATGCAAGAAATAAGCTATAAACAAAGAGTTTCGAAGAAATAAAGTTTGGATATCCACCTCTGAAATGTGGATCTTGAGAGAACGATTCTCCTTTGCTAATGCTTGCAGTATGATCTAGTGATGAAGATGAAGCAAGGTCAAGGAATTATAAGTCTGAAAATCAACCAATGTAGTTGAAATTCGGATCTGAATTTTTGAGAAGAAAGTGGATATTCCATTAAGTATGGCTATGGAAGGATTCTTGCAGCATAACAGGCGCCTTCAGGTTGCTTAACTGTGAAGCCTAGCACTCCTATTTTTAGCAATTGGCAAGGCAATGCATGAGCAAAGTGTGTGCATGAATGAAGAGGGCCTCCATGTATGGGCCTGTACAGGTGCATGGAGGGCCCAATTCCCATTGCAAATGAATGCTGGTATCGCATTTAGGTGAAATGGACGTGCAGAAATGATGTCATGAGCTTGTGGAATGTGTTTTCAACTTGTTTCCAAAAATGTACTAAAATGTTATCCTCTTCGAAAATGCCACCTCCAAAAATAGAACATGGCCTTATGGGTAATGGTTGGAAAGCTCTTGACATGAGGATCAATTTTTATGTTGAACAAAACTTCATTTGGAATTGGGAAATTGATGAAAATTGATCATGAAGTGTAAGATGCAAAACATGTGCATGTGAAAATTTCCAAAAATTGATCATCTTCAACCCTTTCTATTTAAGTGATGCAAGCTCCAAATGACAAAACTTTCAACATCAAAGTTGTATATAGTTTCAAGACAATCAATTTGGACTCACATTTGGCATCATTTGGATTTTTTATGAGGAAGTTATGGGCTCTTGAAGTTGGACTTTTTTTCACATTTCAATGCCTTTGGTCCAAAGTGACCTATAATGTTTTGCATTATCACATGTATTTCTTTTAGGATTATGAAACTTTGCTCAACATAACAAATGAATTAGACATCTTAAACTTTCCAATGCATTTGATCAACCTCAAAATCATAAAAAATGAATGAGTTATGTTCTTGGGAAGTTGGCCCAAAATTAGGGTTTCAGTCAAAATGACCTATAATGTTTTGAAATGGATGATGACTTTCCAAGCTTCAAATAAATTTTTGACGAACATTAAACTTGTTCATATGGTTCTTAAGAACATTTTTTCTCTTGGGGTAATCTCCATTTGAAAAACACATTAAAAGTTAGGTCTCAGTGTATTTCAAAATAGACAGATGAATTGACTGATCAACTTTTCAAGTCCATACCTCAAATCTTGATGAATTGATGATTGAGGACACTCAAATAAGCTCAAATATTAATGAAATGATGAATGAAAGAACTTCCCTTGGTGGTATTTGATCATGGGTTGAGGTTGCTTCATGAGCAAGGCACAGTTGATGCACAGATGAATTAGGGTTTCCTTGGGAAACAATCCTCAAGCCCTTTGGTTTGCTTTGATCAGAATGATGAATTGAGATACTTGGGAGGCATATTTGATGGACGAGAGCTTTGGGAACCATTGTCATGCTTGCTTTCATCTTCACCTGGCCATATCAATGGGCATAGGGTCTCCTAAGAGCCTCAGATCTTATCATGGTTCAAAACTACAAAACAAAAGATGTTAGTGACATATTTTTGTGCTTTTGGTTAGTAAACAAAAATGAGGAAAGCAATAATATACAATTCAAGCATGCTTGGTGATCTCAAATCAACTCACAAGTGTTCCCACCCAAAGGTTAGGAGCCAAGATGCTATGATCCTTGAGGCAAGATGCAAATGCAATGTTATGATGCCATGAGGGATCTTAGGGTCAAAATTGGGGTCTTACACTATCTCACGCACATTTCCTCGTCAAAATCTAGGTTATGACCAAATGGGATTATCCCATTTATGATACAGATCGAATAATCGATCCATTCAAAAGTGACCAAATGGGAAAATCCCATTTGCTCATGGATAGTCAGAAAGGATCGATTCCATAAATACCAAACTCACAGATTTATTTGCATATGCATAAAAAAACATATAATTGCCCATAAGGGGTTTGATCAAACCCCATGGGATCAAACACACAAATTTGTATATTGATTTGATAGATGATAGATCACATATCAAATGAAAAAAATCATAGATGATGAGAGGAAAACGATACCCTCATCATCCTGCTGACTAAACTCATCATACAGTAAATAATCTCCCCCTTACCTGATAATTGCAGCTTTCACAAATCTTGAAAAGTTATGCGTTCCTCCCTTACTCTCCAGAATGGCTTTCCTAGAATTTCTTCTCAATTCTACCGTATTTTCCCTCATGTTAATTCTAAGGATGGAATTATATTCCAAATAATTGCTAATTATTATTTATTGATAATAATAAAAATCCCAATAAATATTGTGTTCCCTAACGGTAACAACACTCAAACTTTCAAATATTTCGCTTCCTACTTAAACATTATCCTGTAACGGTAAAACACTTGTAATATTATTTTAATCACAATTAAATAATTATTCCAAAATAATACAATTAAATATTTATATTTGTCACACTTAAATAAATCTTAAATAAATATTTAATAGAATAACTTGTTTTTAATTATTCTAACTACTATAATTATTATAACATACTATTTTATTATTTCTAATTAATTAAATTAAAATCCTACTTTCATTTCTCCACTCACCAAATATATAATTCCCTTAACTATAAAATTACTAAAATAACCTTACAACTTCAAAAATCATCAAAAATATCACAATAACTAAATAACTAACACACTGCATCATTTAAGTAATATATATGATAATATAATAGAAAAATAAATTAGGGGTGTTACAAACGATATGCGGAAATAAGGAGTCAAATCCAAACTCAGTGAAAATTTCAACTCCTTTTCCTCTACCATCCTACAAAGGATCGAAGGATCAAATCGCATTCTTGCAGGCTCCGTAAACACGCTGAACACAAACGTCATTAAATTAACCAGCCTCTATGAAGAAGAAAGACTTGCACGTCCACCTTCCAGTTATAGAGGCAGACATGAATCATTCAGTGGACGACGACCTTAGATGACTGCTCAAACTCAACGCATTTCAAATTTTCACTATGTGTGCATGTTTTTCTAGTTACTTATTTGTCTTATTGTTTTTGTTGAACACCTATTGTAATGTTATTTATGTATTGGTTCTTTCACCATGTGTTAATTATGCCTGTACTTCTGTTATTAACTACATGATTTGTGAATTGTTGTTAAGGACCATATGTTGCAAGGTCACTGACTAAGTGATTCTGAATATTTTTATTCCATGCTTGACCGTTTCCTTGCCTCTTTTTGATGTTGTCAATGAAGGAGAAGAGCGATCCAAAATGTAGCGGAATTTAAAAAAAAAATCTTCTTTAGTGATCCTTACGAATGGGCATGATCAGTGACTGAAACCTTTGATGCAGATCTACTAAGCGATCACGAACATTGAATGGTGGCAGTGCCTCTACTCAGTCCACATGAACGGATTCCTTCAATCTCAGTGCTAGCTACTATGAATGAACGTTTTGAGTGAGAGAGAGAGAGAAAGAGAGAGAGAGAGAGAGAGAGAGAGAGAGAAACGAAATTGCAAATTTTTACCAATGCTTATGCACAAGGGTTCTATTTATAGAACCACTTGTGTGGGCTGCAAGCTAAAAAACCCACTTAAGTGTATGTGGCACATATCTTATGATATGCTAAAATCACTTAAGCGTGTGGTACCTTACCATATTTCGTATTCTACTTAAGTACATCATACCTTATGATGTTCTACAATTCACTTAAGTGCATAATACCTTACGGTGTTCTTTAGTTACTCTATCTCTCATCAATCCGTCCTTTTGTATGTGATCCTGTAGGTTTTCGCGACATTAGCAATTATATTAAATCACGTATTTAACATAATAAACAGTGAGCGGTATCTAGCAACACATCACTGCTACCCAAGACACGAAAATGTCATGTGATTTGACAAATCCTTTTTTGATAATACTTATGTGTATAATTACCCTTTTGCCCTTATATCTATATTGAACACAAGGCATAGACCGTGTCATCCTTGTCCAATTCAATATTGGGCCCGTACACATTTATCCTGTTACGCAGGATGGGAAAATTCTATCTAGGTCACTCATGTCCCTCGGCATGCTTCATGGAGTACCCATCAACTATCTTTATGGTCATCCAGTTACAGACAATGTTTGATCAGCAATAAGACACTCGACTCTACATCTAGGGTACATAGTGGTTTCAGGTCAAAGGGTGGTATACACCATTATCACCATGAGAATAACTTATGACACTTAGCATAACATTCTATATAGTATTCTCATAGCGGGTCAATCCAATATAAATATTACTCTCAATATTCATACTTATATTTAAGACTTGATAACTCCTTATCCATGATCCATGAGATGTGATCATCAGTCTAAATACATAATAGTCTTAATGCTTTAATGTTATCCCACTTCGCAATAAAGCTCGACTACAGATACTTTAAGAATAATGTCCTTATGTTTAATGGGATCTCATGATTAAGTCACACTTGATACATTAAACGGACTAGCTATTCTAGGGACTTTATTAAACAAACATAATAAAGAAAAAGCCATTTATTATTAATAAATAATTCGATACAAGTACCAAAAGTATTGGCCTCTATGGATTATACCAACAATCAAAGGGGGAGAAAGCAATGGAAACAAACATTAGCAGGCAGATGTAGCAGATGAATAATATAGCAGGATATTCAAAAGAATGCATAAAATCAGGGGGAGGATATCCATTAAAGCACATGTTTGTGCCACGGTTTGCCATCATCAAAAAGGGGGAGTATGTGAGGGAAAATATGCCTAGTCCTTATTTTAATGATGTCAAACCTCTCTATTCGCCCACATGTGTCTTTGAATAATATCATCATAGCATAGAAAACATTCAGCCTTTAACATGTTCAAAATATAGGTTGCGTGTCTTCAAGCATATAGGAGCATATCTTATACGTGAGTCATGCACTTAATCATAGTAAACATCCTAGGTTCATAAGATATAGGCTTAAATTGCTCATAATATGTTGGAAAACTCATTTTGGGAAGTTAAACCTCTGTGAGCCAACTCATGACTCGAAGCAAAACCTTCGGGTTTGAACAGGTCGACTCATAGGTCGACTCATTCCTGGAAAACATAAATGAGTCAACTCATGCACTCTTTAGGTCGATTCATTTCCCAATCATATTGCCACGGGTCCAAACAGGTCGACTCATAGGTCGACTCAACCATGTAATAAACTCTATTTGAGTCGACTCATCTTTTGTCTGAGTCGACTCGCCGCTTGTTTCACCTAATTTTCTGTTGTGTAACTTTGTGAAATATTTCTGTTATGTTAGTTATTTGTCCATACATCTGTAGCGGTGTATTCGTTACCATTGGAGATATTGACTAAATCCAAGGTAAATCATACAAAGTTGAGTCGCCACCGCACTTCTATTTATCCAAAGGAATGGTTAGAAAGCGAATAAAAACCTAAAAGTTTTACAAGCAAAACTAGTAAAAGAAACAGAGATCTGGGTAAGGGGGTTGGTTATGCATTGGAAAGGTGTTAGGCACCCAAAACATCCTAGGTACTCCTAGGGAGCCATTTTCACACTTGTTGCAAAGGTTATTGTTTTTGTGAAAAATTTATTTTGTGCAAACATGATTGAAGAGATGAGAAAAGAATATACAAGTTTATTTACATTTTGTGTTTGGATGGATAAACCCATTGCCTAAGTACCCTCTTATAAAAAGATTAGGATCAAAACCTCGTAGTTCGGGTAAAAAATTTCAAAACAAATGAGTGGATTGATTGGTCCAAAAGCCCTAAGGTCTTTTGTTATCAAAGGGAGAAAACTCAACCTAAAAAACCACAAGTCCACCATGTGAGGATAGCTTCAACATGCTAGTGAGGGGTTAACCCTATAATAAGCATGGAAGGCTCATTGTCCATCACTAAGGACATAGGTGAGTATTACATCTACCACGAAGATAACTCAAACCTAATAGCTAAAGGTTATAAAAAATTTGATTAAGAAGTGGACATGGAACCACAAAAGCAATTTGAATGGGTTATATTTGCCAATTAGAAGTATATACAAAAATGGTCAAAGTTGACTTAAAGATTCAATTCAAAATGAGTGTTATGAAAAGAAGGTTTGAAAATCAAAAGCATAAGGCTCAAGTTTCTAATGTTGAAATGAGCCTCTCTTGAGATCATACAGATGATCCAAGTAAGTTCCCATCCTTTGGAATAAGCAAGCACAAAGCATAAGCAATCACACAAGACTCAAAAGAGATCCTCAATAAAAGGAAACAGAATGTCAATACATGGACTTATATCTAACTCCTAACAACAAAAAGGAAACAGAATGCCAATACATGGACTTACACCCGACTCCTAACAACAAAAAGGAAACAAAATGCCAATACATGGACTTACTCCCGACTCCTAACAACAAAAAGGAAACAGAATGCCAGTACATGGACTTATATCCGACTCCCAACCATAACAAACAAACATCAAAAGCAAACACATCAAAAGCAAACACATCAAAAGCAAACATCACAATCTATATACATACAAGAGGCTCAAACAATGGGTGGGCTTTAGTCAAGAGGGGTCATATCAACCTCGACAAACAAGCCAAACTGTACAAGGGTAATTTGTAGCTCTTAACCACTAACATTGAGAGTTAGGGTGAAGCTGATCAAAATGGAAATGAGGATGAGACCTCATGCTCTTAACCCTGGCCGGGGTGAGCTCATGATAAAGAAAGCATGGGGATCTAGAAAGTGGGATCCTATTCCACTTGACAGACACTTGACAAAGATCTTGGGTACATGTTCAGAAGCATCAGCATGTAGTGCGAGCATAATGAACGACACACTGAATAACGGGGGATTGGCTACTAATCCCTTTTATCCATCAATTGCCTCAACTCTTGGAGGACTTATCAAGTATCACATGCCTCATCTTGGATGTCTTTGGCACAAATGTAAACAATCACAAACAAAGCCTCTGAAGGAGGACTTGCCAGCAAAATGCCTGCCAAAAAGGTGACAGGACTTCCAGACTACATGGAGTAAGAAGATAACTACCTAAGTGGTGTATCAACCATAATCCAAAGCTCAAGAAAGAGCTAAAAGCAAGCAACTAAGGTACCTGTACAAAAGCTAAACAGTTAATACTTCAGTCAGAAAACCAATAGACAAACAGTGAATCCATTCACAATTACACAACTCAATGAACAATGCTCAAGCACTCAGATGAAATCAAGCACATCAATTAGAACCTACAAAACAAACATATGTTAGAACTCAAATCATTTGCATCTCACAAAGTGAGAACAAATCAACCATCAATGCTAAATGTCCAAACCTGAAACACAAAGCACAGTTAGTTTATGTACAAAACACTAGTACAAAGACTAAGTTCAAAACCAAACCAAATGATCAAAACAGAACTCAATCTTCTACACAATTCACATTTAAACATGTCACAAAATGTCCTCAAAAGGACCAGCATCAATTCAAAAAGCAAATGCCTCAAATGGCACATGTTATGCAATGACCAAGAATAAGCACAAAAATGGACTTCCAACTTAGAAAATCCAAATCAAAACAGAAATGCATGCAATGGCTATGAAATTTTTAATGCAAGTTTCTCATGTCATGAACAAACAATGTGCAAAAGATCAAATCCAGAAAAGTTCAAATGATAAGTGAATAAAAATGCACAAATTGAATGCCAAACATGTGACACAAATTGTCACATACATCTTCATGTGTCAAAAACAATGATAGCTTATGAGAAAAAATCCAAACCAGTGATCAAAAATTCACATCATGAGTGAAGATCAAGAATACAAAAAATCAGATCAATTGGATCAAAGATGAAGATTTCACAAAGCATTGAATGCAACATATCAAAATAGCATGGCATGGATCAAAAAATTCATACATTAAAAATCAGACATCAACAAATCATGAAAATAACACTATAAAAAACTATACATCAAAATAGAACTATGAAAAAAAATTGGAGTTAATTTGGATCACTCTTCTATTTTTAATGATTTTTCAAAGATGAGCAAAATAATTGACATATTAAAAAGAAATGGAGGGAAACGATTATTTGAAATTAAACTCAGAATAATCCACAGCCACACGATGAAGCGCGCTAATCACATCCACGGTCCAGATTTCCTCCGAAACCTACGAAGCCAGCATCTTTAAGTTCCAGGCTTTGGAACATATACTTTCTTCCCGTCATGTGTCGCGAGCATCCAGAGTCCAGGTACCATGACTTGTGTCTTAACTCTGCTGCATAAGATATTTGTAACATAAACAATCTTATCCTTTGGTACCCATAATCTTTTGGGTCCTTTGTGATTAGTTTTCCCAGAGTTTCTTAACACTTTGGGTTTTTTGGCATTATCAAAACATTGTGCTTGTGTATGTGTGTAGTGATAAGAAAACGGAGATTTAGGTTTGTCATTAGTGGAAGATTTATCTTCACTAGGGTCATACCCAATTCCTCTTCTATTGTTCTGACTAACCCCATAAATTATGGATGCCATTCTGCTTCTCTCTATCCCATTCTTCAGAAACTTTTGAAAAGATTCTTCATATTCATAAATTACTGTGTTTGAAGTTTGTCGAGCTTGAGATAATGCTTCTTCAAGTTTTAAGCATTGTTTATTTGTGGAATCTCTTTCTAATGTTAAAATTCGATTTTCATCTTTTAGATCAGGAACTGTTATCTCAAGTTTACCACATTCTTCCAGGGTTTCTTCAAGAACCTCTTTTACAGTTTTAAATTTTTTTTTAAGTTTCTGATATGAGTTTAGAGTTTCAGACAGGCATGATTCAGGGTCAGAGTGAGAAAGATCAGAAAATACCTCTTCGGATTCAGATTCTTCATCTGATGTATTCCTGGAGGTGGTAGCCATGAGTGCAACATTTTCCTGTTCATCAGAGTCTGATTCTGAGGAATCAGATCCACTGTCATCCCAGGTAGCCATCAGTCCCTTTTTGGTTCTGAAGGAACTTTTCTTGAAATTTTATCTTCTAGAGCTTTCTTTCTTCAACTTGGGACATTCGTTTCTGTAATGACCTGTTTCCTTACATTCATATCAAGTTATATCTTTGTTAGATTTACCTCTTGAAGTTGATTCTGATCGATCTCCTTTGGGTCTTGGTTTTTTGAAGTTATTATTCCTTTTTCTCCAAAGTTGGTTTACTCTTCTGGTTAAAAGGGATAATTCTTCTTCATCGTCAGAGTCTTCCTTTTCAGAGTCATCAATGTCTTCTTCTTCATCCTGGAAGCCTTTGTTTCTATCTGATTTGTGTCTTTCTGATCTGGACTTTAGTGCTACAGACTTGATCTTCTTTTGAGGCTCATCTTCCTCCAATTCTATCTCGTGACTTCTGAGTGAACTGACGAGTTCTTCAAGGCTGATGTTGTTCATATCCTTTGATAGTTTTAAGGTTGTGACCATAGGTCTCCATTTCTTTGGTAATCTTCTGACGATCTTTTTGACATGATCCGTAGTTGTATATCCTTTATCTAGCACTTTGAGTCCTGCAATTAAAGTTTGGAATCTAGAAAACATTACCTCTACAACTTCATCGTCCTCCATTTTGAAGGCTTCATATTTCTGGATTAGAGCCAGAGCCTTTGTTTCTTTGACTTGAGAATTTCCTTCGTGAGTCATCCTCAGAGAGTCAAGTATTTCTTTAGTTGTTTCATTGTTGGTGATCTTTTCATATTCATTGTAGGAGATGGCATTGAGTAGCATCATTCTGGCTTTATGATGGTTCTTGAATCCACGCTTCTGATCATCTGACATTTTACTTCTGGGAATAGCAACTCCAGCATCTGTCACATGTGGTGTGTAGCCAATTGTGACAATATCCTAGAGATCAGCGTCGTAGCCCAGAAAGAAACTTTCAATTCTGTCTTTCCAATAATCAAATTTCTCTCCATCAAAAATTGGAGGTTTAGCGTTGTAACTATCTCTTTCATTGGTGTTGGCCATAGTTTTTCTCACGTTGGATCTCTCTACACTGTTAAGTGTTTGATTAGAAAATCAATAACAAAGTCGAAGCTCTGATCCCAACTGAAGGTTGAGAAAAACAAGAAAGGGGGGGTTTGAATTGTTTTGGAAATAAAAGCTTTTTAAGAAATAAAAACACACCGAATTTTATACTAGTTTGCTTGAAAAATAAAGCTACTCCAGTCCACCCGGCCAAGGTGATTTCACCTTCAAAAAGGACTTAATCCACTAATCTTGAAATACAACCAATCGTCTAAGAGAATAATCTCTTAGCCTTCTCAAGTATACAGACTGTGCAGAGTCACTTGAGGAAATAGTTTAAGCAAAAAAAATTGTAATGTAAAGTGCTTCTAACAACAAGCAAGTATTACAGAAAAAATATGAGAGAAAAAGCTTTTCACGTAAGAGCAGCAGCTCGTGAAAATAAGAGAGAGTGTGAATGATATTTCTGTGTGTCTCAGGTATGTCTCTCTAGAGAAGTAATTCGTCCTTTATATAGTAGTTTTGAAGGACCGTTGGAGTGATTGACAGAATCTTGGTCATTGAAGAATAATTAATGTCATTACTTCTGTTGTTTCTTTCTAAAACCATTTTGTCCGCCTCTTTAATCCTTTCTTTAAATACTTCCTTTCCATAATGAGATTTCTTTTCGTTACGCGTTCTGGACTTGTGAATCTTCATCAGAGTCTTGATGTATCAGAGTTAGTCTTCAGAGGATGATTACGTCTGACTTCCTCATAGCTTCTCAGTGTTCTAGTCTTCTTAAGTATCAGAGTCTAAAACCAGTAGTCTGTTGGAGCTTCTGACTTTTTACTGTCTCTCTTTGATTAGAATCAGAATGTTCTGGACGTATTCCTTTCTTAGTGGCATCTGATCATCTAATAATTTATATCTGACATAAGTTTGTATCTGATGTATGGTCAGAATCCTGCGTGAGTGTTCAAAGTCCTGCATGAATGTTAAGAGTCCTGCACACTTAGAAAAAATCTCGTTAGGGTGCCATTTTGGGTTTCATCCTGTATTATCATCAAAATCTTAGAGTTTTATTGTAAAACCAACTTTGTTCTTACACTACTTTCCCCTTTGAGTTTATCCTTGATATGTTCATCTTAACCGATGACAGATATTATCTCTTTGGTATTTTATCCAGTAACTGATAGATATAATTCCTATTTTTACCCAGGTGGTCTATCCTTGATATGTTCATCTTAACCGATGACGGATATTCTTCCCTTGAGTCTATCCTTGATATGTTCACTTTAACGAGTGACAGATATTCTCTTTCTTTGGTCTTCTGCCTAGTAATTGGTAGTTGTAAATCCTATTTGAGATTTTCCCCAGTAGGTTAATCTTACCCAGTAAGCGGTAATGAATACACCTCTTGTTTCCCTCAGCGAGTCATCCTTGATATGTTTACCTTAACCTGTAACGGATGCTTCTCTATCAGAATATGTTATCTTCCTACCTAGTAACCAGTAATAGATAATATACTTCTGTGTTGAAGTTCATTCTTCCCCAGTTGCACTTGAGTGCGTATTTCCTCAGTGAAACCAGAATCTCATATTTGGTTCAGGTATTTCAGCTTTGTTCTGATTTACCCGTTTCCCCCGTAGATTTTCCCTTATTCCCCGTCTGAGTCCTTCCATTGATTTATTTTTCATGGAATTCCCTCGTGTCTCCAGTAGTTTTAAGTTGTAGTCTGCCCTAAGCATAACTTTTATTCCCTAGAGTCTCTGTCTCCCTAGCGAGTTTTCCTCATGGAATGCATTACGCTCCTGTGGATTTTTAGTCTCTCTGAATTCTTTTTCTTTGTGGCAATATTTTCCCGACAGAGATTATTTTTAACATTCAAATCATATGCATCATGAGGTATCTTAGGGACCAAAATTTGTTTCTATATGTTGTTATTTAAGTCCATTCTACTGAGTCGATATGAAGATTTTAACATTCACATCCTCAGTTAGAATGTCCTTAAAAAGGGGCAGCTGTAAGACCCCAATTTTGACCCTAAGATCCCTCATGTTATCTCATCATATGCATTAGCATTGGGATCACACTTTGGCATCCTCCTTACACCTCATTCATTGGGTTAGAATTGGGAGAGATCACCAAGCATAATTTGATTATATCATACTTTGTTTTTCATTATTTACTAACCAAAATACCAAAAATATGTTAATGTATAGTTTTGTTGCTTTTGTAGGTAGTGTGTATGCTCACCTATGCTCCATCAAGCTCGTATCTAGGGTTTAAGACCCTCAATGAAAATAGATCAATCAAGAAATGGTTAAAATTGGCTCTATACATCATATATGGATCCCCATGGTCTTCACATATCATTTTGATCAAGAATTCATCAAGAGTTTGAAGCTTGTTTGCCTTGGAAACCCTGATTCATCTAGGTGTCTTGTATGGCTTCTTCATCAAGTTTCCTCATCAATTGATCATATATTTCAAGGGATAATTCATATACATCATCTTACACATATATGATCCTCAATGAGTCTCAAATATCAAGAGAATGTCAAGCTAACAAGATGGTTCATGGTAGTTGACCAGAGAAAGTCAACTAGTTAAAACAGGGGTTCCCTAGACCCTATCTCCTACACTTTTTGTCATATGAAAATGATTTCAAGAGAAATGTTACTCAAAATGACATTCCAAACAACTTTTATGTTTAAGTTAATAGCTAGTTTTGCTTGGAAGGTCATTTTTATGGTGAACAATTATAGGTCATTTTGTTTGAACCCTAGTTAGGAGGTCAACTTCCCAAGACCATAACTTGCTCAATTTTCATGATATAAAATCCATTCAAATTACATAATAAAATTAAAGATGTCTACTTCAACTTTTATGTTTGGAGTAAGTTCAAATTCAACATGAAAATTCATGTGCCAAGAGGAAACATTATAGGTCACTTTGGGCCATTACCATTGAACAAGTGCTTTTCCTCAACTTCTAAAATGCATAGCTCCTTCATGAAAAATCCAAATGAGGTAAAATTGGTGGCCAAATTGAATAGGTTTTAAATATATACAACTTTGATGAAGTAACTTTTTACACTTGAAGTCCATAGCAAATGTTATTCAAGGTGGAAGAATTGAACATTTGACTTGGTACTTAGAAAATTTTCAAATATGTTTGATTTCCTAAACTTCCACCACAAAATTCATCATGATCCCAGCTTCAAATGGAAAAATGTTCAACATGAAAGTTGTTCCACTTGATCTCACCTTTGTAAAAAGTCCAAAATAATCTCATTTGGATCAATATTGAAGGACTTTCACATGGGAGCAATGTGTGGTACCATTTGGAAGGATTTCATGATCAAACTCAATTTGACATTGCATGGCTTAATGCAACACTTTCAGCAATACCTATGCACGATTTTGGACCTTTTCAAATGATTATTTGGGCTTTGCACATGCCCATGCTAGCTCATGAAGAAACTTGCTAATTTTTTATATTCAAATGGAAGAGTGTGAAAAGCATATGCATTGGCTATAAATAGAGTAGCAATGTGATTAGAACATCATCAACACCTTACCCAAGCTTTGCCAAAGAAATCCAAACCCTCCATTTCATAGAATTCTTGAAGATTTCATTTGAAATTGAGCTTGAACTTCATCTTCTATTTGGAAGTTCAAACTCCAAGAATTCATTGCCTTCTTCATCTTAATTGGTTTCTGCAAGCAAGAGGAAGAGAAAACAAGCAAATCCAGATCAAGATCAAGTGAATTTGAAGCAAATCGAATATGATTTTTCAGAAACTTCATCTCTTTGATTCTCTCTCAATTCTTCACCATTCTTTGTGATTTTTGGTTGGCTGAAGTCCTACCAATGTAGGCAACAAGATTGAGTTGCTTTGAGGTCAAATCGAAGTAAATCAGTTCATGATCCTCAAAATTCAAATCCCTGTATCTTTTTATATACTTGAAATTGGAGAAAATTGAGGCCAAATTCGATCTCTTGAGCATTTTTTCTTTGAATCCATGTCCTTGTTTTTTATTTTAGTGGTGGTTGGTGATGGACCAGTCCAGTGAGGTCCACCGGAGAACACAACTGGAGCCCTAGCTCCGGTGGTGTGATGGCATGCTCCTATCCATCAGATCTTCTCCTCATCTTCTAATCCTGGCCTTCGCTTTTGATTACCATGTGTGAACCCGCATTGACTTGGGAACATGATGGAGCGCACGTTTTATCCATGTGCCACCTCAGCTAATGAGGGAGATCTGATAGGTCTTGTGTTTTGTATTTTTTTATTTTTCATTTAATTACTTTATTTTGTTTAATTCATAATAATTTCATTTTTAATCCAAAAAATATGGGACTTTCACCATAAATCTTTAAATATTTTCCTATTTCGTTTTCTGAATTAAAATTATTTTTTAGATTAATTTTGATATTTTTTATGAATTAATTGTTTTTGTTCAGATTTTTTATTTTTTAAAAATACTTCTGACTTTTCAAAAATCATGAAATTTTTTGTTTAAGGTCCTTTGACCTTGTTTGACCTAGGATAAATCTATTGGCCATTTATTTGATGTTTTGAAGAGATTTTAGGTTTTGACCAAATTGATTTGAATTTAAATGCATTTTTAATTTGTTTTTTAATTGATTTATTGCGTAAAAATTATGTTGAGCCATTTTTGTGGTCTTCTGATGTTTGACTATTTATTTGGGCCTTAGTCAAGGTTGATTTGACTTTTTTTGGATGAAAATCATTGGATTTATGGGATTAATGAAATGTATATTTCATCTCCCAAAATAAATGAATGACTTTAATTTGATAAAATTCATCCCATGATGAATTTGTGTTTCTCTCATCTCCCATCCCTCTTCATCTTCATCCCATTCTCTCCCATCCCTCTCATTGTCCAATGAAATCTCAAGATCCTAAGGCTAATTGATTCATCAATAACCTTGTGTTAGATGAACAAATACAAGTATGGATGAAATAGGTCCATCCATTTTGATCTTTTATTTTAGTGTGTGGTATATTTTAGGAGTTTGGTTCATTATACCAAATCTCTAACATGTATTAGCACCTAAATTTGTATTGTCCAGCCTCGGATAGTTGTGACTTCTACATAAGTCCAATTACGATTGCTTAACATAGAGATAAATTTTGACCCTAAAGGCATAGCATTCTAGTAAGTGAGATTGTAAATCTACCATCTTTCATGGTATTATGTGGAAACTTGGTCTTTTTTCCTTTCTTTAGAAGATGTCTTGGTTCAAGGATTCATGCTTGTGAATAGATGGTTGAGTGTTCTCCAAAGAATGACTTAATCAATTGAGAAGTAAAACATTACTAACATCTAATTAACCTTGACTAACTCTTATTGACTTTGCTTTACTTTCAAGCCATTTACTTTATGCAATTTAATTTCAAGTCATTTACCATTCATTGTCATTTACATATCATTTAACTTGTTTATGTTTATACCATTTTCACTTTGCTCATTTGAGCCATATATTGTGATTGTATATATTTTGTTTGTGTATTTTGTTTGTGTTTATGGTCTTAGGACCTTAAAATACCTAATAAACAACAAAAACCCTAAAAAAAATGTTTGGTGAACTGTTGAGCTTTATCTGAACTTTTGGGACTTAGAATTAGGCAACATTCCATATGCAAAGGGACTTGGCCAATGCCAACATTTCTGAGACCAAGTTATTGTAATTTGAGCTTTCATCTGATGCAAGTATTGAGATCCATTTGAATTCATATGCTACATGGTCTTGATATAATAGTTATTTTTATCTTATGTCTGATGCATTATTCTAAGTTAATCAAGGATCATTTCATCTGATACAGTAGAAGACAAAGAAGACTGCTAACTATGGGATTTGCTTGCTTGGATGTGTTATCTTTATTTGATGCCTTGATCTTCATGATGTCCAAAATTTCTAATTGCTTGTTAATTATTGCTTGATTCAAAATTCAAAGGGAATATGGGTTTTCTATATGACATTCTTGTCTGTTGGATTGCATCTCATTGGTCAGATCTTTTTAACTCTTAACTTTTAGTTTTATGCTTAGGTTAGCCTCTTCATCTCCTCCCACTTCTTAAATTTCAAAGTCTCTCCCCCTTTTCAAAAACTTTATTTGCTTGTGATTTCAAAACTTAGACCTTATTTCAAATTAGAAACTTTGGCCTTATGACATTGCATTTTAAACTCTTTTCTTAAACCAAACATGTAAATGAACTTAACCATATTGACTTAAAATTTCAAAAGACAAAAAGAATTAACAGTCATTCAAACTTTTGGGCTCTTTGTGCCCCTTTTTTAATTTAAATTTTGATTAAAAATAACCCACTCATTTTGAAATTGTTACCATGAACTAAGAGGTTTTGATCCCTCATTTTTATGTTGGTACGTAGGCACAAGTCTGAAGGTCTTGTCAAACACAAAAATATAATCAATGAATTCTTTTATCACCCCCACACTCTTTTTTTCTCAAACATATTTTATCCGAAAACACATACACACATGAAAAAGGGCTCCCTAGGAGTACCTAGGACACTTTGGGTGCTAACACCTTCCCTTTGTGTAACCAACCCCTTTACCTGTAATCTCTGGCATTTTTTCAGTTTTGATTTCAAGACTTTATATCTTTGGGTTTTGTTCGTACTTTTCCCTTTTCCTTTGGAAACAATAAAAGTGCGGTGGCGACTCTGGTTTTATTGATGATAAGTTTATCCATAGCTTAATGGTCATGAATTTACCGCTATAGAAGGGAGTCAACACACCGCCGGAGTCCTAGCTCCGGTCTTCTTCTCCGGTGGACCTCACCAGACTGGTCCACCACCAACCTCCACAAAAATGGAAAATGAATGCACTAATTTAAAGGAAAAATGCTCAGGAGTCCAAATCTTATCTCGATTTCTCCCAATTCCACATATATTGAAAGATACATGGATTTGAAATTTGAAGTGTGTGATCTGAGTTGCTTCGCTTTAACCTCAAAGTAACTCAATCTTGTTGCCTACATTGGTAGGACTTCAACCAACCAAAAATTAATTGAATTGATGGAGAATTAAGAGAGAATCGAAGAGAGAAAGTTTCACAAAGTTCATCTTCTGTTTGTAATGATGAAGCTCGATCTGGATCTCAACTTGCTAGGGCTTACTTTTACTTGCTTGCAGGAGATGAAATGAGAGCTTAAATGGCTTGGACTCTTGGAGTTTCAACTTCAAAACAGAAGTGGAATTGAAACTCTATTTAAATTGAAATCTTCAAGATTATCCTATCAATGGAGGGTGGGAAGGTTGCAGGGGCAAAGCTTAGGCCAAAGGTCCTCAATTCTAAGTAGAAAGGCTTATATTTATAGGCTCCAAGATTCATTTCTGCACACTTCCAAAAAATGTCAAAAATAGAAATGCTAGTGTGAATGCTTGAATGGACGTGGGATAGGCCCATGAAATGATTCAAAAAGATCCATAATTGAGCATGAGTCATGATGAAATATTAACATGAGGCAATGCAAATGTATTTGAAAGTTGGTCATGAGAATCATCCAAACGGGACCATGCAATGAAACCATGTGCAAGTCCTTAAAAAATGAACCAAATGCCATGGTCTTTGACTCTTTGGAAAGGTAACAACTTTGTTGTTGAACACGTTTCCATTTGGAGCTCGTATCATGATGAATTTTAAGGTGGAAGTTGGAGATATCAAACATGGTTGAAAACTTTCTAAGTTATAAGTCAAATGACATCTTTTTCCACCTTGCATAACGTTTTCTATGAGTTTCAAATGAAAATGGTTCCTTCTTAAAAGTTTTATCAATTTCATTATTATTTAATTTGGTCATACGTTTGACACCATTTGAATCTTGCATGAGGGAGTTATGGATTTTAGAAGTTGAGGAAAATTGCTTGTTCAATGATGATGGCCTAAAATGACCTATAATGTTTCCTCTTGGTACATGTCCTTGCAAGTTGAATTTGACATTTCTAAAACATGAAAAATTGGAGAATACATCTTGAATTTAATCATGGAACTTGGATGGTCTTCATATCATAAAAATTGAGCAAGTTCTGGTTCTTGGAAGTTGACCTCCTAACTAGGGCACAAACAAAATGACCTATAATATTTCATCATAAAAATGACTTTCCAAGAAAAATTAGCTCTTGATGTCAACATGAAAGTTGTTTGGAATGTCATAAATATTTACATTTCATTTGGAATCATTTTCATATGATAAACATTGTAGGAGATAGGTTCTAGGGAACCCTAGATTTGACCAGTTGATTTTCTCTAGTCAACCTCTTTAAATCAACTTGAAAACTTGAAGTTATTTTTAAATTTGGGGATAATGGGGGATTATATATGCTTGATATGATGTATTATGGAGTATCCTTTGAAATATTTGACCAAATGTTGAAGAAACTTGTTGAGGAAGTCATACAAGATACCCAGATGAATTAGGGCTTCCAAGGCAAACAAGCTTCAAACTCTTGATGGATTCTTGATAAAAATAGCAAATAAAGTACATGAGGATCCATATATGATGCTTTAAACCATTATTAACCTTTCCTTGATTGATATCTTCCATTGAGGGTCTCAAACCCTAGATGTAAGCTTGATGAGGCACATGTGGACACACACACTACCTACAAAAGAAACAATATCACACATCATCATCTTTTTGGTATTTTTGTTAGTAAACAAAGAAAAAAAAGTATGATACAATCAAATGTTCTTGGTAATCTCTCTCAATGAAACCCCAATAAATGGCGGGTGATGAGGATGCCAATGTGTGACCCCAAAGCCAATGCAAATGATGAGATAGCATGAGGGATCTTAGGGTCAAAATTGGGGTCTTACAGGTCCTACTATGGCTAAGAAGATCCTCCGAGCTAGGTATTACTGGACAACGATGGAGGTTGACTATTACAACTTTGTTAAAAGATGCCACAAATGTCAAATATATGGTGACAAGATCTTTGTGCCACTAACTCCATTGAACATTTTGACGTCTCCATGGCCCTTATCTATGTGGGGTATTGATATGATTGGGATGAAAGAACCAAAAGCTTCCAATGGTCATCGATTTATTGGAGTTGCTATTGATTACTTTATGAAATGGGTCAAAGTTGCTTCATATTCCAATGTCACTTAAAATGTTATGGCATTCCTAGCAAGAGATAATATGCCGCTGTGGAATTCCTAGGAAGATCATCACTGACCATGCTAGTAATCTCAACAATAAGATGATGAAGGAGTTGTACGAAGATGAATGGTGTCGTAGAAACAGCTAATAAGAACATCAAAAGAATTGTCTAGAAAATGGTCAGAACTTATAATGATTGGCATGAGATGCTACCATTCGCTCTGCACGGTTATAGGACTTCGGTTCATACATCCACTGGGGAAACTCCATACTCATTAGTTGCGATTCCTTCACTCGGGGTTATAATGGAGGTTGACCTTGATGAAGCTGAATGGGTTCAATCTCGGTATGATCAGCTAAATTTGATTGAAGAGAAACGTTTGATGTCTATATTCCATGGTCAGTTGTACCAAAGACACCTAAAACGGGCTTTTGATAAAATTGTTCTTCCTCGTGATTACCGTGCAGGAGAACTCATGCTCAAGAGATATTCTTCTATTCACTCGGATCCTCTGGGAAAATGGACTCTCAACCATGAAGGACCTTTTATCATTAAGAAGTTCTTCTGGGGTGGAGCCCTAATCCTCACCATAATGGATGAGGAAGATTTGTTGTCTCCAGTGAATGCTGACATAGTCAAAAAATATTATGCCTAAAAAATGATGATAAAAGCACGCTAGATTAACCTTCATAAGACCGATCTAGGCAAAAATGGTTATCCCGATGGACCAAAAAAGTTAAGGATCAAACAAAAGATATAAAGTTCGCAAAGTTGAAAACCCTAAAGGGTTATAGAAAATTGAGCATCCTGGTGGATGAAAAAAATGAAGATGTCCAGGAAAAAGTTAGGGAGAAAGGCATTTGACTATGTTCCTTAAGCCTACCTTACTATAAGCTAGATCTCATACGGCCGAAGATGGATCCAATCATCGTCAATCAAAGCGAAATATTGGGATCCAGATCCTACAGCGGATGACAGCCAATGTTGTAATCAATGGAAAAATACAAAACATATTTATCATTTCCATTTCATTTATTTTTTTCAATTTTCGCAATATCCTTTTCAAGGATTTTTGCATCCTTGTACATACAGATTTGTTCACAATCAATAAAACTAAGTTCTTTTATCAATCGCTTTTCATTTCTCCTGCATATTGTTTACAAAATAACCGATTTATTTTGATCCCATAATGCTATAAAAATTTAGGGAAAAATAAAAGTTATGTTAAAAAGAAAACCTTATGCATCGCTTTAACCTCTTGAAGAATCCTAAAAGATGATCGGTAGTTTGAATGTTTTGCTTGAACAACCAGAAACGTCTTGATGACTTCCCGGTTAGATCATATGTCTTTGTGCCCTTCAGTAGGACCATGAGGATCCCCAACAAAGGTGTTAATACACAATGTTCTCATAATAATAATTTATTTGGTATAATAGGTTACGAGTCAAAGTTTCCTCTGTGCCAGAAACCATACCTTGTGAATGACATCTATATGACCATATGAAATATTCATGCATCATGAAAATATATCATACACCATACCACATGCATATCATGTTCCTCTCTTGCAACTGATATCCCCACAAACTATCAATAAATTCCAGCAGGTGGACCCATAAAAGTCAGGCCACCATTCCAAGATTCCATATATACTTACCTTATAATTGTTCTCAATGGGAAAAATTTCGAATGCGTTAGTATTTAATCCTCTTCTACCTCAAATACCTGAAAAGCTTCTGCAATTCCTGCATTCAGGTTCAAGAAGAATAAATATCCACATAGAACTCAATCATATTGATTCCTATTATCATCGCTTCATCATTAATTCATTCATCCATAATGATTAATTGTTGGTTCTTTATCATCAACCATTACACAATAAATAAAACAATTAAATTTAACTTATTCCAATACCAATTTATCCTCTTAATACATCACTAATGGGTAGTCATATGCGTCATCTTTCCAACACTTCAAACTACATGTCATTTGGATATACGAAACTAAAGTTATGGAATGAATAGTCGGAGAAAATAATAGGTTTCAACTAACTTTCTACTTAGCAATTTTTCACAATTTTCAAGGTGTCAATCGATTACAAGGGTGTCAATCGATTAATCTGATTTCTCCAAACATTTTATTTTTCCTTACTTTCACGTTTTGGCGTTACTTCCAAAATTTTCTAAATTATCATGTGATTAATCGATTGACATCGGGGGTCAATCGATTGTCATCAACAAATTTTCCCAAATTCCCAATTTTAATCGCGTTTCAGCAATCTTTATCCCTTCCAAACCCCATTCAAACATGTCCTAACATACCTAAAAATCTCATACTGCAAATTTAACATGGGTAAGCATATAGTAGGCAATCAATACATCAATTTTCATGCAATTTACATATTAACACCAATTCACCATGAGAATTATCTTTGTGTTCATCATCATCAAACCATCAACAAGAATGATACCAAATTCATATACCAAATTCTGAAATCATTATATCATGAACACATAATCACCACTACTAAAAATAACACAGGTCATGTTGGACGTGAAATGAATTTCACATCGGTTACAATGTCGAGGTAATGAAGGGTGACATTAAAAGTGATAATTTTACCCCTCAATTTAAAAATAACTGAGGGAAAAGGTATACATATATATATATATATATATATATATATATATATATATATATATATATATATATATATATATATATATATATATTTAAAATACTCATTACATTGTTTACCAGAATATTAATAAATTAATTTGTTTACAAACTACAATATTTACATAAAATATTACATTGTTTATAAATAATATTAAAGCACAAATGTTGTTCTTTATCGTCATCTTTGTCGGCAAAGAACAAATGTTGGATATCTTGAAAAAGAGAAAATGTTGAGGGTCATCGTTTCATTGATCTTGAGAAATATCAAATGTCTGATATAAAATAAAAAAAGTTACATAAATAAAACAAATATTTAGTTAAGAGATTATGTTAGAACACAAACCTTTTAACTAATTTTTTTCTGCACTTGTAATCCATCATATAAATCTTTGGCAAAGTAAATACAATCTAACCAACCACATATTAAATAAACCTAAATTTTTTATGCTCTTGCAATATATCACATTGATACTTTTACTTTGTAAAATCTCATGGCGCTATGATTAAATATAGAGGGTTTCACAACAACGTTTGAGTTTCTTGTGGATTCACTACTATCAAATTTTAATATTCATAATATTTTTATAATGAAGGTTTTAAGTTTCACGAGGATCACTAATGATAGTGCTTGAGCGTTGGTACTCAGTAAATGGACGTGAAATATTTGTTTAAAGATGGTGAAGAAACTGAATAAACACACTTATATTTTACCTCGGTTATTACTTAAAACCGAGATAAATATGTTTTTTTTAAATAAAAAACAATAAAAACATGTTTCAACCCAAGCACCACATACCTCTCAGGTTTTGTTAAAAACAAAGGGAAAAAATCTTTTTTTAATACACAAAATATTAAAAATAAATTATTTAAACAAATCAAGAGTTTAACAATGGATTCTTGGAGAACAACCTACCCTAGAGAGATTTCATTATCTTGAGCAAATATTCTCATGGCAAATTCATTCATATGATAGAGAAAAAATGTTTTCTTTGATTGACAACATATGAAGGTTATTACAAAAATACAACAACAACAACAACATCAACATTATTATGTGAGATAGATTGCAAGGGAAGAAAAACAATATTTTATTCAATATTGAAGAACATTGAATATTTTTTTCTGTCTTGTAATCCATCCGAAAGAATGATGCGTAAAATTTTGGAGCGGTTATATATAAGTTAGGTTTAGGGTAAAATCTGATTAACGGGTATTTTTATAGTTGAATATGATAATCTAATCCTTCGGTTATTAAATATAATCAAAGGAATAGATCATTAATTTAAAATTTAAAAAATAAAACTAAAAAAAGGTTCCTGTATTGTTGGTAATATATGGTTTTTTCCCTCGGTTATATGAAAAAATCGAGCTAATATGTGGTTTTTATATTTAAAATAAAATAAAACATCGCGTCTAGGAATCATATCACTAGAATAGTAATGATCATCCCTATTCAAAACATATTGTATCTTTTGGATTTTCAAGGAGGCATTTAAGCTTCTCTAATTGTTTCACTTCCTCTTTTCCAATTTGTTTGTACATCATTTGGGTCTTATTTCATATTCATCTCTTTGTATCTTCAAATTCTAGTTTAAAAGTATTTTCTTTTTATTCAAAAAAATGTCTACAACAACCTTCAATGGAGATGAAAATATTTTGTTCGTTATCAATCAAAAGTTTGTTGATTTTGATAAGTTGAAAGACAAAGATTTTGATCTAATGAAAATTATTTCCAAACAAAAATTGAAAGGTTACTTTGACATGGTTCATGAACCCATCTATCCTAATCTCGTAACAGAGTTCTAGTTAAATACCTTTGTTAGGCAATCAGGCCAGACAATACAGTTCAATGTATATGGTTTTCCTATTACCATTACTCCATCACTTATTGCTCAAACAATAAAGTGTAAAGAGAAAAGTAGTTGTGTTGAACATTATAGATGCAACAATGTCTTCTCAACCCGCTTTCGCCTAATTTATGCCAACTATAATAAGCTCATCAGTTCTGTTACTCTCATCCCAATTGCAAAAGTTTGGCATCAACTTCTAGTGTCGAATCTCTGTCCTAGAGAGAAACAACTAAAAACGCTTACTTCAGATGAAAAACATCTTTTGTACTTCCTTATCCACAACGTCAAAATTAATCTTCCTCTTACTATTTTTAACTTCTTAATGGATTAAGGTTGTGACCTCTCGTGAGGAAAAGACTTTCCTCATACCATATGGAAGAGTTCTTTTATAACTTTTCTCTTAGTTAGGGACAGTTAAAAGGGTAAAAAGAGCAGGATTAACTGTTGAAGTTGAGTGGAGTCAGAAGTCTAAATATGTAGAATAGTTATCCATTGTCCTATTTTTTTGTAATCTGTAATTGATTATCAATGAAATTTTTACTTTCCTTTTCAATAGTATTATTGCCTAATCTTTGGTATGATAACAAATATTTTGAGTTTTACTAATTAACTTAGAAAATAAAATTAAAAAGAAAAAATAGAATCTGAAAAGGTGCCAAGTGAGAAATACTAATTAAACCATTAAAAGAAAACATAGAAATGAAGTAATCGGGAGTCGAAGCGACCTCTCTAATATTTATATTCCCTCGGTTTTTAAAAAAAATGAGGTAATATGTTATATTAAAAATAAAACAGTGTTGCATTATAGATATATTCCATCGATTTTATGGAAAACTGAGGTAGCAGGTTGTTAGCTTGACGCTACCTAGAAATATACTCTCGATTTTTAGCATGTTTGAGGTGAAAGTTTCATCATTAAAAATGTTATTCTTAGTAGTGTCACACATCGAGAATCATTATTATCATTGAATATTCATAGCCATATAAAAATCTCAGAAAACACAACGATGGTGGGAAATCTATAGGAGGGTGACGATCTCTCTCTATCCTTCATATAATATACACCCATATTAGAGTAATCTCCCTCTTACTTGAATTTTTAGCAAAGGAAGCTCTACAACAATGGTAATCTCTCACTCATCCTCAAACCATAGGTTGCCTCTCTTGCTTCTTTATCTATTTCTCCAAAATGTTTTCACGTATTGTCCATAATTCTAGATCTCACCTTTTCTATTTAAACCAAAACCTAATTTTCCTTAATTAGGTTGTTCTCTTATTATCCTAAACTTTCTCCCATATTCCCTATCTTGTCCTTACTTCTCTTACTAACTTTTAAATCCTTTTATTTTAATTTTTAATTATAATAACTCAATTTTCCACAAATTTCTACTATTCCTTTAACTCTCTCTAACACCCACCTAGACACATATATTCACCAATTATTCAAATAAAAGCATATAAATCACTTA
The DNA here is from genome assembly GCF_024323335.1 of Lathyrus oleraceus. NCBI lineage: Eukaryota > Viridiplantae > Streptophyta > Magnoliopsida > Fabales > Fabaceae > Lathyrus > Lathyrus oleraceus. The sequence goes on along the minus strand of NC_066582.1, from coordinate 411,168,454 downwards.
AATAAATAAATAAAGCATAAATTCAATTAAATAAATAATCAAATAAAAATATGAATAATTTGATTAAATAGTGTCGCAACCTGAAAAATGGAATGCGAAAAAAACAACCGGCGAAGAAAGACAGGAGAGTCGCCACCGTGCGTTATTTATCCCAAAGGAGGGAAAGGAAACGCTCGAAGTAAACCTGGAAAAAGGAAAGGAGAAGACAGGGTCTCGCAACCAAATCTTGGGTTCGGGAGTCGATTATGCGAAGGGAAGGTATTAGCACCCCTACGCATCCGTAGTACTCTACGGGATCCACTTTTGTAGTTCTTGTCTAAAGGGTGTGGGTTTATCTAATGTGTTATTTACTAAAAAAAAGGTCAAAAGAAAATGACTCGCACGGATGTCGCATCCACTGCATACGTATCTCATCTGAATATGAGAATCAGAGTCTTCGTAGCTCGGCTACCTAGGGGTTAAGGGTAATTGTGCTCGCTAAGACATTGCGTCTTATGCCTACGTATCTCATCTGGAATGAGAATCAGAGCAAGCTGTAGTTCGGCTAACTACGGGGTTATAGATTGGGTTTTGGACGAACGACGTTACTACGCAATCTATCGGATGCTCGACCTTTGGAGACTTACTCGCCTGTAGTAGAAGGAGTTAACGTGTTCTTAGGAGAAGAAAAATCAATGAATTTGTTTGCGTTTTAGGAACGCTCAGGCAAAAGGGAAATCCTAGACGAAGGAACCTGCATAAAGTAAACACACAAAACATTGCCTCCTATCGAGGTCTTCCAGCTAAGAAAGCGGTAAAAATACGGGAAAATGTAAAAGTACCACACGGATAAAGATCCGAAGTAACAGTAATTAACGGAACAAGGAAACCCTGAGATCCTCCCAAGCTAACACCATCAAAGAAAGTGAGTCAGTACAGGTAATCAGAATGAAACCTCCAGGCGGTATCCCACAAATAAAGTGGAACACCAGGCAAACCATCTTTGCAAGAGTCATATGAGCCCTCACAAAACAAAACTCAACAAACAGGTTAGAGAAACAAAATAGGGTAACCAAGAGTTACCCCCAAATCAAAATGTAACCACATGAATCATGCCATTAAAATTCACAAAAAGCTCACAAAAAGCAACCAAGGGTAGGAGGCCTAAACCTCTTGTCAAACACATGCATCAAAAGGGTATCAAATTCACCCATAATACCTCATACATTTAGAGCATTCAAATTAAAGGCATAAAGATGATGGATATAAGGCAAACCTGATTGGAGAGATCGGTTGAAATCAAATGGCACAGCTGGATTTGCAAACCAATGTTAGGGTTTGCTTGAGCTGAAAGTGTGTGAGTCAGAATGAACCTTTCAGAGTTGCCTGGAGGTTGCTGCAGATTAATTCTCACTCTCTCTGTCTAGGTTTCTCTTCAGGTTTTGTCCAGAGTTTTGTTCCAAGGAAACCTCAAAGTGTTTTGCTTCCCTTCCTTTTTCTGTCTGTTCTCCCTCTTTTATAACCTGATTTTCATGGCTTTGTGGGCTCAAATGAGAGAGGTCCAAGTCTGAGATTTTTCTATTATATTTTATTTTTTATTTTTTATTTTTTATTTTTTATTTATTTATTTTTTTTTTTCTTTTTTTTTCTTTTTTTTTTCGTTTTCCGTTTTTTTCTTTTTTTTTTGCATAACACGTGGGCTTCGCCTAGCGAGCATGACAGCTCATGAACAAACCTTTGCTCCTTCAAGATTAACGTTTTGACTGACGAATAGACCCTTGTTGGAAGTAACTCAAGTCTTTCCCTTGTGTTGACTAATCATCTAAATAGAACCCACAAAGTGTCCTGGATGATGTTCAAGCTTCTTGGAGCTAATCCCGATTGACATGATGAAATGCAATGTATCTAATGTTAAATGACCTAAAAATGAATACATGAATAAGGAGGGCAAATTTTGGGGTGTTACAGCTGCCCCTATTCAGTCATCAGCTAACCCGAGCAGGATGAAAGCGAACAGCTTATCAGACAAACAGGGTGAGCTGTGATTGAATACCAAAGACAGACCGAAAATTTACGCTCCGAGAACACCACAAAAATGCTGAGATACATCGCGCTGTTTATTTCTCTTCCGATCCTCTGGCTGAATCTGAATCAGTCTTCTGACTTAATCTGGAGTTTCGATCCTCTGGCTGAATTTATACTCAATTTAGTCCTCTGGTTGGATGTTAATTTTGATCCTCGGGCTGGATACGGTTTCAATCTTCTGGCTAGATCTTCTTCGATCTTCTGGCTAGATCTTCTTCGATCTTCTGGCTAGATCTCCTTTGTTTCGATTCTCTGGCTGAATCTATTTTCTTTAATTCTTTGGCTGAATCTACTTCCATCTTCTGGCTAGATCTGAATAGTTTCGATTCTCTGGCTGAATCTATTTCCGGTCTTCGGGCTAGACCTGACTTCGATCTTCTGGCTAGATCTATTTTCTTTGATTCTCTGGCTGAATCTATCTATTTTTCAGTCTTCGGGCTAGACCTGACTTTGATCTTCTGGCTAGATCTGGATTGTTTTGATGATAAATTCCCATCATCAGGATCTCGCATCTGGGGCATGCGCTGGTTGACCCTCTTTCTAAAACTACAGTCTTCATGTTAGATATGTAGCTTCGAGAATATTCCACTTTTGGGCTTCATACATATTCTTCAGGCTAGAACATGTTATAACGAATCTTTGATTACACTTTGTTTTTTAAATGCGATCCGCGGGCTGGATCCTCTTGTAGGTTGATTTTCTGTTGAGCTGTCAATCTATTCCTCCACCTGGCTTGCTGGGGAAATAACGCTCGTAGTCGACTCTCTGGCTGAATTTTCGAAATGACCCTCAGGCTGGATCTTTGGAAAATGATTCTCAGGCTGAATCTTCGAAATGACCCTCATGCTGGGCCACACACACACTTGATCCTGTGGCTGAATCTCATGACTTTGGTTGTAAAGTAATTTTTCAGTCTGCTTTGAAGAACCTGTTTATCAGCTTATGTGTATATTTGATATGCATGCAAATGCAAATGCAAATGTTATGCATGGTGCAAAAGAAAAAAGAAATCTGCTTGGGGAAGCAACTATGGTAGGGAGCGGATCGCTGTATCAATCCTTGAATGCTCTGTGGGGAACGATCCGTCTGCCGGGACCGGGGAGCCACCGAAAATAAATCGGCCTTTTTTGAAAAGTTGACCTTGCTGGGGAGATATCAACTATGGAAACTTTTCTTGGCGAGGCTCTGCGAGGAGAGTCTGTGAGGAAAGCACTTCCTGGGGAAATATCGTAGGAATCGGCCTTTGCTGGGGATATGAACTTGCTAATCGTCCTCAGGCTGGGGATTAAAACAAATCTGTTAAAAAAGATAATCTGCTGGGGACGAGATGAACACTGGGAACACCACCCTCTTGTCTGTTGGGTATGCGACTACTCCGTTGTTGCTGGGAAGATACAGTCTGGCACTATCGACTCCGCTGGCGATATACAGTCTAGATACTGTCAACTCTACTGGGGATATACAGTCTGGATACTGTCAACTCTACTGGGGAACCTGCTCTGCAGAGGAGAGGCTTTGTCAACCGCTTGGGGGTGAGGATTCATGACTTGGCATCCGGTTCCTGTGACCTGTAACCAAAAAATACACGTATGCCCTGAGGAATTACTCGGTTTGAATTCATCGTCCGGGATTAAGCACATTCAAAGCAATTTTGACTGTTTTCCTGCGCAAGTCATCTGCAAAAGCCACCATTACATTCAGATGCAATATGTTTCCTCAAGAATTCAGACATCTTTTGCAAACAAACTGATAAATGAAAAGTAAAGAGGCTTTTTAACTGAATTATTCGACTTTTGTTGGTTGAAAAATTTGTGTCAGGAATAGGCGAGTACATCAGGAAGCTGATCCCTGGAAAGAGGCGATCGCTATAAATTGAACAAGAGAAACTATCCTAATGGCAATGTGGAAACGGGGTCCCATCGAGTTTCGACTCTGCTATGGCTCGTATGTCCTCAAGACGCTCTGCTCATCTTGCTTTCTGAAGTGGATGATTAGTCAATCTTTTACCTTCGAAGATTGCCGGATTGAATGAAATGGTGATATAACACGGATGAACTCAGATCGCAGTTATTCGCTTATTCCCTAACTTTTGCATGGACCGCCCTTTTGGGTTTTCAATCCACCGGGATACCCTTTTTTTTCCTGAGCCGCCCTTTCGAGTTTTCGACTCACCGGGTGTACATTTTTTTTTTATATCCCTAATTTTTGCCCGAACCTCTTCATTCTTTTTTTTGGTTCGTCAGGATGCCCCTTTTTTGCCTGGACTATTCTTTTTACTGTCCAGCGGGTCTATTTTATGCGAAGTATTTTTTTAACTGCGTCTGAGTTGACAGGGGACGGGAAGTCTTCGCCATCCATGGTTGTTAGCATCAGAGCTCCGCCAGAGAAAACTCTTTTAACCACGTATGGACCCTCGTTGTTCGGTGTCCATTTGCCCCTGTGATCTGTGTTGGGAGGAAGAATTCTTTTGAGTACCAATTCACCGACTCGATAATCCCGGGGGCGCACTTTCTAATCAAACGCTTTCTTCGTCCGTCTCTGATATAGCTGGCCATGGCATATAGCTGCTAGTCTCTTTTCCTTAACTAGGCTTAGCTGATTGTATCGAGAACGGACCCATTCTGCTTTGTCAGGCTTCATTGTTGGTGCAGGGAAAAGTTATTCTGGCACAAAATGGCATATGAACCCCCTCCGGCGTGATCAACACTGCACCAACTCCGCGACCATTGACGTTGACCTCCCCATCAAACATCATAATCCATTTGGATTCAGGGTCAGGCCCCTCCTCCGGGAGTGGTTCCTCGCAATCTTTTGATTTGAGAAACATGATGTCCTCATCAGGAAAGTCGAACCTCATAGGTTGATAATCATCAATCGGTTGCTCGGCAAGATAGTCTGACAAGACACCTCCTTTGATGGCTTTTTGTGAAGTGTATTGGATGTCATACTCTGTCAACATCATTTTCCACCTAGCAACCCTGCTGGCTTAAAAATATACTTGACTTGATCCATCTTTGATATCAATAGAGTCGTGTGAGTCAACATATATTGTCTTAGTCGGCGAGCAGCCCATGCCAAAGCGCGGCAAGTTTTCTCGAGCAGTGAGTATCTTTGTTCACAGTCGGTAAACTTTTTGCTAAGGTAGTATATTGCATGCTCTTTTCGACCTGACTCGTCATGCTGACCGAGCACACAACCCATTGACCTTTCTAACACAGTCAAGTACATGATCAACGGTCTTTTCCTCTCGGCCTGTAGACTGGCCCCGATCTTGATCTCTTTCTTGTCGTCTTCGGTACCAATGTTGATGGTCTCAACCACCTCCTGATAAGGTGTGATAGCTCGGTCCTCCTGTTTCAACAACCTGGCTAACTCCTCAGGCAATTCACAATCTTCCTCAACCCCTTCTTCGGCTTGATAGATAGGATTGTCGAAGTCATACTTGGCCATAGCAGTGTCGTTAGCAGTGAGATCCGGGTGATCAGTTTTACGAGGTGTTTTTTGGAAAGAAAAACGAAAAAGAAACATGAAAAAGAAACATTGTCGTTTTTGTAAAAGTAAAAATAATTGAAAGAAAGAGAACACAAAATTGTTTGCAAAAGCTGTCCTTTATTGATGATGAAAATAATTGTGAAATGTAACTAAATGGATGGCCCTACAGATGAGTCATTACACCTTGGTCAAAGTGTAAGACTTTGTTATGCATGTGATAAAAGGAAAACAATAAAAATTACTCCTTCAGTAGAGTAAACCGGACGACTTTTTCAGACGACCAATTGTCGAGCTTTTCTCCTGGGACACACGGGCGAATCCAGCTATCTAAGTCACAGTCGCTGTCAGCCTTGTCTTCATCTGCAGTACTGACGGTGTGGGGAGAAACCAAACCCCCGCTGGAGAAAGTACCGGCTTCATTCTTCTGAGACCCCAGAGTATACCCCAATCCAAACTTGTTTTCTTTTATGATTGGCTCCACAAATTTGCCCCAGCCTTGGGCATTACCAGCCTTAACCACTTAAACAGCTTGCTTGTATAAAGAGATAGAAGTCCCGACCTTCTCAGACTCAGGTGAAAAGACAGTTTCGACCGCGACCTCACTGATGTTTATGGCTTCGAAGCCCTGACACAACATCTCATGCATCTCGCCATCCATATCCACATACTTAAATGTAGACAGGTGGCTAACAAAAATATCCTCTTCACCACAGACGGTGACGATCTGACCTTCTAGTCCATATTTGAGCTTCTGGTGGAGAGTAGAAGTAACAGCACCGGCAACATGAATCCAGGGTCGACCTAGCAGACAGCTATAGGCAGGCTGGATATCCATCACATAAAAGATACTCTTGAATACCTGCGGTCCAATCTTAACTGGCAACTCAACTTCGCCACAAACAGCTCGCTTAGAGTCATCAAAAGCCCTTACAACTAAATTACTCAGCCTCAGGGTGGCGTCATCGCAATCCAACTTCGTTAAGGCTTTCTTTGGGAGAACATTCAGAGAAGAACCTGTATCAACCAAAACATGGGAAAGCACCGTCCCTTTGCATTCCATTGTGATATGCAAGGCTTTGTTGTGATTCCTGCCCTCAGATGTTAGGTCATAATCGGTGAAACCTAGCGCATGGCTAGTGTGTACATTCGAAACTACCGACTCCAGCTGGTCAACAGTTATCTCTGGGGGAACATAAGCCATATTCAGTACTTTCAACAAGGCTGCTCTGTGTGCCTCAGAGCACATCAATAGTGAGAGAATAGAGATCTTTGAGGGTGTCTGATTTAGCTGGTCGACTACCTTGTAGTCACTTTTCTTGATAATCCTCATAAACTCATCCACTTCCTTCTCGAATGCGATCTTAGGAGGAGCTTCCTCGGTAGTAACCTCTTCGGTGGATACCTGTTTTCCTTTAGCCTTGGCAGCTGCCTCAGCTTCAGGATTCGTGCGCAATGTTGATGGTGCAAATAGGCGTCCACTGCGAGTGAAGCCACCAATTCCTCCAACATTGTCTACAGCGGAGCTACCAATGTCAATGTCTTCTTCGTTAACTTTCTGCCCCTGGCAGTAGATATCAGCCCCATAGTGCCACGGGATAGCACTGTCTTTCTCATACGGAACAGGTCCTGGTACCGTGATGGTGACCGGACCAATCAAAGCCGGTTGAGGGTTGTCAGAGTAAATTGGTGCTGGACTTTCTGGGAAATATATTGTTGTCGGAGCGGGTCTCTCGGGAACATATATTTCTTCAGGAGTGAAATAAAACATTACTGTCGACACATCATTCTTCACTGGACGAGTCTGATCGAACTGAAGACAACCTTCATCTATCAGTTGCTGAATACCCCTTCTCAAACTATCACATCCGTTCTCGGCGTCTTAACAATTTCTGCACTCTTCCCCATAGCCCGGGAAAATCCGTCCTTTCAAGAGTCGGTCTTTGACCACCGATAGCGAAGTCTTCACTTTAGTCACATCAGAAACCAAATTCAAAGTTTCCCCACTATCAACAACATTAATCCTCTGCCCGCCGTGAGCTGGCATCGGGTTTTGGATAACATTAGGCACCAGAGAAAAATTGATGGCCTGGGCATCTCTCAAATCTTGTACCTTTAGCTGGAGAGCCTTGCAATTATCTGTAGTATGGCCAGGTGCGTTGGAGTCAAAAGCACATCTGGCGTTGACATCATAACCTCTAGGCAGATTGTTGGGATCGACCGGTGGGGCCAGAGTTCTCAACGTAACCAGATTCATGTCAATCAACTTGGGAAGTAATACAGAATAAGGCATTGGGATTGTCTCAATGACCCGGTCCGCCTTCCTTGAAGGTTGTTGATAGGGTCTCTGCTGACCCGGATTACCTCCTTGTTGTTGATTGTTGTACCTGGGTTGCTGTTGCGGATGATACTGCGGTTGAGGAACAGGTGTTGGAATAGTGACTGCGGCCACTTGATCTTGATAATAATTAGGGCGTCCTCTGCCCCTGCCTCTGCCGGCATATACAACACTCGTCTCACCTTCTCTTCTTCGCTGACCGTTACCAGCAAACGGTTTCTTGGGAACTGATGAGTTGGAAGCACTGTTGTCTTGAATTCGGCCCATCTTCAACAGACTCTCGATCCTTTCTCCAGCAATCACTATCTCTGCAAAGCTGATTGACGGGCAAGCAGCCAATCTCTCGATATAATTGCCTTGAAGAGTGTTCATGAACATGTCCGCCATCTCCCTTTCAGACATAGGGGGTTGGACGTATGCAGCAATCTGTCTCCAACGCTGAGCATATTCTCTAAAGGTTTCCTTGGCAGTCTGAGACATTCCTTGCAACAAGGTCCGATTTGGAGCCATGTCCAAGTTGTATTGATATTGCTTGACAAAAGCCTCTGCCAAGTCTTTCCAGCTCTTGATGGTAGTACGAGACAAATGAGAATACCATTCACGAGAAGCTCCAGTTAAACTGTCTTCAAAATAGTACATCCACAGCTTTTCATATTCAGTGTGAGCTCCCAACCTTCCCAGATAAGATTGGAGATGAGTGCGTGGGCAAGAAGCCCCGTTGTATTTCTCAAAAGTAGGGGGTTTGAACTTGTGAGGGATCCTTACTCCCTGAACCAGACCAAGATTGGTGACATCAAAACCTAAGGAATTTTGAGACTCCAAAGATTTGAGCTTCTCAGCAAGCTCATCCATACGACGAGTGGTCTCGAGGGCCTCGTCGTGCAAAGAAAATTGATCATACTGACAATCTTCAGTAACAGGGCGCCCGTTAATCCGAATTCCTTGATTCACATTGTACCTTCCGCCAATGCCATTCCCAACATTTCCCGTGTTGCCAACATTACCCGGGTTTCCATCAACATTTGCGTTACCCGTGTTTCCAGTTTTCACAGGGTTATCAGCGTTCCCAGGGATACCAGGGTTCCCCTCAGCACTTAGTATTTCCACCTTTGGATCGGGCCTCGGTTGCTCAACCAATTCCTTCAGCTTCGCTTGGCCTTCTGCCATACCAGTCATCAATGTCATGAACTGATCCATCCTTTCATGCATGTCAGCCAGTTCTTTCTGTATCTGGTCCATTGCTAGTCGTGGACGGTTTTCCTTTGTCGGGTACCTGTGAACTCGCTTGGGACCAATAACTGCCTGAAACAAGGAACAAACATTAGACACTGCGGTGACACCTGCAAAACAAACAAGGGTTAGTATGTATGGTATGCGATGCACTGCTTATTTGATTTTAAGGCCCCCCTTAAAAAGGGAATACCCTACAAATGAATAAGCATGAGATATTGGATGCAAATATGCAGATGATGTTATGCAATGCAATGGCATGTCAATCAGAATTGCTGGATCCGCTTGAACATCTGTCAGGTTGCACTGCCTGGAGAGATATTAAGAGGATCAAGCAAAGCACACCAAACAAAGGTCATGGGATGGATCATGTTATCCTTAATATCAACCATCCATTTTTGGTGGATTATGGTTTACACCTTATCAACACCCAAGTTTCATTGCTATTAACGATACTTGAACGGATCAACCATGAATCAAGGGTTTGTTGCAAGTCACGAGCATGGAGTTTAGGTTAAGAACCACCCAAAGAGAGTGTACTAAGGTTTAAACCTGCCAAACATGTTCTACAAAAGGTTCCCATAGTCATAATCTCATCTTTCGGATATTATCGGAGGAACGACTACTCGTATTCCAAAAATATTCTCAAGAGAGACTCTTATGAGTGTAGTATTGTGTAACAATCGTATCAAATCTTACACTTGAATGACTTTCGCACTACGTCCTACGAATAGGCCAAGATGGGTTTGGTAAACTAAGGTCCTTGGCTTCTAAGGTCTATATTGGAAAAAGTAATGTCTAACCATAACTTACTTGTGTGACATTATTGATCCCAACATGACCTCCACCAAGTGAATGGGCTTGCAAGTCAACTTGCTAAGGAATAACTCCACACAAGTCAACAAGACTATGCCATTCTCCTATCCTAAGTGCACTCGAGTTCGGGTATAGAACTCATCTCACAAACAGAACCAGCAGATACGGCAGTCATATGTACACAATGCAATAAAGCAGGTAAATGCTGAAAGATAAATAACTGTACAAAAGAATAAACACCCAATAAACAAACAACCTACAAAAGCTAGGAGGGACTCGCTTAGGGAAACCAGGTCCCCAGCAGAGTCGTCAGCTGTCGCAACCTGAAAAATGGAATGCGAAAAAAAACAACCGGCGAAGAAAGACAGGAGAGTCGCCACCGTGCATTATTTATCCCAAATGAGGGAAAGGAAACGCTCGAAGTAAACCTGGAAAAAGGAAAGGACAAGACAGGGTCTCGCAACCAAATCTTGGGTTCGGGAGTCGATTATGCGAAGGGAAGGTATTAGCACCCCTACGCATCCGTAGTACTCTACGGGATCTACTTTTGTAGTTCTTGTCTAAAAGGTGTGGGTTTATCTAATGTGTTATATACTAAAAAAAAGGGGTCAAAAGAAAATGAGTCGCACGGATGTCGCATCCACTGCATACGTATCTCATCTGAATATGAGAATCAGAGTCTTCGTAGCTCGGCTACCTAGGGGTTAAGGGTAATTGTGCTCGCTAAGACATTGCGTCTTATGCCTACGTATCTCATCTGGAATGAGAATCAGAGCAAGCCGTAGTTCGGCTAACTACGGGGTTATGGATTGGGTTTTAGACGAACGACGTTACTACGCAATCTACCGGATGCTCGACCTTTGGAGACTTACTCGCCTGTAGTAGAAGGAGTTAACGTGTTCTTAGGAGAAGAAAAATCAATGAATTTGTTTGCGTTTTAGGAACGCTCAGGCAAAAGGGAAATCCTAGACGAAGGAACCTGCATAAAGTAAACACACAAAACATTGCCTCCTATCGAGGTCTTCCAGCTAAGAAAGCGGTAAAAATACGGGAAAATGTAAAATTACCACACGGATAAAGATCCGAAGTAACAGTAATTAACGGAACAAGGAAACCCTGAGATCCTCCCAAGCTAACACCATCAAAGAAAGTGAGTCAATACAGGTAATCAGAATGAAACCTCCAGGCGGTATCCCACAAATAAAGTGGAACACCAGGCAAACCATCTCTGCAAGAGTCATATGAGCCCTCACAAAACAAAACTCAACAAACAGGTTAGAGAAACAAAATAGGGTAACCAAGAGTTGCCCCCAAATCAAAATGTAACCACATGAATCATGCCATTAAAATTCACAAAAAGCAACCAAGGGTAGGAGGCCTAAACCTCTTGTCAAACACATGCATCAAAAGGGTATCAAATTCACCCATAATACCTCATACATTTATAGCATTCAAATTAAAGGCATAAAGATGATGGATATAGGGCAAACCTGATTGGAGAGATCGGTTGAAATCAAATGGCACGGCTGGATTTGCAAACCAATGTTAGGGTTTGCTTGAGCTGAAAGTGTGTGAGTCAGAATGAACCTTTCAGAGTTGCTTGGAGGTTGCTGCAGATTAATTCTCACTCTCTCTGTCTAGGTTTCTCTTCAGGTTTTGTCCAGGGTTTTGTTCCAAGGAAACCTCAGAGTGTTTTGCTTCCCTTCCATTTTCTGTCTGTTCTCCCTCTTTTATAACCTGATTTTCATGGCTTTGTGGGCTCAAATGAGAGAGGTCCAAGTCTGAGATTTTTCTATTATATTTTATTTATTTATTTATTTATTTTTTATTTATTTATTTATTTATTTATTTTATTTATTTATTTTTTTTTCTTTTTTTTTTTTCGTTTTCCATTTTTTTTTTTTGCATAACACGTGGGCTTCGCCTAGCGAGCATGACAGCTCATGAACAAACCTTTGCTCCTTTAAGATTAACGTTTTGACTGACGAATAGACCCCTGTTGGAAGTAACTCAAGTCTTTCCCTTGTGTTGACTGATCATCTAAATAGAATCCACAAAGTATCCTGGATGATGTTCAAGCTTCTTGGAGCTAATCCCGATTGACATGATGAAATGCAATGTATCTAATGTTAAATGACCTAAAAATGAATACGTGAATAAGGAGGGAAAATTTTGGGGTGTTACAAATAGATTAAACAAATTTAGGGGTGTTGCATTCCCAACATTTTCCTTTTTACCCCAGTAGTTCCTTCATGGGTAATTTGGAGGATGTTCCACATTTTCTTTGCAGTCTCGCAATGAGAAACTTACAATTATTCATCAAGAAGACCAAGAGTTGTAATGATGACAGATTTTCCTTCAAATCGCATTGCACATTGTCTTTATCATATTTGGTCCAATCCTTTTCAAATTTGTTTACTACAATACCATTTACTTCGTGTGTATGAACAAACGGATCTTCCTTCACAACCTTCCAAATACTAAGATCTATCCCTTCTATGAAAAATTTATTTTCTCTTTCCATAAACTATACTTTTCTCCATTAAAGGATGGGAGTTTGTTTAGTGAATAACATGAAGTCATTTTCCTCCTAGGATGATTAGTCTTTAACATGAGTTATGATCTGATGCCACTTATTGAACAAGTAACTCCAAGCACAAGAGAATGAGTGTGCATTGTGGTATTCAAAATGCGTGATTAGTTAAAAAAAATATTACTTAATAATCAAATTGTGTTATTATCTTCAAGATCAGAGAGAGAAAAATGAAAATATAGTAGTAAAGTAAATAAGAAAGTTTAAAAAGAAAAGGGTTAGAGAGATGAAACCATAGAATTATCCAGGTTCGTCTTATATTGGCCTAGTCATGTCCCCTAGAGATCTTCTTGAGATTTCACTATAACATTGAGCTTTTACAGGTTATGCCCACAAATTCTTGATAGTTGATACAAGTGAATTAGGATATTCTACACATTCTTACCCCCCAAAATAAAAGAGAGTTTCTTCCACGGGATGAACTAACGAACTGGGTAAAGATTTCACTGGCTGATCTCAATAACCGAAGAAAAATTTTGAAGGCTTAATTCTATAACCAAACATAGATATTTAATTATTTTTCTTAAGAACCAAATTCAATTCTTCAAGAGTATCACACTCTTTAAAATAACAAACAATGGCATGACCAATACAATTTTTTCCTCAGAAGTAGTTTTCACTCACAAGGCAATTTTGATGAAAGAAAATATTTAAAGAGAGAGATAAATTGTAATGAATTAGGAAAACTCTAAATTATGGTGTGAAATAAAGTGAGGATAAGCCTCCTTCATATAGGAATTTTTTTGGCTCAAAATGAAAACAATTCATTGGCCGAATTAATGACCTAATCAATTAAGCTAGTCAATTAGTTGCTTCAAATAATAAATTATTATGATCCCAAAAGAAAAGTTTTGATATAGAGTCATTACCAATCATTAATAGACTGTCATAATAAATTATGGAGTTGATTAGGAATCATTTAAACAATTAGGCCAATGATCTTATTGATTAGACAGTTACAAAACATCCCATAATCAAACAGACGGTCCTCTAATCAACTGACTAAGCCTTACAAACATTTTTAAGTGGTTTTTTTATGTAATGAGAGGCTTTAAAAGTATTTTAATTATGTGTGTGTGAGTTTCCTTATCATCTTAGGAGTTACTCTTCTACATTCATAAGATTCTGGCCACTCAGGTAAACATGACCAGTAGAGCTTTCACACTTCCTTTATTTCATAATTCTAAAGCTTTCAAGTTTCTTTACTAGTGAGCCAATAAAATAAGCATTTTAATGGAACTTTTAGTGTTCTATTTGATTGGGCTTGAGATGTCTTCAATTTAATCATCATCATCAAAGAGTTGAAATGATATCACTATCGACTTCAACATTTATCAGTGTTATCGTTATCAAAACATCAGTAAGGTTGCTAACACCAAGATCATCAGCTTCATACCAGCAAACATATAAATCCATACATTCTCCTTCTGGAAATCATTTTATTGGGTCTCAATAGTTATAAAAAAATCAAAACTAAGTCTGATGGGTCAATTGAGGGCTACAAAATACGTCTTATTGCTAACAAATTCTTTCAACAATCTGGCATGGATTATGAAGAAACATTTGCTTCAACGGCCTTGATGACTACTATTCGCACACTTATTGTTGTTTTACTAGTTATTTAGTGGAATTTTTTTTAAAATGGATGTTAAAAATATGTTTTTAAATGATGGTATGCACGAGATAGTTTATATAGTACCTCTTTCAGGTGTTGCTCATAATAAAGGGGAAATGTGTAAGTTAAAGAGGGTTATATATAATTTGTAACAATCTTCACATAATTTGTTTAAGACTTTTACAACTATTATTACATCTACGAATTTCCTCTCTAGTAATCATGATTGAGATTTGTTTGTCAAGACCACCTCTGATGGTTGCATTTTAATCTTATTATATGTTGATGATATAATTATTACAACTGATGATGTTGATGGGAAATTACAATTAACCAAGCAGTTTCAGATGAAGGGTTTATGTTCTCTTTTCTATTTATTGGGGATGGAAATTCCCTACTCTCTTAAAGGTTATATTCTCTCTCAATCCAAGTATAGTTCCAACATTCTTAAACAAGCTCGCCTTTCTGATACTAGAATAACATATAGTTCTCTTGAATTAAATATGAAATATGCTCTCTATGATGGTTTTTCTCTATTATATTTCACTTTGTATTGTACTTTAGTTGGAAGCATGGCGTTTCTTACAATTACCGGACTCGATATTCCTTATATTGTTTACATCGATATACGTGAACTCAACTAAATAGTGAGACTTGAAATCTCTAGTCGATGTTTGTAGATACCATAAAACTCATAAGTTCCTTACATTGTAAATACAAGTTAAGAATTCATCAAATTTACTTGAAGTCCACCTAAGAGCTGTTTGATTATAAACATGATTTGATCTAATTGGTTTAACCAAGTGTTATACTTAGTTTGGTTTTAGTAGTTTGGTGCAAAGGAAGTTCGTTAGAAAGGTGGAAATAGAATGGTAGTATATAAACAAGTATTAATTTTATGAAGTAAAGAGAAATGTGTAAAATTCATTCTTAAAACGTGTAGAATAATATATGTTATACTCATTTTAGTTTTAGTAGTATAATGCAAAGGAAGTTCATTAGAGGTGTAGAAATAGAATGGTCGTATATAAATAAATATTAATTGTATGAAGTAAAGAGAAATGAGCAAAACGCTTTCTTAAAGTGTGTAGAATAATATATTAATGTACGTAGAAATCTCTATTAAAGTCTATAAATTGGAAGAACATATCATTTAAGAAAATAAAAAAGAGTTAAAGTATTCTCATTGTGTTTTTCTCAAATATTGTCTCCTCCTCGTTTCCTCGCAAAATCTCACTTTTACCTTCTTTCTTTTTCCAATAACTTGCGATAAGATCTAAAGATCATCACTTGTTTGAAAAAATATTCAACAAGTCTCACTCAATAATGGCTACCACTTTGGAGAGTCAAATCATCAACTCCTTCACAAAGGTTCTTATCACATAAAAATATACTTTCTACATGAGAATTAAAATCCACCTCTCATCTATTTGGGTCAATTCGGGATCAAAACGAGGGAGTATTTTTATATTTTGGGAATTTTTTTTAATGAGCAACACACTTTGTGAGAGACACACCACATACTTACCCAAAATATTAAGATAATAGTTGTGTGGATTCTCCCACTTATAAATGCTCAAGTCTCCATATTTCTAACAAATGTGAGATTTCCCAAAACTACGCACACTTGTTATTATCAACACTCACTACAAGAAAAACTCCCCCCTGCCACATGATTATCACGTGGCAAAGGTGAAAATCACTTCACTAGTCAAAAATAGCGACGTGTTGATTCACGTCGCTGGAACGCGTGTGGCAACTTTTTGTGACGTGATAAACACGTCGCTAATTTGCCAAAGGCAAATCACGTCGCAACATTGTGAATTAACTTCCTTCTGCGCTTAAACTTTGCCACGTGATATTCATGACACAACTTTGCCACATGAATATCACGTCACAACATTTGAAAATGGATGGTATGTTGCCACATGAAAATCACGTGGCAAACTACCCACGTGATTTACACTTCACAACTTAAAAACAAAATTAAAATAAAAGATAAAATATATTGTTATTATTAAATTATATTATTAATAAAAGATAAAATAATAATAAATAATAAAATATAGAATAATTAATAATTAAGTGAAATATTTTTAAATTAAAATTACACATATGAAAATGTATTATAAAAATAGCAAAGTAATTATTTATACAAAAATTAATATTTAAAACTAAATAAATATTACACATCAAATTCGTCGTCATCTTCATCGTCTTCACTTGTTCTTTGATTTTGATTTCTACTCATGGACTGCATAAATTGTCTCATTTGCTCCTCCATATCGTGTTGTCTTTTTTTCATTTCCTCTAATTCGGCCTTTAACGCCGCCTCACGCTCCGCCGTCTCTCGTCTAGCCTCTGTTAGAGCCAGTTGCCTCACCGTTTCCATCATTTCAGGTGTCAATTGTGTTGGACGGGACGTTCCTTCCCCACTTGCAACTCTATCAAATAAAGTTCTATCTTCGGTTCTGTAGTTGCCAGCCAAAGGACCAACACCAAAAAAACACCATTACGTCCCTTCCCTCCAGTGACTAAGCTCCAAATATACATATCCACGCGTGGATCAAGCGGATTAGAACCAACAGGTGTATATTGAGGATTTTCAACTAGAAATTGTGTGAGCAATCTTTGATACTCCTCCTACACATACAACAAATAAAATAATTAGATACAGTTGTGACATGAAAAGAATCCCACATATATTGTTGCCACATGAAATTCATGCCACAAACATTATTACCACGTGAAATTCACGCCACAAAATTGATAGAATTTTAACAAAAAAAAATAAAATAGAAACAACTTACTATAGTTCTTCTCGACCGATCATCAACCAAATCCCCCGATTTTTTGTACGGGTCTTCACAAACAACTCATTAAGTCGGGGGGGTCTTCCTTGTGCCTTAGTCTGATTAATATAAATAAATTTAATTAAACACATAATAAATCAAAATATAATTTTAAACCGTAGTTATAATTTTTACCATCCGTTTTGCATGTTCTCCAATGCTTATACTTCCTGTAGCATTAAGGCAACCCCCCCTTTCGGATGCTCTCATGTCTTTTGCTTTTTGAGATTTAGCTTTAAAATTATCGGTAGCCCAATAGGCAAGAAGTTCGTCAAATACTTCCTTGCCTATCCAGTTGGGACGAATATTTCGTTCTTCCCAATCAAGTCTGACACGCCTAAGCATGTCAGAAAGTCGGACAGATGTTCTTCCCCGATAATTTTTTCTAATCATATATTCATCCATTACATTCCACGTACACTTTTCCTACAATGTTGTATGACATTCAAAAAAATTGTTAGATAAGTGTTAGATAATATATTACAATAAAATAACTAATTAAAATAACAACAATAAAATTTATTTTACCTTAAATTTATCAAACCATTCATCTTTCTCATCCTTGGAAAGTTCTTTGAATGACTTCCAAGCTTTTTTATACATTTGTTGAATCACATGTTTTACACACTGTGCAGCTGGCCTACTCGGAGAGAAACTAAACAACAATTTGAATAAGTGTTAATTATAAACATGGAAACATGGAAACATGTATACTAAATAAAATTTATAAATTAGATACTTACGATTTTCCACATGGCTCAATAAAATATCTGCCATCAATCATCTCATACTCTGTGGGATTTATAACTTGTGGGAAGGTTGTCTTTCGTAGGAGTTGCGTCCAACATCATTTTTGCAAAGAATTCCAAACACTGGTCAGGAACATTCCAATTGGACTTGGCGGCCAATAATCTCACACACATCGATAATTTTGAGTCTGACGACCCTTCAAACAACGGCGTATTCATTTCTTGCAACAATTGATAAAATTTTTGAGCTTCCTCATTCGGCAACTCTTCCTGATCGAAGTCTTGAGGTTCATCATAGGTCACGTTAACCCCAAAAGCATCGCCAACCATGTCACTGATCAAACTAAATTCTTCCCGGTGTTCCATATGTGATCGACTGCTAGAAGCATGTGTAGTCGTAGTCCTTTGTACATTACTCGGCAACTGTTCTCCATTATATGTCCAAACCCAGTAATTTTTAATGAAACCCCTTCTCTTCAAATGACGTTCTACTTCCTCCGGGCACTAATTATAGGTCTACATTCACATTTTAGACAAGGACATCTTACTCCTCCTTCGCTTAGACAACATTCTTGAGCAAAAGCCCATGTGATAAACCCTTTAACTCCTTCCTCAAAGTTCGGTTTAAGTCCACGTCTTCCTAGATACGTTCTATCGTACATCCAACTACGATAGTAATGAAAATATTCCATACTGCACATTTACAAAATCGTTACTATTTTAATTTCAAAAGTGATATTCCTCTATCGTCCAATTTAAAAATCGTCCTATCGTACATCCAACTAATTATTACGTACAATTTAAAAAAAATATTATACTATTAATAAATATATAATATAACTATTATATACTTTATTGTTTAAACTAAACATATATTTATAAAACATATACCCTAATATGTGTTATTTAAAAAAAAAACATTTTAGACATACATATTATTCATACTAATTTTTTTTATAAACATATTTTTAATATAAAAATATATATGAAATTAATGTTTTGTTTTTTTATACATTATTTTAAACATAATATTAATAATACAACTTCTATTTATTTAGTTATCTAAATAATATATATACACACTTATCAATTTTTACTCAAAACACTAATCTATTATATTTTTTAAACTAACCATATTATCTAAATATAATACAACTTCTATTTTTAGACATGATTCATATTACTTTTTCTAATAAACAAAATATTTCGTTTTTTTTTATAAATATTATTCTGTTTTAATATTTTGTTTAAAAAAAATTATATATTATATTTCTAAAAAATATAATGTGCACATATATAAAGGCATTAAATAGTTTCTAAACAAAGTAATATCAAAGTTTTAATATTTCCAAGCTTGACATGATTTTCTTTTGAAATTTATAATTTCTCTAGAAATAATTAAAAATGATTTTATAAATAGGGTATTAATAGAGAGGATAGTATTGGTATTAATAGTATATTATATAAAATCTATTTCTAAACTATAAAAATTTAT
This sequence comes from Lathyrus oleraceus, assembly GCF_024323335.1. Classification (NCBI taxonomy): domain Eukaryota; kingdom Viridiplantae; phylum Streptophyta; class Magnoliopsida; order Fabales; family Fabaceae; genus Lathyrus; species Lathyrus oleraceus. The sequence goes on along the minus strand of NC_066582.1, from coordinate 411,149,213 downwards.
ACATAAAATATTCTGTTTTTTTTGTATAATACATTAAATATATAATACATTAAATATTCTGTTTTTTAAAACTATTATATATTATATTTCTAAACAAATTCTAAACAAATTCTGTTTTAATAATACATTAGGGTATATGTTTTATAAACAAATTCTAAACAAATTCTAAATATAATACATTAAATTTCTAAACAAATTCTATTTTAATACATAATGTGCACAAAAACAAAATCCAGTCCAAACAAATTCGGTTTTAATACATAATAAGCACAACACATAATCCAGTCCAAACTCAATACATTTAACTAATCTGAAAATAATTAAAAAAATAATTAAATTTCACAATTTTGAATATACCTGGATGAAGACTTTGAATCTGTTTGCTCCAAATTCTTGAATGAATAATTCACTCTTAGCTATTTCTTAAAAAAAAAATACAATAATTAAAATAAAATTCATATATATTAAACAGAAATGGGTTTAAGTTGAAATAATAAAAGTATTTACCTTTAAATTTCCAATTTCAAAATGGATCTGAAGCTTGAAGGAGAGAAATGGGTTGAAGGGGAAAATGGGTCTGCAGGTGGAAGGGAAGAGGAAACGAAGAAGAATGAAACGGTGAAGGGAAGAGGAGAGAAGAGGGAAGGTAAAGGAAAGGTTCCCACGTGGTAAACACGTCGCTATTTGCGACGTGATTTACACGCCACAAAACATTCAACGGTCATCTGTAACGTCTCTCTGAACCCAGTACCCACATGCTTGTCACGTCGCTATTTGCGACGTGATTGTCATTTCGGAAATTAAATTACACCACATGTACCCACGTGATCAGCACGTCACTAGTTGCGACGTGAATTACATTTCACAAAACATTATTTGAATTTTAAATTTAAAATAGCGACGTGATCTGCATGTCACTACCAAATTTTAATTATTTTCATTTCCCCCCAACCTGAAAAGTTGTCATTCCATTTTTTTATTATATTTTACCTTTAGCCACGTGAAATTCACGTCGTAATTGGCATTTTTTGCCACGTGCATTTCACGTCACTAAATCACGTGGCTGCACAAAGTTATTCTTGTAGTGACTCCCCCTCAAGGGTGAGTTTATCAACAATATTTTTCCTCAAGCGGAAACTCATTTTTTATCACATACACTTGTATCGTCGTTGACACTCTTCAGTAGGACACTCTATCCATGACTATGTGGGGATACTTTCGATACAATTGAACTGGTCCATTCACTCGAACCAAACTCTGATACAACTGTTGGTGTCAATTTAGGGGTCAACACAAAGGGGAATTTTTATACTTTGGGACTTTTCTTTAATGAACAACACACCTTGTGAGAGACACATCACATACTCACCCAAAATCTTAAGGTGATAGGTGTATGAATTCTCCCACTTATAAATGCTCAAGTCTTCACATTTCTAACAAATGTGAGACTTTCTCACACTACTCACACTTATTATTCTCAACACCACCTTCCTATTAACCTAAATTTTTCATTATTGTCTTTTCGATTAAATAATTTCAAAAACCTAAAGAATAAATGTTTCATAGCTACATCTCTTACTCAATCTTCTATTAAAACGGAGTCAGCTATTCATTCAATCTATTTCCAACTACTTTTGTCACACCATCTAAAAACTTGTTAGAGAAAGAGTTTAGAGAAACTCTTAATATATGTTTGATTTTACGTTTGAAGCACCTATAATTGATTTTAAATGTGTATATTGATTGCTATCTAATAAAATTGATTATCCTTTTTAAAATTAATTCTATTTGAACTTAAAATTTGAAACTTTTAAATCTAAATGTGATTTTTATATTAAAATTTAATATTTAATATACTTTTGCATAAATCTTTACAAACATAAATCGTTTTACCTTCATTAACCAAACACAATAAAAGGTTCCCACACTGTGAAGGTGAGCAACGTTGTGTAGGGCAGCTATCAATAGGTGAAAGAGAGTTTGTTTACCATATCTAGTCTTTCTTGTTCCCAATCACTTCAGTATACAGGTTATGTGTTTTGTTGTTGAAGGGATTTATAGTTTAGGTTAAATCTATTGTCCAACAGTAACGCAAATTATTCACGCGCACGAGAGAAAGAACTAAAAGCCAAACAAAATTATTGAATCTGATTTTGGAATAATTAATCAAACCAAACTCGTAATACCAGAAACCTATAGCATGTGCATTTGATATTTTGTAGATGGATAATAAGACAAATAAGAAACACATAATGGTAGAATTAGTAGTAACATTAATTAACGTATGAAAAATGTAACAATCATTAAGCACGAACACCCAAGGCAATTATAATATTATCCACTTTGGTGACGACAGTAGTATTATTTGATACTAGTAGTATTTTTATTTGGCAAATTTATAGATATTCATGAAAAGTACTTGAGTATTGATACCTATAGAAATTGACTTAAAATAAATTTATTTTTATATTTAATATATAAATTTAAAAAGTGACATGGAATTGAATGTAATTATTTCATTGAATGATTGAATGATGCTATCAATATTTAACTAAATTGAAGAGTATCAGAATGTTCACTTTTTTAATTTAGCAAACCAAAATAGATAAAATTAATGTACATATTAAAATTTTCAAAAGCAATTAGGTAAATTTAGATACAACTTTTAAATAAATTTATTGATAATACCTAATAGCTAATTTCATTTTTTTTAAGAAATCATGTAATATATATATATATATAATATATATATTATATATATATATAATATATATAATATATATAATATTATATATATATATATATATAATATATATATATATATAATATATATATTATTAATTACTATTATTTCAATTTTAATATCAAAGCCCTACTTATTTTTATATTTTTATTATATATAATTTTATTGACTTAGTTACAGTTGTAATCCCCCTATTTTTTTCTAATTCACAAAATAAGTCTCCATTTTTCAAAATCAATTAATTTTTATTTTTATTTCACATTTTTTACTTACAATTGAGAAAAATTTATGTATTTAATATATTTTTTTTTAACTTTAATACCAAATTAACCAACCTTCCCCCATAATTCTCAATATACCCATGTGTTAAATAAAAAAAATTGATTAAAGAGGAGACAATAATTGAATTGAATATATATATATATATATATATATATATATATATATATATATATATATATATATATATATATATATATAGATGAGATGAGAGAGAGAGAGAGAGAGAGAGAGAGAGAGAGAGAGAGAGAGAGAGAGAGAGAGAGAGAGAGAGAGAGAGAGAGAGAGAGAGAGAGAGAGAGAGAGAGAGAGAGAGAGAGAGAGAGAGAGAGAGAGAGAGAGAGAGAGAGAGAGAGAGAGAGAGAGAGCGAGAGAGAGAGAGCGAGAGAGAGAGAGAGAGAGAGAGAGAGAGAGAGAGAGAGAGAGAGAGAGAGAGAGAGAGAGAGAGAGAGAGAGAGAGAGAGAGAGAGAGAGAGAGAGAGAGAGAGAGAGAGAGATAGAGAGAGACGAGAGGAGAGAGAGAGAGAGAGAGAGAGAGACGAGAGAGAGAGATGAAGAGAGAGAGAGAGAGAGAGAGATTGAGAGAGAGAGAGAGAGAGGAGAGAGAGAGAGAGATTTAATATAATTGTAGTTTCCTCTTTAATTTTTTGTTGTTGTTTGAAACATGAGTATATTTGGAATTATAGGGGAATGTTGGTTAGTTTGGTATTAAAATTTAAAACCTTGGTTATTTACATAAAAAAATTTACAGTTGGCGATTGTTCATTTTTAAATGATGTGTCATTTATAAAATTTGACAAATCATTATATAAGAATATTTTGTCACTTCATTGATTTGTAGCGGAAAAAGTAGGTAGGGGATCAAAATTATTTGAATTTAGAATATGATAATTAATTTTTTGAATAAGGTAAAATAGGGGGAGTAAAACTGGAATTTAGCCTATTTTTTATTTATATTTTTAGGTATAAATTGCTAATTTATTATGTCATATGATTATGTTTTCTTATAACCCATATGTAATTCAATAAGCTTGAGAGACTTCCCAAAAAATTTATTTGGTTTGGAGTTGTCATCAAAAGGAAGCTTGTTATGGTCTCTGGGAAGAATTTGTGTAGACCTCAATCTCATGGTGGCCTTTGCCTAAGATCTTTGTTGACTCTTAACTCAACTCCAAATTTGAAGCTTGGATGGGAAGTTCTAAATAATAAAGAGCCTTGGCCCAACATCATCATAGGTACAATCATTAAGTCTCATGGCATTATCATGTATCATGTCTTTTCTTCTCTTTGGTCCAACATCAAATCTGAATGGCACACCTCGTCCTCAAGCATCAACTGGTCCCTTGGGAATGACACTTGCATTAATTTCTGGAAAGTTGCTTGGTGTGGCACACCTCTACTACTAGAAACCGATGTGCTTACTCTTCATAGCCATGGAATATCAACTGCCTCAAAAGTTGCATAAATTATCTCATATAGTCCTTGGAACTTCCTCTCAAATTGATATAACATTTTTCCATTTCTGCATCAAGGAATTCATCAAAATCTGGTTGATAATTTGAACTCTGATGATATGGTCATTTGGCCCCACATCAATCTGGTACTCTAGATTTGAAGCAAACTTATCAATTCAAATCCCCTTATATCCTTCTGTCCTGGGCTAAGACCATTTGGAGTGTGGATATACCTGCTTTCAAGTCCATGTTAGCTTGGAGACTCATGTTGGATAAAGTCCCTACTATTGATCAACCAGAGTTAAAGGGTTGCTTCATGGTATCTAGATGTAGTCTTTGAGATGATATTGTTTTATACAAAAAAATTCATTCTTTAAGAAGTTCATTTATAGAACCTTGTGCATTACTATTGAAAAGAGAAAAATCTCTACTAACCTCATATTCTTCATCGTCGGAATGGTGTGAAGCCATTAATGCTAATTTTGCATATTCGTCGCTTTTCGATCTGGATGAAGAACTTATCTCATTATCTTCCCATGCAACATACTCCTTTTTATTCTTGAAATCCTTCTTGCCTTTAAAGCCATCTTTCTTGGAGAGTTTCGAACAATCCGACTTTATATGACCTCGCTTTCCACATTCATAACATGTGACATCTTGCGTAGATGTGGAAGCCTCCCTTTTCATGAAATATTTATTTCTTTTTGCATGAAAGAGTTTGTCATTTTTACAAAAAAACTTACCAAGCCTTTAACAAGGAGCATGAAATTTCCATCTTCCTCCGGTGCACCATCATCTTTATCTTCCTTTGACTATACTTTTAAAGCAATTCCTTTGGATTTCTTCTCTTGACTTTCATGCTTTTCAAGTCTTTCAAATTCAAGTTCATGTTCTTGTAGTTTTCCGAATAATGATGAGGACGTCATAGTGGAAAGACTTTTCTTCTCCGATATGGCCGTTACTTTTGGTTTCCATTCTCTAGTCAAGGATCTTAGCACTTTAAAGTTTAGATCATCATTTCTAAAAAAAATCCGAGAGCAATTAAATGATTCGTCAAGTGAACAAATCTTTTTTGTAATGCAACAATAGATTCTCCGGGCTGTATTTTGAACATTTCATATTCTTGACTCAATGTGTTTAATCTGGATCTTTTAACTTTAGCGGTTCCTTCATGAGTCTCCACCAAAGTGTCCCATATTTCTTTTTCCGATTTACATTGAGATATGCGGAATAACTCATCCATACTTAATGCACTTTGAAGAATATTGATAACTTTCTTTTCATTAAGTATTATTTTCTTATCGTATTCATCATATGAACTTTTAACCTTTGGAGTGCCAATACCATTGACCATACTCATAGGATTATGCGGACCATTTTTAACGGTTTCCCATATACCATCTCCTTGTGCTTCGAAATGTGCTTTCATGCGGATTTTCCAAAATTCAAAATATTCTCCAGAAAATAGGGATGGTTTGTTGCTACTACCGCCATCTTTGAGAACCGGGATTACGCTTGCGGAAGCCATCTTCTGGATCAGAGGAGCAAGTTACCAATAACCTGCTCTGATGCCAATTGTTAGTTGAGTAGCGTCTAAGAGGGGGGGGGGGTGAATTAGGTTCTTTGAAACTCTTTCCGGTTTTATTAAAAACTTTGTTCTTTCTTTTCTGGTTAGGTTAAGCAATGAACGGTAAAGTGCGAAAAGGTAAAGAACACGAAGAGATATCTTGGTTCCCCTCACAGATCGAGAGTACTCTAGTCTCCTTTCAACATGAAAGAGATTTTACTATTGTTAGGACTTTTAAAAGACTCTTCCTAGTCTTTCTATGAAGACACTAACAAACACACCAAGAACACTCCTCTTGGATTTTTCACTAAGTTCAAAAAGAGAACAATCCTCCCTTTTAATGAACCTCTTATTTCCAACAATCCTGGACAACAAGGACACAACAACAATATGAATTTTTTACAAGTTTTTGACAAGTGAAAATAGTCTATCAATCTATTGATTGATCTTCTCCTTTAAAGTAATCAAACTTCTTTATGACAAACAAGTACTCTAATAATGATATGGATGAAAATATATGAATGTGTATAAAAATTTTGTAAATAGTTTCACTAGAAAATTTGATCAAGAACACTTGAAATAAATTTTAAAAGATGAATGAAGAAGATTGTTTGAAAATATTTTGTGAGAATGGAGGTATGTTCAAATGCTGCAGAAATGTGTTATATATAACTCTTAGATACCTCTGTAAATGGTTATGATACATGAAAGGATACCATGGTTCAAGAACACACTCAAAGAAAATTTTCATGAAAAAATGCAATGTTTTCTGCCACTGGTTCAGTGGTAATCGATTATCCAATATGGTGTAATCGGTTACACGTGAGCCAGCGTTATAATATTTGAAAAAATGCACTATCTAATCGATTACCAAAAGGATGTTATCGATTACTTGCTGTAAAAATTGCCTTGCACATCAACACGCATAGCTGGTAATCGATTACCTTAATGCTGGTAACCGATTACCACACAGCAAAACGGCAGAATGCATTTTCAAATAAAGGTGACTGCCAAAAGAGAAAAGGTTTAAGAGACCTAAGCAGTCAACACATGAATGGATGATAAAAACTAGAGCACTTGACTTATCATAGAGAGAATGAGAACTTAATACCTTAACACTTTGATCGAATCAATAACAATCTTCAAGACTTTGAAATACTTTGAGAAGAAATGCTTGAGCTTGAGTCTTGAGTCATTCTTTTTGCAATGCATGTATGTCTTCATCAAAACACTTTGAGAAGCTTGTCTTCACATGTCGAGAGTTTCCTAACCCGTTGTTGCATACGTTGATGTTGGAAAAGAATTTGACACTAAAAAAAGGTTATTTTACATGATCATATGCTTAAATTGGTTCGTGCGGAAGTTGAAAAAATTGGTTTTTGGATGATAATCGGAAGTTCTAGTTCTAGTTTTGATATAAGACCAACATTTACAATAATGAAACATGAAAGAAGTGGCCAATATAAACAATTAATATGTTGTGTGGTGTACATAACCATTGATTGAATCACAAGTTAGTTGGTCATCCTATTATCAGTCGTTTAGATTCTGAAGAGAAGAAAATTGTTGCTGAGATGAAAATGAATTTGATTCAGCTAAAAAACATACCTGCCACTTTGAAACAAAAAGATTCAATAGTGTCTCAAATATTAAGCTAGTTTATATCATTCAACACAAATATAACAAGGAGACAAATGGTCTAAGGTCTGAAATGCATCCATTGTTGGATGAACATTATTATGTTACTAGGTATAAAGTTTTTAAGGATGAAGAGTAAAATTGACTAACGAAATAATTTTGAATGACTGGGAGTAAAAATATTAAGAAATTTTGCCTACTGCTCTCGAAAAGAGTAACCATTGGAATATTTGCAATAGAGAGAAAAAATGGAATGCATGATATATATATATATATATATATATATATATATATATATATATATAATATATATATATATATATATATATATATATATATATATATATATATATATATATATATATATATATATATATATATATATATATATATAAGATTTTTCTGAATATTAATATTCGGATGAACCCATTCGAATGTTAATATTCGGATCCACTCATTTAACATTTGATTTGATGTATATTAAACAATATTGTACAAGATATCTTCAAAAATTAATTTTTAAATAAGTGTATTTTTCAACATTCATAGAGTTTGAGAGAAACCGTCATAGTGTGTAATGAACGATCCTCTCTTTTTATTCTACAAAAAATTTGACATGTTGATCAAAATAGTAATTCAGCCACTCATTTAATGGTCAAAAAGATCTTAGCTAACCAAAGTAGAATTAGAATTATTGATATTTTATAATTTTAATTTAGTCCAAATTGAATATGTGGGTTTTTAATAATGAAAAAAAAGACTATGCACTGACACAATGTAAAATATTTTTACACTGTCAACCAATTAGAGATGTGTAACCCGTCAAATCACACGTTTAATTTTAAAATATTAGTATGACATATATAACGTTATAATTCTATTGGATGTTGGTGTAAAAATAGTTTATACTGACAATGTACTACATTTAACCTCTTTAATAATCAAGACTAAAACAAATTCCCTTATATAATCCGAGTTTACTTTTATTGAAGTGTGGTTGTTTCTATTACAATGGTATTATAAAAAGATAAAATTATAAATACAATAATTAAAATAAAATAAAATTTTGAAAAAAAGAACTACACTAAATTAATTTTTTATATATATTATTATAGATATAAATTTTACACCAGTTAAGGAGAAATTATAAATAAAAGAAAAATATTAATATGTTTTCAAATTAATTTAAAAATAACCATGGGTTAATTGTGTTTATAAAAAACATAGGCAAAGTAGAAATTAATCATTTGAGAGTGATAAACATGATACTATTATATGGTATAGTTGAAAAAAGTAATTAAAAATTAAAAATGACATTATTTTTAAAACTATTTTTTTATAAATATGACAAAACTTGTTAATAGAAGAAATGAATAATTTTATAGATAAAATATGTGTTTAGTTCTGATAAAAATTAATTTTAAATAAATTGATTATATAAGATTGATATTTACTAAAAATATATGTAATATAAAGTAATTTATATTTATAAATATATTTAAGTTAGAAGCAATTCTATTCATCCTAATCAAAAATATCAATTCAATTTTGCACATTTATTACTTAATTTTTAAGTAATACACATTAAATCAAACATATAATGTCACACTTTTGTAAGTATAGACCTTTAATTTTGAGAAGTTTAACCTTACAAATAGAATAATAGGAGTTTTATTGTTGATTTTTATTTGAGGAGTTTTACTGTTGATTTTTTATTTGAGGTGTTAGCTTTGTATTAGGAGTTTAACATTATTATTTCAAATATTGAGCTCAATTTTTTAAAAGAAAGTTGTAAAATAATTGTTTAAATTATTTTAATTCATAAAATTTTCACCTTCCTCATTTTATTTAAAATTAAATTTGAGGAAGAGTACAAATTAAAATCTCACCTAAAAAATAATAGAGAGAATTAGAATATATATATATATATATATATATATATATATATATATATATATATATATATATATATATATATATATATATTTCTGTCCCTCTCTCTCATGCTATGCATATGAGTGTGTGAGTGATAATGCAATAAAATTCTATCTCCTCCTGATGATAGATAACCTGCCTGCAAGTCTAATCTCTGACTCTACATCTGCCTTTCCCTTTCACCTTTAATTTCTCCTATTTCCTTGCAGAGGGTAATTTCTTGACTTTCCACACACTTTTTTTCCTTTATTCTTTCACCTTCAAACTTACTTAAAACTATTTATGGCTCTCCATTTTCCCACATAATAATATCATCTCTCTCTCACATACACATCAACATGCACAATAATATATCTATTATATACTATTAATTGTAAAAAAAAATTATATACTTTTAATATAAACAATCCTCTAGAAATTAATTTTTTATTTATAAAAAATCATAATAAAATAATATAAAATTTAACATTACCGCATGTTTAGAATTGGATTCGAATACGATATTTTAAATTTTAAAACTTAATCCAAGTACTTTTAATATATATATATATATATATATATATATATATATATATATATATATGATCATCAAATAGCCTTTAGAACATTAAACATTGATCACTATGACAGATCCTCAATCTAACTTTTTTGATGAATGGTTCAATTTCATGCTCCACCACCCTAATAATCATAATCATCCCTACTCCTCTTCTTCTCATCAACCTTCCTCCTCCTCCACCACAATTAATCCTCCTTCTTCTCCTCCTCTTAGAGAAGCTCTTCCTCTCATTAACAAGTTAAGCCTCATAAATCATCAACAAAAGGAACCCTCAAACTCAAACAACATCAATACCACCGCTCTAGAAAATGAATATAATCATCATCATCATGGTGAAGATCGTTATGGTGATGATGGTGATGGAAGTGTTACTGTTGCCCTACAAATAGGCCTTCCTAGAATGAATAGTAATTCTTCATCTGATCTTGGACCAAGAATGGTCTCATCAAATTGTATAGAAATGGCTGAAAAAGATGAAGTTAACATGGTTTCTGAAAACCCTTTGGAAAAATTGAACAAGGGTCAGTATTGGATTCCAACAGCTTCTCAAATTCTCATTGGTCCTACACAATTCTCATGTCCTGTATGCTCTAAAACTTTCAACAGATACAACAATCTTCAGGTACTATTACTATTACAAATTGTAACATATGTTTGGTTTTGCATTCAATTATTGTTTCCATAGTAACCAAACTATGAGTCCTAGCTTCTAGTAAATAATTGAAAGTAGTTCCTCCCGTAGAAAAATAGGTTTTCTGTATGTTTAAATTAACCGTGAATTTGAAAAAGAAATCATAAAAACACCGAAATTTAGTTGAAGATCTGAAGTGTAAAGTGACCTAATTTAAAAGGATCAGTTCCACCCTCAGAAAATAAACATAAATTTCTTTATCTTTGAATTGACAGTGAGTTTGAAAAAACCATGATAACACCGAGGTTTTGTTGTGTAAAGCTTTTCCCAAAATCCAAACATGTTTTGAATCATGAAAATTAATTAAGCTTTTGTCTCAAATCAGAATAAAAGAAGAGAGTTGCGTTATGCAATGGAAATCTAATATAAAATTTGGTTGAATCTCTATGACTTTTATTTCACCTTCTCTCTTTCAAATTTTTCCTCTATAAAACTATTTTCATTTAAAAATTTTGCAATAAAAAATAAGATCATGAGTTTCTTTTCTTCTTCTATCATATGAGCATCATGAATCATTATGGTTTTTCTGTCTATATCCCTTTTGCATGGTCTTCTTTTGTATTTTTTCTTCTTAGTTTCATATATCTGAACTTATGTACTATTTTCTCTCAGACTCAGCAGTGAACATTAATTAATTTATGTTTTCTATAAACTATTCTTTCAACATGTCTCCTATTTTATCTAGAACACTGTGATGCACAGTACTGCAAAACAATGAAATGAAAATAAATTATTACTCTTTCGTCTTATTTATAAAAAAAAAATTATTTTATAAATTTATTATATTATATAATTAATATATCTGATATATATATATATTATTTAAATATATTATTTAATCTATTTAAAAAATATTTTTTTTATAAATAAGACTGATAATTTTTTTTTTATAAATAGAAGCGGAGATAGTAATTTAATAATGTTTTTTTTATGGATTTTCAGATGCATATGTGGGGACATGGATCTCAATACAGAAAAGGACCAGATTCTCTAAAAGGAACACAACCAACAGCAATGTTAAGGCTTCCATGCTACTGTTGTGCACCAGGTTGCAAGCACAACATTGATCATCCTAGAGCAAAGCCTCTCAAAGATTTCAGAACACTTCAAACACATTATAAGAGAAAGCATGGAATTAAGCCTTATATGTGTAGAAAATGTGGGAAATCGTTCGCGGTGAAAGGTGATTGGAGAACACATGAGAAGAATTGTGGGAAAATTTGGTATTGTTTATGTGGTTCAGATTTCAAACATAAAAGGTCTCTTAAAGATCATATTAAAGCCTTTGGTTATGGTCATGGTGCTTTTGGGATTGATTGCTTGCAAGAAGATGATGAAGTAGGTTCAGAAATTGAACATGATGGTGGTGGAAGTTCAATGTGAAAAAAAGTGAGAAAAATAGAAACTAAGGTTAATAATTCTTACCTGATTTCACATACAGATACTAATTTGAAAAAAATAATATAATTATATATATCATGTCAGATATAAAAAATAATGTAACTATCATTTTTATATGAAATGTAAGTGTTATATAACATATTTAGTAGTTGAGCTGTTTAAATAATTTATGATATAGTTTATACTAATTTTAATATAATATATTATGTATTTTTTTTTAATTATGATTTTATTTTATTTTATTATAAAGTTTTAATCTATAATTAGTATCATTTTGTTTCTCTTGAGGATGAATCTACCGTTCATGTTAGTTGGAATAAATCCCTGGTAATCATAAAGCCATTTTGACCATAATAAATGAAGATGACTCTTTTTGAAAATTTATGAGTGTTTATATTTGTTTTGTGGAATCTGGAAATTTTAACTATGTATGTGTTGTGAACAATTTTGTATCTAGGGTTTGTGTTTTAATTCCAATGAGAAAAATTATTGTGTATTTGTTTTATAAGTTTAGGGTTAACACTTTTATCGGTCACACAATAGTTGCCCCATTTGCAATTCGCGGTGGACTTGGAAGACTAGTAAAAAAATAATTTCATCACAAAAAATAGTGAAAAAAGTAAATTTTGAAGGATTTTGTGGAGTTTTTTACGGTGAGAGATTTAATTTTTAACTAAATGTTTTTTTGAAACTTCTCATATATTTTTTTTCTTGAAATGTAGCCTAATTTCTAGTGTTTAGTATGAGGTATTTAGATGATTAGACGTGGTTTTGTCATGACTTGACATGTAGTGGTGTGAATTATTTGTTTAGTGCATAATGATAAATTATTTTCTGACACGTCAACAAATATGAAAGAGATGGAGGATACGAGCATTTGTTTGGTTTGAACTTGCTCTTTTAATATGTCGATATCGAACTCTCCTTATTTTGATAAATGACTTCAGAGTCCAATCACGTGCCTTAGTCAATAACGGTTCGAGTTGTCCAGCCTTCTCCTTTTAGCGCTAGTGGTTTTGACATTGATAACAGTTCTTCTAGTCTGTTGATGGTGGTGTTGGTTCGTCAACAACCTCTAGCCTTCCTATGAGAGTGTTACGTGCAGGATCGGCTACAAAGTCCTGGACTTAGTGTTTGAGCGTATGGTGTTTTGGTAAGCAATGTCTTTGGAAAGTTAAAGAAAGCGTAAATGTAACTCTTGATGAGTTGGGGATGTGGTAAACAGTAAGACAAACAGGAATGTATTGAAAATAAAGCAAGAAATCGAAGGTAAATTTGGTAAGATTAAATGACTTATAAATGTAAATGGAGGCAAACGTACATTTTTGTAGGGAGATGACTCTTTTCTCGTAAACGCTTTGGTACTTCAAGTTTACTCCTACTATAAATGCTAAAAATGCCACCTTTAGAATCTTCCATAACACTTGTTTTAAATACTAATCAAAAGTAACCGTTGGGGGGTTATGAAACTATCTCGTGATGACACGTGTTGGTCCACTTCCCCCATGTTTGTAGATAACTATCCACGTTCTTTGATTGCCCACAACCGCCTTCACCATTCAAGTATTTCGACTTCGACTAAAGCCGACAAATGTCGATGTTGCTCCGACAGGTTCTTTAGTTGAACTGATTTTCTTCTTTGGCCGAAACTTGTCAGCTAACCGTTGCCCCCTGAAAAGGCTGGTTTTGACATGTCGTCGATCGAGGAACTTGCCTTTTGATTCCCCAAATTTCGGATAGTCGTCTTATCATTACTCATGACCTAGCACGTGATGATGATTTTTTCGGCCGCGCAGTTCCCCAGACACTCCGCCATCATTAGCAGTTATCCCTAGGTCGTGGGATTCCAACCGAACCCACTAACTCTTCTTACTACTTCCTAGTCATCCATTTGTCAATCGCCTAGGGATCGACTGTTCACCTTGCCAACCTATAAATAGCTCTGTCTTCTTCCTCAAACGTTTTTCTGCTTCCATACCCAAGAATATTTATTGCTCATATCTTCAAACAGCCTCATTGTAACTTGCCACCCAGAATCTCTAAACTCAACCCATTTGCTTCATCTCACAATGGCTTCTTCTTCTCATGTCAAAGAAATCACTACTTACGCTACTCGCAACAATCTCATTTCCTTCAAACTCACTGCTAAAGAGGGTATAAACCGCATTCCTCAACCCACATCTTCTGATGAAGCAGTGATGAAGAAATGTCAACGCCAGATGTTGATTCCTTTCGTGGTTGATAGGAAATTGTCAGCGTTCCATGGGCCTCCCGCGGACCAGAAATCTTCCCCAAAGGATGTTGCAGCCTTTTTCCCTAGATACAAACCTGTTTCTCCTCCTGCCTTCGACAAATCTATCGTACTCGACATCAGATTCATGGAGGCGAAAGCCAGGGTCTTTAGGTCCATGCCTACTCCTGACAACAAAGAATACTTGGCGTGGGATAATAAAGTCCAACGAAAACGTCAAGACCAATGGAGGAGTGCAGGGATCTACGATCTTATTCAAATATCAAGGTACGCTCATCGTGTAAATCCCTGCATGTTATTGGCGTCCCTATACTTATGGTAAGGCTCCACCAACACATTCCATTTTCCTTGTGGGATGTTAACACCCACCCTTTTCGATGTGGCGGTAATCACCGGCCTTTCTCCTTTGAGAGAAGTCTTCGATCCCATCCTTTCGACGAAAAACACCTTATCGTTTGGTCGGGCCAGCCTTCTGAATTACATCGAAGATCACCACAACAAGGATTTTGTCGAAGTGTCCGACGAGGAGTATATAGCCTCCCTCACTTTATGGCTTTCATACTACGTGTTCTGCCCTGATTCCTTGCAGATAGCGAAGAGCTATATTGTCCTAGCGATCCAGATTCATGAGGGTCGACAAGTGTCTTTAGGTAAACTGTTGCTAGCCTCCTTATATCAGGCTCTGGGGCTGGCAACCCTGAAACTAAAGTTTCTCTCCAACACTCATAAGGCCTTGAATCTTGCCGGTCCTCTATGGATTTTGCAACATTGGTTAAATGCTACTTTTGAGTATCAGCTAGGCTACCCCGTGTCGGACCGTATTGTAAGAATGACTAAAGATCGACCGATCGAAGGAGCCAGGTTGGCTTTAACGACCTGGCAAGAGACTCCTAACGCACATCTCTTCATGAAATACTTGAATATGTTCATCAAAGCAGATAAATTTGCTCCCAGTATGGCGTCATTTACTGACTGAACCTTCGTCCCTAAGTGGTTCAAAGATCCTTTTATAGGTGGCTCTCCACAAACCACAGCCCAATCGAACGCGATATGGAGAGATTTCTTGACTCCTACCTTGTTGTCCTACTGAATTGAGCCAGGGTCGAAGGGGTTCCGTTTCATGAGCTATCAACCGAATCTGGTGGCTCGTCAGTTTGGCTTAAGCCAGATGGTTCTGAAACCTCTGGTATCTCATGACACCGGTATTGTATGGTCTGGTCGATCATTAGCAGTTGATGATCATAAAGATTTTCTCTGTTTTTGTAAATCCATTCACTGTTACGAACTTCTAGTTTTCAGGTTTCAACAATCTTTTCTAACAATAATTGACTTTGACGAATGGTGGAATTCCTACCAAAGTCATTCTTTCCCAAGTGACCAATTTCTCCAAAACATGGTCGACGCTCTTTCCACCCTCTCCGGAGATATACCGCCTCCGCCTCCATCCGTTAATGCTCCCGACCCAAAAATCCAAACTTCTGAAGTCGACGAAGCCCCTAAAAAGGTACATGTCATTAACTTAGTTTCCTCTTTTCTTGGGGTTGTACAACACTAAAAGTTTCTGCTATCAGGGTCGAAAGAGGATCGTCCCCTCTACTGAGTCGACTCTAGCGAAGCCCTCGAAGAAGCAACGAGCACATTCGACCCCCACTTCGTAGGTATTACCTATCCACTTCACGAACAAGTTTTTCACCTTAGCATTTTTTATTACCTCTTCACCCATTTTGATATTCAAGTACCTGTGTAAGACACCAATTTTGACCCTAACATCCCTCATGCCATCTCATCATATGCATTGGCATTGGGATCATATCTTAACATCCTCCTTACCCCTCATTTCTTGGGTTTGTATTGGGAGAGATCACCAAGCACCATTTGATTGTATCATACTTTGTATTTTATCATCTTTACTAACTAAAATACCAAAAATAGGTCTTTGCATTTATCTAACTCTTTTGTAGGTAGGGCACATGCTCACCTTTGATCTATCAAGTTCATATCTAGGATTTAAGACCCTCATTGCTAAGAGCTCAATCAAGAATGATCCACAATGGCTCTAGGCATCATATATGGGTCCCCATGAGCTTCACATATTATTTTGGTCAAGAATTCATCAAGAGTTTGAAATTGGTTTGCAGTGGAAACCCTAGTTCATCTGGGTATCTTGTGTAACTTCTTCAGCAAGCTTCTTCAACATTTGATCAAATGTTTCAAGGGATACTTCAAATTTCATCATCTTATGCCTGTATTATCTTCCATGAGTCCCAAAAGTCAAGAGAATTACAAGCTAGCAAGTTGGTCGATGGTGGTTGACTAGAGGAATTCATCTGATCAAAACTGGGGATCCCTATACTAGAGTCCATAATGGATTGCGCGCTTGTGGCCACTTGATCTGCCACCTCAATTAATGAGGGAGATCAAGTGGTCCACGTTTTTTCTGATTATTTGATTTTCATTTTATTTGTGTTATTTTCATTAATTCATATTAATTTTAATATTGATCCAAAAAATATGAGAGTTTCACCATTTTTTTTAAAATAAATTCCTTTTTCATTTTCTGAATTAAAATTATTTTTTGGATCATTATTAATATTTTTCATGATTTAATTGATTTTGTGAATATATTTAATTGTTTAAAAATAGTTTCAAGTTTCTAAAAATGATGAAATTTTTTCTCCAAGGTCCTTTGACCTTGTTTGACCTATAATAAATCTCATGGCCATTTCTTTGGTGTTTTAATGAGGTTTTAGGAAATTGACCAACCATAATTTAATTTAATGCATATTTTAATTGTTTTTAATTGATTAAATGCCAAATAAATTATGTTGAGCTTCTATTATTGACTTATTGAGTTTGACTCATGTTGTTGGGCCTTGGTCAATGTTGAATTGACTTTGTTAAGTTAAGATCATTGGATTTAGGGGATTGATGAAATATACATTTCATCTCCCAAAATGAATTAATGATCTTAATTTGGTAAAAGTCCTTCTTTGACCAATTTGTGTTGATTCCATTCCCCCTCCCTCTTCATCTCATTCCCCTTCTTTATTCATTCATGTCATGGACCTATGATATCTCTATATCTTAAGGCTAGTTGATTGCAAAATCAACATGAGT
Organism: Lathyrus oleraceus; assembly: GCF_024323335.1. NCBI lineage: Eukaryota > Viridiplantae > Streptophyta > Magnoliopsida > Fabales > Fabaceae > Lathyrus > Lathyrus oleraceus. The sequence goes on along the minus strand of NC_066582.1, from coordinate 411,131,578 downwards.
ATGGATGAGATTAGGTCCACCATTTTGCATATTCTTTTTGTGTGTGGTATGCTTCATGAGTATAGTCCATTATACTATGTCTCTAACATAGATTAACACCAAAATTCTATTGCCCGACCTCAAATAGTTGTGACTTCTATATAAGTCCAATTACGATTGCTTAACATAGCGCTACATTTTGACACAAAAGGCATAGCATTCTAGTAAGTGAGACTGTGAGTCTCCCCTCTTTCATGGTATTATATGGAAACTTAGCCTTTTTTCCTTCCTTTGGAAGATGTCTTGGTTCAAGGATCCATGCTTGTGAATAGTGGGTTGAGTGTTCTCCAAAGAATGACTTAAACAATACAAAGCAAAAGCAATACTAACTTTTAATCAACTAACAACTGTAGCGGTAAATTCATGATCATCAAGCTATGGATAAGCAAGACATCAAATAACAAGAGTCGCCACCATGCTTTTATTATTTCCAAGGGAAAAGGGAAAAAGTACGAACAAAACCCAAAATTAAGAAGTTTTCGAATCAAAACTAATAAAATGTCAGAGATTACAGGTAAGGGGGTTGGTTACACAGAGGGAAGGTGTTAGCACCTAAAGTGTCCTAGGTACTCCTAGGGAGCCCTTTTTGTGTGCATATGTATTTTGTACAAAGTGATGTTTACAAACAAATAGAGTGAGGGGATGAGAAAAGAATCCATTAATTATATTTTTGTGTTTGACAAGACCTTCGGACTTGTGCCTACGTACCAACATAAAACTGAGGGATCAAAACCTCGTAGTTCGTGATACAAATTTCAAAGTGGATACATTGTTTTTAATAAAATTAAGTTTGAAAGTCACAAAGGCCGGAAAATGGTTTGAATGAGTTAGTTCTTTTTTTCTTTTGAAATTTTAGGTCAAGTATAGTTAAGTCCATTTACAAGTTTGATTAAGAAAAGAAGTTTGAAAATGCAATGGCATAAGGTCAAAGTTTCTAGTTTGCAAAATGGTCAATGTTTGGAACAAAACTAGTTAAACAAAGAAGATTTTTAAAAAGGAGGGAGATATTTTGAAATTAAAGAAATGGGGAGGAGATGAAGAGACTAACCCTATGCACACAATTAAAAGTTAAGAGTTGAAAAGATCTAACCAATGAGTAGCAATCTAATAGACAATAATGTCTTATAGAAACCCAAATTCCCTTGGACATTTTAAATCAAGTAACACACAATGCACAATTATATCAATCTTGAAGAGCAAGGCATCAAATAAAGATAGCCACATCCAAGTTTTAGCCACTCCATGATCTTCCTCAAATTTGCCCATGTGACAGATGAATTCCACAAGTCATAGGTTCAAAATAACAACTTCACAATGATCATGTTGCAGATGAATTCAAAGGGATCTTTAAACATGTACCAGATGAAGTTTCAAATTGCAAGCACTTGGTTACACAAATGTTGGAATTGGCCAAGTCCTTTAGCATAGGGAGGTTGCCTAGATTCTAAGTCCAATTTGTCCAAGATCAAGTCAACAGTCCACACAACAGTTTTTTAGGGTTTTTGTTCTTACTATGTACATTAATGGTCCAAGACCACACAAACAAACAAAATATACACAAGCAAGATATATCACACAATATGGTCCAAATGGACAAAGGGAAAATGACATTAACATAAACAATTAGAATGGTATGAATAATGGCAAATGAATAAAGACTAAAGTTAAATTGAATTAAAGTAAATGGCTTGAAATTAAATGTTAGTTGATAATGGGTTAGAAGTTAGTATTGTTTTGCTTTTGCTTTTCATTTTAAGTCATTCTTTGGAGAACACTCAACCCACTTATCACAAGCATGGATCCTTGAGCCAAGACATCTTCCAAAGGCAGGAAAAAATGCCAAGTTTCCACACAATACCATGAAAGAGGGGAGACTTACAATCTCACTAACTATAATGCTATGCTTTTTGTGTCAAAAATTTAGCGCTATGTTAAGCAATCGTAATTGGACTTATGTAGAAGTCACAACTATTTGAGGTCGGGCAATATGATTTTGGTATTAATGCATGTTAGAGACATAGTATAATAGACTATGCTCATGAAACATACCACACACAAAAAGAATATGCAAAAGAAGTGACCTAATCTCATCCATACTTATGTTGATTTTGCAATCAACTAACCTTAGGACTTAGAGATATCATAGGCCAAATGAGATGAATGCACAAAGAAGGGGAATGAGATGAAGAGGGAAGGGAATGGATCAAAACTCAAATTGGTCAAAGGAGGAATTTTACCAAATTAATATCATTCATTCATTTTGGGAGATGGAATGTACATTCCATCAATCCCCTAAATCCAATGATATTAACTTAACAAAGTCAAATCAACCTTGACCAAGGCCCAACAACATGAGTCAAACTTACACAAATCATCACAATAGGTCAACACAATTATTTGGCATTTTTTCAAACTAAAAATACTAAAATAAGGCATTTAAATTAAATATGGTTTGTCAAATTCCTAAAACCTCATCAAAACACCAAAGAAATGGTCATGAGATTTATCATAGGTCAAACAAGGTCAAAGGACCTTGGAGAAAAAATTTCAGAATTTTAAAAGACTTAAAAGTATTTTTAAACAACTAAAAATATTCACAAAATCAATTAAATCATGAAAAATATTAATAATGATCCAAAAACTAATTTTAATTCAAAATATGAAAGAGGAAATTATTTGAAATTTTTTGGTGAAACTCTCATATTTTTTAGATCAATATTAAAGTTAATATGAATTAATGAAAATCAAAGGAATAAAAATTAAAATCAAAAAATCAAAAAAACGTGGACTACGTGATCTCCCTCATTAATTGAGGTGACATATCAAGTGGTCTGAAACGCGCGTTCCACCAAACACACGAGTCAGCACGCTGTACCAAGGGTAATCACAATGGATGCTCAGGATTAAAACATTTTGAACGGATCCTGTGGCTGGGAGACGTGCCAACGCACCGCCGGAGCCAGAGCTCCGATCTTCTTCTCTGGTGGACCTCACCGGACTGGTCCACCATCAACCATCACTAAAATAAAAAAGGAGGACATGATCTGAAAGAAAAAATGGCGTAGAGCACGAATCTGACCTCAATTTCAACTAACTCCAAATATATAAAAAGATATGAGGAGTTGAATTTTGAGGTGTGTCAACTGAGTTGCTTCGATTTAACCTCTAAGCAACTCAATCTTCTTGCATACATTGGTAGGACTTCAGACAACCAAAGATCCAAGAGAATTGATGAGAACTGAGTGAGAATCGAAGAGATGACGTTTTCTGAAAATTACCTTCAATGTTGTGCAGACCTTAAGGTTGCTTGCTTCAAACACGATCTGATCACACTTGAGAAGCTTGCAGGGAGTGGTTAGAAATGATGCAAGGCTTTGGATCCTGGAGTTCTTGAATCTCCAAACAATTGAGATTCAAACTCAATTTTCAGTGTGAAAATTATCCAGTTTTCCTTTAGAATGAGAGGGTTTGAATTGGGGGGGCAAAGCTGGCGCGCAAGGTGCGTTTGAATTGAGCTCCAAGGGCCTGTATTTATAGCATTTGGGATTGATAATTTCACACTTGAAAAATTTCTAAATTTGGCAATGTGATGCACAAGCTTGCATGGGCATGTACAGGCCCATGAAGCAATTTATTTTGATCTAATTGCAACTGTACTGAAGTTCAAATGATGCTTGATTGGCAAGGCAATATGAAAAATCGAGTTTTGGACATTTGATTTCCTCCAATGGTGCAACTCTGTTAAAGCCATGCACAACCCTAACAAACTTCATCCAAAATACATGAACTTGGATTCTTTGGAAAGATCGGATCAAGGGGAACAAGTTTGATGTTGAACACTTTTTCCTTTGGAGCTTAGATCATGGTGAATTTGAAGGTGGAAGTTTGGAAATTTCAACATGTTGAAAATTTTTCTAAGTGTCAAGCCATATATCTCAATATTCCAATTTGCTTAACTTTTTATGTGAGCTTCAAATGAGAAAAGTGTCTTCCTAAAGGTTGTAGATATTTCAAAGACCTTCAAAATGGTCACCAATTTCATGTCATTTGGATTTAGAACGATAGGGTTATTCATTTTTGAAGTTTGGAAAAATTACTTGTTCAATGGTATAGGTCAAAAATGACCTATAATGTATCCTCATATCACATGCTCATAAAAGTTGAATTAGCTCTCACTATAAACAACAAAGTTGAATTAGACATATTTAATTTGATTTTGAAACTTGGAAATCTTTCATCTCATAAAAATTGAGCAAGTTATGGCATTGGGAAGTTGACTTTCAAATTAGGGTTTAGACAAAATGACCTATAATGTCTCAACATAAAAAATGATTTTCTAAGCAAAACTAGCTCTAGGTCGCAACATGAAAGTTGTTTAGAATGTCATATAGAGTAAATTTTCTCTTGGAATAATTTTCATATGGTGAAAATAGTAGGAGATAGGGTCTAGGGAGACGCAATTTTGATTAGATGAATTCATCTGGCCAACCACCATCAACCAACTTGCTAACCTTCAAATAGTTTGACTTTCTTGGCTCATGGTAGATCATATATGAATAAGATGATGAATTTTGAAGTGTCCCTTGAGAAATTTGATCAATTGGTGAGATGTCTTGTTGGAGAAGTTACTCAAGATACCTAGTCAAACTAGGATTTCCAAGGCAAATCACCTCCAAACTCTTGAAGAAAACTTGATCAATATAACATGTAGGAATCAATGGAACTCATATATGATGCTTATAACCATTATTGGATCAAATTAATAGTTATGCTCTTTGTCATGAGGGCCTTAAACCCTAGATATGAACTTGATAAATCAATGTGATCATGCCCTACCTACAAAAGAGTTAGGCAAATGCAAAGACATATTTTTGATATTTTGGTTAGTAAAATGATAATATAGAAGTATGATACAGTCACATGGTGCTTGGTGATCTCTCCTAAAACAAACCCAATGAGAGAGGGGTAAGGAGGATGCCAAGTTATGATCCCAATGCTAGTGCTTATGATGAAATTGCATGAGGGATCTTAGGGTCAAAATTGGGATCTTACAGCTGCCCCTATTTAAGGACATTCTAACTGAGGAGGTGAAGGTTAAAATCTTCAGCTCGACTCAGTAGAATGGGCTTAAATAACAATACAAAAAAACAATTTTTGGTCCCTAAGAGACCTCATGATGCATATGATATGAATGTAAAAGTTAATGCTCTGTGGGGAAATATTTCCATAGAGGAAAAGAAATCAGAGAGACCGAAAGTCTGCAGGAGTATAATGCATTCCATGAGGAAAACTCACTGGGGAGACAGAGACTCTGGGGGAATAAATGAGGTTATGCGTAGGCCAGGCTACGACTTAAAACTGTTGGGGGACTAGAGGAATTCCATACAAAATGGAAAGACTCAGTAGGGGAAACAAAATATCTGCAAGGAAAGCGTGTAGATCAGGATAACACTGAAGTACTCGAATCATGCAGGTGAAGCAATTTCACTAAGAAAATACGCACTCAACTCAACTGGGGAAGAAATAAACTTCAACCCAGGAGGAGCAGAAAACTATTATCTACTACATGCTACTGGGTAAGGAGATAATAAAGATCTGACAGAGAAGACATCCGTCATCTGTTAGGATGAACATATCAAGGATGACTCGCTGGGAACTGCCAGGAAGGAGTATTCATTACCGGTTACTGGGTAAGAATAACATTGCTGGGGAAAACTGCAAAAAATAGGATTTACAACTACCAGTTACTGGGCAGAAGACCAAGGATGAGAGTATCCATCATCGGTTAGGATGAACATATCAAGGATAAACTCAATAGGGAAGAAAATTCGTCATCGGTTAGGATGAACATATCAAGGATAGACTTGCCTGGGAATTGTCAAGGAGGATATCCGTCATCGTTTAAGATGAACATATCAAGGATAAACCAACTGAGCAAAAAAGTAGGAATTACATCTATCGAATGCTGGATAGAATACCGTCAAAGAGAAAATCCGTCACCGGTTAAGATGAACATATCAAGGATAGACTCTGTTGAGGAGAGAAAATAGGAATTACATCTATCAGTTACTGGATAGAATACCATCAAAGAGAAAATCCGTCATCGGTTAAGATGAACATATCAAGGATAGACTTTGCGAATGGGACAAAAGCAGGATTTACAACTACCGGTTACTGGGTAGAAGACCGCAAAGAGAAGGAAACCTGTCATCGGTTAGGATGAACATATCAAGGATTAACTCTTTGAGGAACAAAATAGGGATTACAACTACCTTTTTACTGGGTGGAATACCATGAAAGAGAAAATTCGTCCCCGGTTAAGATGAACATATTAAGGATAGACTCTTGGAAAATAATCCACTAGGGACTCTACTGAGGAGAAAAACAAGGATACTTTTGCCAGGTATTGGGCAAGAAGTAACAAACTGCAAACTAAGAATAATATTACCAGTTACGGGGCAATAAACTCTTAGGAGACTCAAAGCATCTATCTAGGTAAGAGCTAGAAAGAAACGGTCAATCAAGACTCAATCTAATGAGGATATATCTCAAGGGGAGTGGTTCCATCCAGATAATCGACTGGGGAGGAAAAACTGAAACAATGATCATCCACGAGGAAATAACTCAGCGGGGAAAGGAGAAAGGTTAAAGTCTTTCTGCTTAAGGGGCCGACCCTCTATAATTGAGAGAGGACAGACACCGAACTTGTATGGGGATAAAGTACCACCATAGTAGAGCATAAGAATCTCAGGCAACGATTTAGCAAATATGAATGATGCAAATATGTAATTATGAAACTACATGAGTGTATATGCATATATATATATATATATATATATATATATATATATATATATATATATATATATATATATATATATATATATATATATATATATATATATATATATATATATATATATATATATATATATATATATATATATATATATATATATATATATATATATGATGATTATGCTGACAAAACGATCGCAAAGGATACAAGGGTGTCACAAAATTTGAATCATCGGTACAATCCTCGGCTAATCCAGAAAAAAGGGAACCACTGCCGGAGAACAGAGAGATCAACATCCCAAAAGGCTCAACCCTAGCTGGGGAAGGAGGAGATCCACTGAGGAAAGGAAATGTTATCATGTCTGCGGGGAATTTTAGGTCAACACCATATCAAATGAGAGACAACAATACAGAGGATAACACAAATAACTGCTCAGAAACCAGGAGGAAACTCTGACTGGGAGTGAGTCGGATGACGACGGGTGGAGAAACTAACGCGATCTACCAGGGAAATCAGCTTACTCCGCTGAAGATCCAAAATCAAACCTGCTGAAGAATACACAAACTTTGCAAGGGGATACCGAAACTCTGTCGGGGATAAAACACAACTCCGTCGGGTACTGAATCCACTAACTCAGATAAAAATGTACGGGAGTTCCGCCGGGGATCAAACACGCCGCAGGGGAACTGAATCAACAAATTCGGCTAGGGATACCCGAAGGGTTAAATGCTTTGGGGAACCCTCAATGCTTCACACTGAAGACTTGTTACTTTTGAAATGCTGTTGATATTTCTTTTAAATTTGCTTTGAAAAATTCTTGCTTTTATATATTTAAGAAAAATGATTTTGACTAAAATTTTAAATTTCAAAATGATCATAATAATATTTAAAACTATTGGCTGAATTAAATAAGAGTGAAAATAGTTGGATAAAAGCTCAACTTTATTTAATGGAATGGTAGTCTGTAAATGACAAGACTCCATGGATTTTTACATGGTTGAAAATGGTAATTTACATGTAAAAGGGTTACATTGAATACAAATGACCACTAATCCTTCTACCAACTCTTGATGTCCGCTGTGCTTTTGACCGCTACCAGGGATAATGAATTGATGTCAACCCTTGTGCTCAAAGTTTCTCCAAATTGAAGATCAACAGAATGCAGTTACTTGCCATAATCCCTGATTTTTGCATAAGTTTCCCCAAGATGGGGTACTCGACTTATCGGGAAAGTTCTTTCTATTTTATGTCTCTAACTTTTGCCTGGATCAACCTTCGGGTTTTCAATCCACCGAGACGCTCATTTTTGCCTAAGCCGCCCTTTCGGGTTTTCAACTTAGCGAGTTGTTCTTTTCTTTTTTAGGCGAAGTATTTCTTGACTGCATATACGTTCACAGGACGAGTGAACTCTTCACCATCCATAGTTGTAAGAATCAAAGCACCGTCTGAAAAGGCTTTCTTAACAACATATGGGCCTTCATAATTAGGAGTCCATTTGCCCCTAGAATCTGGTTTGAGCGACAAAAGATTCTTGAGCACAAGGTCACCTTCTTTGAACACACGAGGTTTGACCTTCTTATCAAAAGCTTTCTTCATTCTTTGCTGATATAACTGACCATGACACATGGCAGTTAATCTTTTCTCTTCAATCAAATTCAACTAATCAAATCTGGTCTGACACCATTTAGCCTCAGTCAACTTGGCTTCCATGAGCACACGTAATGAAGGAATCTCAACCTCTACGGGGAGCACTGCTTCCATGCCATAAATAAGAGAGTAAGGGGTTGCCCCTGTTGAAGTGCGGATGGATGTACGATACTCGTGCAAATCAAATGGGAGCATATCATGCCAATCCTTATACGTTACAACCATTTTTTGAATAATCTTCTTGATGTTCTTATTCGCAGCTTCAACAGCCCCATTCATCTTGGCCCTGTAGGGAGAAGAATTATGATGTGCAATCTTGAAGTCTTTGCAAAGAGCTTCCACCATATTATTATTCAAGTTCGATCCATTGTCAGTAATGATCTTACTCGGCACACCATAACGTCATATGATCTGATTCTTGATAAACCTCACAACAATTTGCTTAGTTACATTCGCATACGATGCCACTTCGACCCACTTTGTGAAGTAATCAATTTCCACCAGAATGAAACGATGTACATTCGACGCTTTAGGCTCAATCATCCCAATCATATTTATTCCCCACATGGAGAAAGGTCGTGGGGAAGAGATAACATTTAGTAGTGTCGGAGGAACATGAATCTTATCCGCATATATTTGACACTTGTGGCATTTCTTCACAAACTTGCAATAGTCAGATTCCATTGTCAGCTAATAGTAACATGCTCGCAACATCTTCTTCGCCATCGCATGTCCATTGGAATGAGTACCAAAGGAACCTTCATGCACTTCAGTCATCAACAAGTCTTCTTCGTGTCTATCCGCGCATCTAAGCAAAACCATATCGAAGTTTCTCTTGTATAGTATATCACCATTCATGTAGAAATTGCCGGCTAATCTTCTCAAAGTCTTCCTATTTTTCAAAGATGCCTCAGAAGGGTAAACCTGACTTTGAAGGAAACACTTGATGTCGTAATACCACGACTTCTCGTCTTTGATCTCTTCAACAACAAACATATGAGCTGGCCTATCAAGACGCATCACAGTCAGGTTAGGAACTTCATTCCAGTATTTCACTACAATCATTGACGCCAATGTTGCAAGAGCATCTGCCATCCGGTTTTCATCTCGAGGGATATGAGGAAACTCAACTTTTGTAAAGAAAGTTGAAATCCTTCTCGCATAATCTCTATATGGTATCAAACCGAACTGGTTCGTCTCCCATTCACCTTTGATTTGATTCACGACCAAAGTTGAATCTCCATAGACATCCAAATGCTTGATTCTGAGATCAATGGCCTCTTCAAGCCCCATGATGATAGCTTCATACTCTGCCATATTGTTTGTACACTTGAAAGTCAATCTAGCTGTAAAGGGAAAGTGCGTTCCTTGAGGAGTAATAATCACCTCCCCCAATGCCATTTCCTTATTGTATAACAGCTCCATCAAATACGATGCCCCAACGGGAACCAAGTTCTGGCCCTTCTTCAAGCAATGGTTCATCACAATCTTTCATTTTCAAGTATAAGATCTCTTCATCAGGAAAATCATACTGCACTGACTAGTAATCTTCAATTGGTTGGTGAGCCAAGTGGTCAGCCAAGATACTACCTTTGATCGCTTTCTGAGATCGGTATTTGATATCATATTCTGATAACAACATCTGCCAACGGGCAATTCTCCCAGTTAAAGCAAGCTTCTCAAATATATACTTGATTGGATCCATTTTGGATATCAACCAAGTGGTATGATTCAACATATATTGACGCAAACGCTTAGCAGCCCTAGCCAATGCGCAATAAGTCTTCTCAAGCATAGAATATCGAGTCTCACAGTCGGTGAACTTCTTACTGAGGTAGTAAATTGAAAATTCTTTCTTTCTAGTCTCATCTTGCTGACCTAGAACACAACTCATACTGTCTTCAAGCACAGTTAAATACATGATCAAGGTCCTCCTTCAACAGGCGGAGACAAAATCGGAGGTTCAAGCAAATATTCCTTGATACTATCAAAAGCTTTTTGGCAGTATTCGGTCCAATCACAAGACTGATCTTTCCGAAGAAGCTTGAATATAGGCGCACATGTGGCAGTCATGTGTGATATGAATCTTGAGATATAATTCAAGCGGTCGAGAAACCCTCTGACTTGCTTCTCAGTTTTGGGCGCAGGCATCTCTTGTATTGCTTTGACCTTGGCAGGATCAACTTCAATACCCTTCTCGCTGACAATAAAGCCTAACAACTTACCAAAACGAACACCAGAAGTACACTTATTAGGATTCAAGCGGAGTTTATACTTCCGCAAACGCTGGAATAGCTTCAACAAATGCTCAACATGTTCCTTTTCATCAATTGATTTAGCAATCATGTCATCGACCTAAACTTCAATCTCTTTATACATCATATCATGAAAAAGAGTAGTCATTGCTCTTTGGTAAGTTGCACCAGCATTCTTTAAACCAAAAGGCATCACTCTATAACAGAATGTTCCCCAAGGTGTAATGAATGTGGTATTCTCCATATCTTTGGGTGCCATCTTGATCTGATTATATGCAGAAAATCCATCCATAAACGAAAAGACTTCGAATTTAGCAGTATTGCCCACCAACATACCAATGTGTGGCAAAGGGAAATCATCTTTCGGACTGGATTTATTCAAATCTCTATAGTCAACACACATTCAGACCTTTCCATCTTTCTTCGGCACAGGCACAATATTGGCCACCCATTGCGGATACTCAGCGGTCACGTGGAAACCGACGTCAATCTATTTCTGCACTTCTTCTTTGATCTTCACAGCCATATCAGGATGCGTTCTTTTCAACTTCTGCTTGACTAGAGGGAATTCTGGCTTCGACGACAATCTATGCTCCACAATCTCAGAATCCAACCCAGGCATGTCTTGATAGGACCAAGCAAACACATTTGAATACTCTCGAAGAAGATCAATCAACCTCTTCTTCGCATCTGGAAACAGTCGAGACCCAATCTTGACTTACTTCACATCATCCTCAGAACCCAAGTTGACTAACTCAATCTGCTCTTTGAACGACTGAATGGATTTTTCATCATGCTCAAGAAGACGAGAAAATTCATCACTTACTTCTTCATCACTTTCCTCCTCGGCCTCAAACACAGGGAATTCAAATTTTGGAGAAGGAGAAGGATCATTGTATTCAATGGGGTTAGGAACCAACCTGCATAATGGTTTGATATTTTGATTTTAGTGAAGTGAATTTGTGAGCAAATATTATGCAGATGGACAATTATATTGTTTATTTATGTTTTTTTTGTGATTACCATTTTCAGAATAAAGCAAAAAGTAAAAACAAACATCATAAATGTGGATGAATAGAATTAATTTTATTAATGATCAATTTGAAAATGCCCAAACAATGTTCACTTCTCCCTTAGGCATAGGAGAAGGATTTTGAAAACATATAAAAGCAATTATTTAGATCGATGCAAAATAATAGGAACATCAACAACATTCCAATTGTTGCAAGCCTTTCCATGTGTCACAAAATTGGTGCAGTCTTCCTCTTCGTCATCCTCTAGCACAACAACTAAGTTGCATATCTTCAGACCTTGCAGTAGATGAACCTCGCTGAAAACCCAGACTGGTTCTGCATTTATTGTCGGAGACCTCTACCATGCGCCCCCACTGATTAACATTGCCTTCTTCTACAATCTTCTTTGCATCCTTGAATGAGGACATATGTGCCCCAACTCTCTTTTCAGAAGCAATAGATAAGGCTTGGAACGGAGTTCCAACCTCACCCTCAGCTTCAACATAAGAGAAAGAGGATAAGTGGCTAACCAACAACACTATTTCCCCTCCAATGATAACAAGCTTTCCATTCTTTACAAATTTGAGCTTCTGATGCAATGTGGAGGTAACAGCTCCCGCCTCATGGGTCCATGGCCTTCCCAACAGACAACTGTAGGTCGAGTGAATATCCATTCCTTGAAAAGTAATTTGAAAATCGCTCGGACCTATCTTAACTAGAAGGTCCACTTCACCAATAACTGTTTTGCGTGAACCGTCAAAAGATTTGATGATTACACCGTTATACCTCATAGGCGCTCCTTGATATGATAGCTTTGACAATGTTGACTTCGGCAGCATATTCAGTGATGACCCGGTGTCAACAAGCACATTCGACAAAGCATCATCTTTGCAGTTCATAGAGATATGCAAATCCAAGTTATGATTTCTACCCTCCTCAGGGAGTTCTTCATCACAAAAGCTGAGATTGTTGCAGGAAGTGATATTATCCACAATATGATCAAACTGATCCACTATAACATCATGTTCCACAAAACTTTGGTCGAGAACTTTCTGCAGTGCTTCTCTGTGCGCTTCTGAGTTCATGAGCAGAGACAACACTGAGATCTTTGAGGGGGTTTGGAGAAGCTGCTCCACCATATTAAACTCACTTCTATTAATCAATCGAAGTACCTCATCATCATCATCATTAGCCTTCAAATCTTTGGATTCACCAGACTTACCCTTTGAAGCACTAATCGGATCCACAACAGGCACTTCTACCTTCTTACTAACAACTGATTCTTCTTTATCCTTTGGGAACACCGGTCCAAACACACGACCACTTCGGGTCACCTTGGTAACATCAGCAATGCTCACCACAGAACTGGTCGTCGGCAACGGGACCTCTTGACCATCTTTCATCATCGTAGCATTATACTGATATGGAACAACTTTATCAGATGAATACGGGACTAGACCCGCTAACCGTATAACCAACAATGATACTGATCTATTGCTGACATTGTTACTGTTGCTGTTGTCGTATTGAATTACCAATCTCTCTGGCTGCTTGAAAATGGGCACTATGACATTTACATCACCATCTACATGATAAGATTGAACAATCTGAATCATGCCTTCATCCATCAGTCGTTGGATGTCCATTTTCACAACTTCACAACTCCTTGAATTAACACTGCAAATAACACAACCCTCGTGGTCATGCTCATAATCACTCACCAAGCAAATGTCCTTATGCATCTGCACTAAGGACCTCAGGATAAAACGAACATCAAAAACCTTAAACTCGCCAGGACAACCATCCACCATATTAACAGAAGAATTTCCATGAACGGGTAATGGATTTGCTTTCACGTTTGGCGCACGGTCCTCAAAGGACACCATTCCACTCTTCATCATCTTCTGAATCTCATACTTGAGTGGATACCAATTTTCTATATCATGTCCGGGTGCCTCTTGATGAAAAGCACAACGGAGTTCAGGTTTATACCACCACGAAAGTGGTTCTGGAATTTGCGGCGGGTTTCTTGGTTGGATTAGGTTCTTGAGAACCAAAGATGGATAGAGTTCTGCGTATGACATAGGAATTGGGTCGAAAGAGACCTTCTTCCTCTCGATGTTTTTTGATGATGATTATTGTTGGTATTGTTGTTGTTGTAGGTGTTTTCTCGTTGTTGAGGTTGACGTTGTTGTTGTGGAATTGGTACTGATTGATTATTAGAGAATACATGGATAACTGAAGATACTTGGTGATGATGTTGACGGGGTGGTTGATTTCTTCTTATTTGAGGCCTCCCCTGCCGCCCACTAGTTATTGCGTTTGTTTCACTCTCCTTCTTCTTCCCAACGCTACTGCCATACCTCTTACTTGACGTTGTTTCATCTTTTGACAAACGTCCCTCACGCACACCTTCCTCAAGCCTCATAGACCTCAGCTAGTCTCTCTCCATCTTTGTGCGTACTCTTTGAATGTATCCTTATCCTTCTGAGACATAGACCTCAGTTGGCCTCTATCAAGCGCCATATCCACATTATACTTATATTTCTTGACAAAAGCCTCCCCCAAGTCGTGGAAAGTACGAATGCTTGCACTGTCCAACCCCATATACCAACGGAGCGCAGCACCGGTCAAACTGTCTTGGAAATAGTGGATTAACAGTTGATCATTGTCAGTTTGGGTAGACATCTTGCAGGCATACATCACTATATGAATGAGCAGACATGTGTTCCTTTATACTTTTCAAAGTCAGGTGTAAGACCCTAATTTTGATCCTAAGATCCCTCATGGCATCATAACATGGCATTTGCATTGCCTCAAGGATTATAAGCATCTTGGTTCCTTACCTTTGGGGTGAGACCTCTTGTGAGTTGGTTTGATATCACCAAACATGCTTGAATTATATATTATTGCTTTTCTCATTTTACTTACTAACCAAAAGCACAAAAATATGTCACTAACATCTTTTGTTTGTAGCTTGAGCAGTCACAAGGTTTAAGGCTTCTAGGAGATCCTATGTGCATTGATATTGCCAAGAGAAGATGAAAGCAAGCATGACAATGGTTCCCAAAGCTCTCATCCATCAAATATGCCTCCCAAGTATCTCAATTCGTCATTTTGATCAAAGCAAATCAAAGGGCTTGAGGTTTGTTTCCCAAGGAAACCCTAATTCAACTGTGCATCAATTGTGCCTTACACATGAAGCAACCTCAACCCATGATCAAATAAAATCAAGGGAAGTTCTTTCATTCATCATTTCATGCATATTTGAACTTATTTGAGTATCCTCAATCATCAATTCGTCAAGATATGAGGTTTGGACATGAGAAGTTGATTAGTCAATTCATCTGACTATTTTGAAATACACTGAGACCTAACTTTTTATGTGTTTGGAAAATGGAGATGACCCCCAAGATAAACAATGTTCTTAAGGACTATATGAACAACTTTCGTGTTCATCAAAAATTGATTTGAAGCTTGGAAGGTCATCATCCATTCTAAGACATTATAGGTCATTTTGACTGAAACCCTAATTTTAGGTCAACTTACCAGGGACATAACTCCTTCATTTTTCATGATTTTGAGGTGAGATCAAATGAATTGGAAATATTAAGATGTCTACTTCAAATGTTATGTTGAGAAAAATTTCAAAATCTCAAATGAAATACATGTGATAATGCAAAACACTATAGGTCACTTTGGACCAAATGCATTGAAATGTGAAAAAGTCCAACTTCAAGTGCCCATAACTTCTTCATCAAAAATTCAAATGATGCAAAATGTAGGTCCAAATTGAGTGCCTTGAAAATATATACAACTTTCATGTTGAAGATTTTGTCATTTGGAGCTTGCACCATTGAGACAGAAAGGCTTGAACTTTGGTCAATTTTGAAAATCTCACATATGCATGTTTTGCACCCTACACTTCATGTCCAATTTTCATCAATTTCCAAGGCCCAAATGGAGTTTTGATCAACATAACAAATGATCCTTATACAATAAGCTTTCCAACCATTATTCATGAGGTGGTGTTCCTATTTTTAACTTGGCATTTTTGAAAACTTGAATATTAGAGTGCATTTTTTGAAAATCATTTAAATTGCTTTTCATGAGCTGCTACTACTAAATCTGCACGTCCATTTTGCTTGCATCATGCATTAGCTTTCAATTCCATTTGGAATTGGGCCCTCCATGCGCCTGTACAGGCCCATGCATGGAGGCCCTTTCCATTCATGCAAGCATTTTGTTCATGCATATCAGATGCTTTCTCCTATAAATACCATGCCTATGCTCTTCATTTCTTCAACCTTAAGGCGCCCCAATTGCTGCTAAACTGAAATCCCAGCCATCACTAAAGGAACTAATTCATTTTTCTTCAAATTTTTCAGATCTGAATTTGGATTTCATTGATCAATTTTTAGATCTCAAAGTTCCTAAACCTTCTCTCCTTGATCTATAGTATCAACTGTAAGTATTAGCATCCAAGGATTGTGACTCAAAGCCTTCCAAATCAAAGGTTTACTTCAACTGTTATTTGCTTCGAATTTACTTGTATAGTGCTTGATTTTCATTGTTGTTGTGTGATCTGAAGTCCTCTGCGTAGAGGCAACATTGTTGTGCTTTCAATTTTCAAAAATCATGAAGTTCATATGAACACCACAGATTTTCCGCTTCTGATTTTTCTCAATATAGAGATCTAGAATGGATTTGAGTGGTACAGGGGTGATGTACATCACCCCGGCTCTCGATTGATGCATGGATCGTGCCATTTGGTTACCATTTTAATTTCTGCAAATTTTGACTTGGCAGGAAGTTGGCCGGAGAAGACGGTGGCGCTGGCCACCGTCTGGTCTCCAGATCAGATCAGAACCGTCCATTGCTTTTTCCAGATTTAATCTCATGCGTCCAATGTTAACTCATTTAATGGCTGGGTGTGTTGCGTTTGACTAGCGTGTATGGCGAGCGTGCGCTTCTTGGCCACATGATGATCCACGTCAATTAATGAAAGATCATCAGACGGTCCACGCTTTTTCTCCTTTTTCTAATTTCTGATTTTTATGTCATTTTATTATTTGAATTCCATTTCATTTTAAAAATTCATATCTCTCTCATTATTGGTCCAAAAATTATGGGACCGATTTCATTCTTCTCCTTTTAATTTCTACTTTCTAAAAATGATTTTTAATATTTTTTATTTTATCATTTGATATTTTTTAGTAATTTTCTATTTTTTGGTTATTTTTAATTCATTTAAAATAGTTTTTCATATTCAAAAAATACAAAAATATTTTTCCAACCTCTTTGAATGATGATAGATCTATGAAAAATATTCTCATCAATTTATTAATTGATTTGAGATTTATTTGAGATTTTAGTTCAATTAGGTTATTTTTATGCATTTTTAATTGATTTAAAATAGTTTCTGACTTCTAAAAATGCTGAAATTTTTTGTAAAACTTTGTTTGACCATGTTGAACTTGGGATAATTCACTTGGACTTTTCAAAGTTGATTTGAAGTGAATTTGAAGTTTGACCTTTCTTCATTATTTTAATTCAAAGTTTTATTTTAATATTAAAAAATGCCAAAAATATTTTATTTGTTTCTTGACTTCTAATCTTCATTTTGCTTTTGTTTTCTATTGTTTAATCTTGATCTTCTCTATCTTTGATCAATGCTTGTTGATTGTCTCATACCATTTCCATTAATGCACTTTGATTCTTCATCATCTTTTTTTTTCTTTTTGATCAATGAGTTAAAGATTGGTGGTTAGCATTGAAACATGGAGGTTTAATCTTCCTTGATTCAAATCTAATTCATCTTGATCATGGATCAAGTGAATGGCTTTGCATTAAGGATAGGTTGCTTCCTAAATCATGCAAAGAACCTAAATCAATACAAGATCATTTCTCATCTTCTTTTTGGCATGGCAAGTTGTTTGAGTTTGATTCACTAATCAAGACCTCTAACTTGTGTTGTTGCCTACATTATTATTGACCGGCCTCAGATAGTTGTGACTTCTACATAAGTCCAATTACGATTGCTTAACATAGCGCTAAATTTGCCTTATGGCACACTAACTCTAACACTAAGCATTAACCATTAACATTTACTTCTTGCTCTTTACACTTATGCAATTTACTATTCTTGTACATATTATTCATTTGCTTTTTCCTTCGCTCATTTGAGAACATGTTTATGTTAATGCAATTTTCATTTTGCTCACTTGAGCACATAATTGTGTATATATCATTGTGCTTGTGTTTTGTTTTGATTGTTGACCAAATGCAAAGAAATGGACAAATGGACTTAGTTTCTAGGACATTCCCTATGCAAAATTGGAGTAAAAGGACCTTAATGTTGAAGATGGATTAGAAGGACCAAACCTCTAAACTCACTCTTGTCCATTCTTAATTTACTTCATAGAACTTTTTGATGTTTGTGCTTTTGTGCTAGGAGGTCCTATGTGAGCCAAATTGAAGAACCATTGTCATGTTCATCCAAAGTGAAAGATACAAGAGACATTGGGAATCTCCTAAGAGCTTGTTTGATTATGTTGATTGCTTGAGCTTACAATTATTTTGCTTGCATATTCCAAAGGATGAGAGCTACTTGGATCATCAATATGATCTCAAGAGAGGAACTCCATTTGTGGTCTTGTTTCTTATCCCTCATCTCTTGTATGATTAGGACTTTAGCCATTCTTCTTCTTCCATCCACTCTAACACAAGCCAAAATATTTGTGCAAACATTTAACACTTCTTTTCAAACATTAGAAACCTAAGCCTTATGCTTTTGATTTTCAAAACTTTCTTTTCATAACACTTATTTTGAATTGAATCTTTAAGTCAACTTTGACCATATAATACTTTTCATTGGTAAATATAACTCATTCAAATACTTTTGTGGTTTCAATGGCCACTTTCTTAATCAAAACTTTTCATAACCTTTAGCTATTAGGTTTGAGTTATCCTTGAGGTAGATGTAATACTCACCTATATCCTTAGTGATGGACAATGAGTCTTCCATGCTTATTATAGGGTTAACCCCTCACTAGCATGTTGAAGATATCCTCACATGGTGGATTTGTGGTTTTAGGTTGAGTTTTCTCCCTTGGATAACAAAAGACCTTAAGGCTTTTGGACCAATCAATTCACCAACTCATTTTGAGATTTTTACCCCCGAACTACGAGGTTTTTATCCTAATCTTTTTTTTAAGATGGTACGTAGGCAATGGGTTTATCCATCCAAACACAAATTGTAATTAACTTGTATATTCTCTTCTCATCTCTTCAATCATGTTTGCACAAATAAATTTTCACAAAATACCAACCTTACAACAAGTGTGAAAAGGGCTCCCTAGGAGTACCTAGGATGTTTTGGGTGCTTAAAACCTTCCCATTGCATAACCAACCCCCTTGCCCCGATCTCTAACATTTTTACTAGTTTTTGATTCGATAAAACTTTTAGGTTTTTGTACGCTTTCTAACCATTCCTTTGGATAAATAGAAGTGCGGTGGCGACTCGACTTGTATGGTTTACCTTGGATTTAGTCAATATCTCTAATGGTAACGAATACCCCGCTACAGAAAAGTGGCGACTCTGCTGGGGATATTTGCCTAGTGTGTTTGGCCTACTTTTCATATTTGTTGTATTGTGGTGTATATTATTTTGTGACATATTTTTGTGCAATTTGGGATTACTGTATTGTATGTAATGATTGAATTGCTTGAATATTAATTCCTCGTATGCTTGGTGATCTTTGTGAGATGAGTTCTATACCCGAACTCGAGTGCACTTAGGGTAGGAGAATGGCATAGTCTTGTTGACTTGTGTGGAGTTATTCCTTAGCAAGTTGAATTGCAAGTCCATTCACTTGGTGGAGGTCATGTTGGGATCAATAATGTCAAACAAGTAGTTGTGGTTAGACATTACTCTTTCCAATATAGACCTTAGAAGCCAAGGACCTTAGTTTACCGATCCTATCTTGGCCTATTCTTAGGATGTAGTGCGAAGGTCGTTCAAGTGTAAGATTTGATACGATTGTTACGCGATACTACACTCATAAGAGTCTCTCTTGAGAATATTTTTGGAATACGAGTAGTCGTTTATCCGATAATATCCGAAAGATGGGATGGTGACTATGGGAACCTCTTGTAGAACATGTTTGGCAGGTTTAAACCCTAGTATATTCCCTTTGGGTGGTTCTTAACCGAGACTCCATGCTCGTGACTTGCAACAAACCCTTGATTCATGGTTGATCCGTTCTTGTATCCTTAATATCAATGGATCTTGGGTGTTGATAAGGTGTAAACCATAATCCACCAAAATGGATGATTGATATTAAGGATGACATGATCCATCCCATGACCTTTGTTTGGTGTGCTTTGGTTGATCCTTGAGTGTGATTGTTGCATTCATGCATTCATGCACCCATTTGCATCCATATCATCAATAATAAGAAAATTTTCAAGGAACTTAAGAGGTCTATTTGCAAATTTTCAAACATGGAAAGACAAAGAAGGAATACATAGAAGTACAGTTTCAGACAACTCGACTTGAAAGAGCTAAGGAATTTGACATCCTATTGTCGCATCGCGCGAAAAACCGGCGGGAAAAGAAAGAAACAACAGAGCCGCCACCGTGCGTTATTTATCCCAGAAGAGGGAAAGGAAACGCTCAGAGTAAACCTGGGAAAAAAGCATGGTCTCGCGACCAAAGAGTATGGGTTCGGGAGTCGGTTATGCGAAGGGAAGGTATTAGCACCCCTACGCATCCGTAGTACTCTACGGGATCCACGCACACTAGAAAGGAAATTGGTTGCTAAACACTGCTCAAACACACACACACTGGCTGAAAGAGACAAAAGAAACTGACTGAAACTGACTCGGCAGGATGTCGCATCCTGGGCCTACTTAGTCTATCAGGCATGGACATCAGAGTCCAAGTAGTTCGGACTGGGGAGACGACACATGCTCGCTAAGATATCGCATCCTATGCATACGTATCTTCTCGGACGAGAGAAGAATCAGAGCATTCGTAGCTCGGCTAACACGCACACAAACAAACACAGGCAAAGGCAAACGTGGAGCCTGAATGCCAATCACTGGACTTATATCAGCATCCGAACCAAAACACACACAAAGAGGCAAACGTGGAGCCTGAATGCCAATAGCTGGGCTTACATCAGCATCCGAACCAAACACACGCACACTGGAACCTAACTGCCACTCGATGGGCTTACGTCAGCTTCCAAGCACACAACAACACAACAAGTTAATAGGGAGTCGGGAACTCAGCCTATAACTGTCAAATACACACAAACAGACAGACAACAAATGCTAAGGAGTCAGGCACTCGAGCCTAGCAACTGTCAGACAACACACACAAAAAGAAAAAAGGGCGCCCGGAGAGATCAGCTCAATCTCCTGCCTACATACTTCATCTGGTATGAAGATCAGGGCGATGTAGTTCCCCTACGCAGGGACAAGGATCTAGCCTAACCAGATAACAGAGGGAGACACAACTCTAGGGAGACTACGACTCGAGCCTAGATGTTGTCATGCAAAATCAACCCTAAGTTATGGTTTCTAGCTAAACGGCACGCGGGCCAACCTATCCTAAGCATGGCTCACACAGGAAGCACGCCACACACACACTTAACTTGCACAGGGAGCAAGCCAAGTAAAACCTACTTGCACAGGAAGCAAGTCTAAACTAATCCTAACTTGCACAGGAAGCAAGTCAAACAATCCTATCTTGCACAGGAAGCAAGTCAAACTATCCTAACTTGCACAGGAAGCAAGTCAAACTATCCTAACTTGCACAGGAAGCAAGTCAAACAATCCTACAAGCACAGATAGCACACGCTATACACAAACAAGTGGCTCAAACAAGGGTTAGGTTTTAGTCAAGGGGTCATATCAACCTTGACAAACAAACCTCTGGAATGGGGTGAATGTTGCTCTTAACCTTGCCATTGAGAGACTAAGGTGAAGCAGATGAAAGGATGAAGTGAGGATGAGACCTCACAGCTCTTATCCCTGGCCTGGGAGAGCTCAAGACAAGAATGTGTGGGTTCAGAAAGTGGGAACCCTTCTACACATTAAAACTGACTCAACTGTACAGTTGTACAAGATCTTGGGTTTGTATCTGCAATGCATCAACACGATGGTGTGAGCAAAGCAGATGACACACTGAATAGTGGGGGATAGATTGCATATCCCTACCTTCCACCAATTGCCTCTTCACTTAGGAGGTCTTTGACTCTATGCAGGGACAAAAGTAAACATCCACAAACATTGCCTCTTAAGGAGGACTTCAGACAGTTGCCTGGCCAAGTAACAGACCAGGTCTTCCAGACTACATGAAGTAAAGGAGGCATACCTCAATGCAAATTGCTTATACAAGCAAAGCAAAGCAAAAAGTTCACAAGGAACTAAGCAACTAAAGCACCTGAAACAGTCAAGCAGATGTTAGTATGCAACTTCAAACAAAACAAACAGAAACAGAAACCAACAGTCAATTGGAGGCACATGGATGTGCAAGGCACAAGGCTTATGGCATGTGAGCCAAGCCACCTACAAAACAAAGAGGTTAGGCAATGATGCTTGGATAAGCTCAATCAAAAGAATTGGTCTTAATGGCCATTTGATGGTCAACCTGAAATTACAAACTCAAAGGTGAGTAGCAGGACCACTAGGGCAAGCCTAGGGTCAAAAGTGAATGAGAAAGTCCAAACAGCAAGGGGCAAGTATCCAAAATCATGTTCAAACCATTAGGAAACACAACCAATTAGATTCACACTCATATCAATCACTATCATCATTTCATGAACCATTTAGGTCAAAACATGGCAAACAGAAGCTCATAGAAGTCAACAGAAAGACTTAACTCAAAAGCAATCTAAACATTTTCCAAAAATCATCAAATAAATCATGATCAAACCTAACACATAGCATGGTAAGCATGTCAAATTTCATCCCATTTGGACAGGTTTATGAGGTCAAAAACATTTAATCGGGACTTTGTCAAAATTAAATCGAGCATTGTGTGAAAGGTTACCCTAAGTGTCTAAGGGGACATGTTCCTACCCTACATTGATTTCACACAAAAATCCCAGGTTTGGAAAGATCGGAATAAACACATGAAACGCACAAGATGACATTTAATTAATAGAACTCATAAAGTCGGGATAGATTCACAAAATGGTCTAAAAAGTCAACAAAGTCAAACATTCATGTTTTTTGGCATTTTCATGCTCACATATTTATTCTATGTTAAATAAAATAAAATCAAAAGACGAAAATCAAAAATGGAAGTTCTAAAAGAAAACCTTAAAAAAAAACCTTTTTCTCAAAAGAAAAAACACAAATGGGGGAGATGGGATTCGAACCCCTCCCCTTGGCAATGCAACTCAGCGCGCCCACCACTGGGCTGTGAGTCACTTGGTGACATAAGCCTGCTTCCAAGTCAAGATAAACAAAACAAATAATTCAAAAACTGAAACGCGCGCGCCCTGGCATCACCTCCATCTCCACAAACAACTATATTTTTCAAACTTTAGAAACATATATCTTCCTCTATAGTGAACGAAATCAAATGAAATAAAAACCAATGTTCATCTATTTCATGTGCTCAAAACAACCATGGTCATGAATTTCAAAATGGTGCATTGTGCACAAAGATACCTCGTGGTGAACACCGAAACCCTAACTCCCTAGCAGCAAAACTCAAAATCACACATAAGCAAAATTGGATAAAAGTAAGCATTCAATCATGTTCAGGGGGTTGAATACAGCATTTCTCATTCACACATCAAGTCATGAAAACCATTCTATCAAGCAATTCGAAAGCAAGTTGCTAACCTGAACAGGGCAATGTTGAATGTGATGTTAGAGGTGCTTTTAATGATGCTAGATGATCCCTTTAGCTCCTTTGATGCTCCAGGAATGTAATGCCTTTGAGAGTTTGCCTTGAAACCTCCTCAACTGTTCTAGCCAATTCAAGTTGCAAGTGTGAAGACTTGAAATTTGGATATGATGATTTAATGATTACAGATGGGATTTTCTGCCTACAATAGCTTCTACTTGTTGTATGGAAGGTGTTTGAATGGATGGTTTGCAAGGGACTTGGGGAAAATATAATTTTTGAAAATTTGGATTTTGGAGTAGAAAATGAACTTTTGCAATGGTGAGTTTGTTCTATTGGTTTGTTAGCAGTTTTTTTGAAAGAAAAGGCCAAGGATATGTATGTGTATCAATGAGATTTTCTGGTTTGGTTGGTGGTTTTGGTAAATGCAAATGGGATATGAAACTAGGCATGGCCAAGCTTTTTGCTCATTGAGTTTTTGGGACAGGTTTGTGAAGAAATGGCCAAAACGCAGTTAGGTGGTTTTAGAGATTGTAGGAAATTGGTTAGATTTTGTTGGTTAATGCAAGTGGGATGAGCCTGTATGAATGAGGTTAGGTCATGTTGGTTTGATGATGTTTGGTCCACTTGTGCTTGGACAGCTTTTAGAAAATGCAAGGCAGGTTAGGTTTAGTTATGTTGGCAAAGTTTAGAAGTGATGCAAAATAGAGGTGAACCAAACTGTCATGGTTGGCAAGGCAATGTTCTGAGTTGGACAGGAAGAAATAGGAATGCAATACCAGCAAGTTAGGTTTTTTGGTCCACTTGTTTTTTGACAGAAAGAGTGATATGCCAAGGCCAAGGTTAAAAATGAGGGAGTAGGTGCAGGGGTTTGGAATGGATGAGGTTTTGGCAGAAAATACACAAGCAAGGTGAGGTGAATCAAAAAAAAATCTGCTGCAGTGCTATGTTGCTTGTTGTGGTCATGAATTTTGACAGTTTTTCTCTTTCAATTCTGCTGTTAGAAACTGCTATTGTGACTTTTAAACAGCACTTGCTATCTTGCCAAATGCCAAGCAAACCTGTTTTTGCATCAGTTGACCTTTTGTTGGTCTGCTAGGTTTCATCTCCTTGCAGCACATGGTAAGGAAGTCGTGTCATGAAGCAAGGCAAGGATGAGATCTTTTTTAGAATGAGTGAAAAAATGTTTTTTTCTGCTAATGGTTTTGGATAGAAGAAAAATCAGCTGCCCAAAATGTTAGTTTTGTTCTTTTTGTTGCCAAGTGCTTTGTTTCAATCAGCATGCCTTTTTCTCCCTTGCCTTGGCCAAGTGGTTTTGTCCTGTTGCCTTGCTGCTACCAATTTCATGACAGGAAGTACCCCTACCATATGCTGTTGGTTGCTGTTGCTGTCCTCTTGTTGACAGACAATCTCCTTGCCAAAACCTACTGTTGGCTGCTGTTTTTGGTTGCCATGTAATCTCTTGGAACTGTGGTAATTTGACAGTTCCCTCCAATAGGGCCAAGGTGTGTGGTTTGTAGCTGCTTCAATTGGATTTCAAAAGGACAGAAAAATTGCACAATGCCTGCTGGACAGTACAAGGCATGGCTGTGCTGTTGGAGTCTTGACAACTTTTCAGCAAAATGGCCAAAGCAAAGTGAATGAGTTATTGGATGATTGATTTTCTAGTTTTGGTGCTGTCAAAAATGTATTTGATTATGCTTTTAATTACTGTGCAGCATGACAGGAAAAAATGGTGTTTTCTTCTTGTGACAAGCCAAGCCAAGGTCTTGTCTTTTGTGAGCTCTGACAGTAGGTTTCAAAGAATGCCAAATGCCAACAGAGTGAAATCCCTCCTGTTGGTTACTAATGCTGTCATGTTCTCAATTAACAGGAAATGGTGTTGTCCAAAATTCTGCTATGGGACAGTAGTACAAGGCAAGGTTGCAAGTATGGTTCATGAATTGGACATGTCCTTTTTCCAATTCTTAAGCAACTAAGCATGGTTCTTTGTTTTGCTATTAATTTTAGGCTGTAAGTGAGGCTCTAATGACAGAAAAAGTTGCTGCATAATGCTGTCCTTTTGAGGTACAAGGCAAGGCATGGACAAGTATGGTGCAAGTATGGTTAAATGGTACTTTCTTACAATTCAAGCAACCAAGCAATATTCACATGGGCTGCATAATTTGACCTTGCAAACACCTTCTAAATGACATTTATGAGCTGTCCCAATTGGCCAAATGCTGAAAAAATGTTTGAGTCAAAAAGTCAACTCTTGGTCAAACTTCCATTTAAATGAAAAAGGTCAAAATATGCCATTTTGATTGGTGAAGTTTTGGCTCATGAAATTTATATTTTTGGAAAGAGGATGAAAAATGTGGTTTGTAGGAAAAACCCCACCAAATTTGGCCAAACGGTTTGGGAGATATGGCTCTTTGAAGTTCAAGATTTTCTGAAACCGATTCGATCATAACTTGCCAACCACACATGGGAATTGAGAGTTCTAGGACTTTTTGGAAATGGTAGAACAAGATCTTCAACTTTCATGTTGGGCAAAAATTCATTTGAGGCTTGTATCATGATGTAAGTTTGAGGATCAAAACTTTCCATTTTTGGTAAGTTTCAGTTACAGGCCCGGTTTCCGTTTTGGGAAATTTCTGATCTGGCTTCAAATTCTTCCATGATGGTGTTTGGCATGATGTATGATGACTATTTGGACATGAATGAACTCCCACAAACCAATTCCAATCATCAAACCTCTGATTAAATGGACAATTGACCAACAGTTGACTATTAGGTTTTTTGTCTGATTATGCATTGACTGATGAATTCCAAACCCTGATTCCTTGAGAACTTGACTTCAAATGATGTCCCAAGTTGTATGAACTCTTGATTATTAACCATGGTGCCCAAATTCCACAAGAATGACCACCAACCATTGCCTTGACTGACAGTTGACTTTTCTAGGGTTTTTGACTGTCTGGGCATGAACTGCTGACCTCTGAGCCCTCAACCCTTGACCAAAATACTTCGAATAGACCTCCAAGCCATGTGAACTTGTTGGATAAACCCCAAGGCCTTGATTCAATGAGAAATTCCTTTGCTTGCTTGGTTGACTGATCAGAAGATTAGTTTGACCTAATTTCTGATTGCTTGCACTTGAGGCAACTGGGAACAATGCAAATGCTATGCAATGGATCATGATATGCTATGACCTAATATGAAAATGTATGTACAATGATAGGTGCAAATTTGAGGTGCCACAGCTGCCCCTATTCAATCAGCTGGGAACCCGAATGGATGATAGCGATGGCTGTCAGACTTTCAGGGTAAACAGGGATTGAATACCAAAGAACCGCAGAATTTGCACAGACTGGATATAATACAAAAGAACCACGTCATTTACCGATGACAAACTGCATGACAGCTTCAGAAAAGCAAAACCATTTACCGATGGTTAGAAACTGGAAATTTGATATTTACCGATATCAACGTCAGCACGACCATTTACCGATGGCGGCTGGGGAAAACAAACTTCTGAAAAGCAAAACCATTTACCGATGGTTAAAACTTGATATTTACCGATATCAACTTCAGCACGACCATTTACCGATGATATCTTCAAAGAAACTGGACATTTACCGATGTCAACTTAGCAAGACCATTTACCGATGGCTGCCGCAACTGGGAATTCGATATTTACCGATATCGAAGGAAACTGGGCCATTTACCGATGGCATCTCCTCTTGGGGAGGAACAGAATCTTTGTGGTGATACCAGACAAGACGTTTACCGACGACTTCTGGGGATTTTGATTTTATCAACAAGGAAACAAAGTAATGACTAGACACTTACAGATGACTGGGATGAGACTCGATGTTTACCGACATCAAAAGAATGATCAGACATTTACCGATGACTGGGGTGGAACACGATGTTTTACCGACATCAAAAGATGATGTTTACCGACATCCAAAGAAATGACCAGACATTTACCGATGACTGGGATGGGACTCGATGTTTACCGACATCAAAAGAATGACCAGACATTTACCGATGACTGGGGTGGGACACGATGTTTACCGACATCGAAAGATGATGTTTACCGACATCCAAAGAAATGACCAGACATTTACCGATGACTGGGATGGGACTCGATGTTTACCGACATCAAAAGAATGACCAGACATTTACCGATGACTGGGGTGGGACACGATGTTTACCGACATCGAAAGATGATGTTTACCGACATCCAAAGAAATGACCAGACATTTACCGATGACTGGGATGGGACTCGATGTTTACCGACATCAAAAGAATGACCAGACATTTACCGATGACTGGGGTGGGACACGATGTTTACCGACATCGAAAGATGATGTTTACCGACATCAAAAGAAATGACCAGACATTTACCGATGACTGGGATGGGACTCGATGTTTACCGACATCGAAAGATGATGTTTACTGACATCAAAAAGAATGACCAGACATTTACTGATGACTGGGATGAGACAAACCAACATTCGCAACTGGAACCCAGATAGGACATTTACAGATGACTCTACTGGGGATTTCTAGCTGGGGATTTGTCAGACATTTACCGATGACTGAGGAAAAGACTCGATGTTTACTGACATCGAAAGGTGATGTTTACCGACATCAAAAATGACCAGACATTTACCGATGACTGGGCGAGACTCGATGTTTACCGACACCGAAACAATGGCGTTTACCGACACCAAAAATGATGACCAGACATTTACTGATGACTGGAGAAAATACTCGATGTTTACAGACACCGAAACAATGGTGTTTACCGACACCAAAAATGATGACACACGTGGGTGCTGGCATGACACTTACTGGTATTACCAAGAAACAAAATCTGGGATATGTTGAAGCAAGGCTGATCACTTGCTGGGGGTCTCACTGAGGAGAAATAGACTTTCTGTCACCATCGGGTGAGGAAATAAACCTCTGTCACCATCGGGTGAGGAAATAAACCTCTGTGGGGAATAAACAAAATTGAATGCTGTCAAGAACAACTGTAGTAGACTTGTCGTGCTGATGTTGAATGAAATGATCCGCCTCTGCCGGGGATACGGTCTGGTGAAGTTAACACATGAATGCATATGTTTGAATTTTTCTATGGCGTAATGCTCCATTTACGAATGGGAATGCTACGCGATTTTTGAGGATGCAATGATTACTACGTGCAAAAATGCAAATGAACCCTGGCTAGGGAGCCAGAATGATCAGACACTCTGACTCTGGGGGGAGACTCCTCTTGGGGGAATACTCTGCGGGGAACTCTGCTTGAGGAATGGTAAAGCGACTTCACACTCATGTTGAAGAAAAGCACTGCTGCTGGGGAAAGGTAAACTCCGCTGGGGATGTCCTTCAGTCCGCAGATAAAATAGATACTGGAAATAAAATTCAATGAACCTGCCTCACTCGGGGAGGAAATTGGCAAATACAGGCCTGCTGGGGATAGGCAATTCTTAAATCTGTTGGGGAATAGAAAGCACTATCCACAGACGTCTTCGCGGGGGAACATAGCTCTGATAGCCTCCAAACTTGCTTGGGGAAAATATCTGTTGAGGAAACGTCCTCACAGATGCCAACCTGAAGAACAGCACAACGAAATGCCCCCAGGGGGTACATGGACAAGATACGCTCAAGTGTCCTCAACATTCAAAATGATTTTCAAACGTTTCATCTTTCTGCACATCGTTGTGTAGCCTTCATGTTTTTATATATGCAATGCTTATCAAAAAAATTCGGACATTTTGCAAACAAAACAGTAAAAATAAAAACAAGAGCTATTTATCTGAATAACGATTTTTTATTGATTGAAAATGTGCCTGAAGAGGCCAATACATTTGGGAAGCAATCCCTAGAAAGAGGTAATTGCGCACAAAAAGGAAAAAATCTATCCTAATGGCAATGTGAACACGGCATCCACCATTTCCCAATTCTGTTATAACTCACAGATCATCAGTTTTCCTCCCAACTTCTTGCTTTCTGAGAAGAATGACTGGACAGATCACATCTTTCGAGATGGCAGACGACAAAGCTTGATGAAGTACAGACAACTCAGACTGTAGTCTTCGCCTTAATCCCTAATTTTTGCCTGGATCGCCCTTTCGGGTTTTCAATCCACCGGGATACCCATTTTTGCCTAAGCCGCCCTTGCGGGTTTTCGACTTACCGGGTGTACAATTTTTTTATTTTATCCCTAATTTTTGCCCGAACCTTTTCTTTCTGTTTTTTTTTGGTTCGTCGGGATGCCCTTTTTTTTTGCCTGGACTCTTTTATTCTTTTTGTCCAGCGGGTCGATTTATGCGAAGTATTTTTTGACTATATCTGAGTTGACAGGAGACGGAAAATCTTCACCATCCATAGTTGTAAGCATCAAGGCTCCGCCGGAGAAGACCTTCTTCACAACATACGGACCTTCATAGTTAGGAGTCCACTTGCCCCTGTTATCTGCACCGGGAGGGAGGATCCTCTTCAACACTAGATCACCTATCTGATAGCTTCGAGGACGCACTTTCTGATCAAAGGCTCGCTTCATCCTTCGCTGATACAACTGTCCATGACATACAGCTGCTAGCCGTCTCTCCTCGATAAGGCTCAACTCGTTAAACCTTGTTCGAATCCACTCGGCTTCGTCTAGCTTGACATCCAATAAAACTCTCAGAGAAGGAATCTCCACTTCAACAGGTAGGACAGCTTCCATACCATACACAAGGGAGTAAGGGGTTGCCCCGGTCGACGTACGTACTGAGGTACGGTACCCATGCAAGGCGAAAGGCAGCATTTCATGCCAATCCTTGTACGTAACGACCATCTTCTGCACAATCTTCTTGATATTCTTGTTCGCCGCTTCTACAGCACCATTCATCTTCGGTCTGTAAGGAGAAGAGTTGTGATGTTCAATCTTGAAGTCTTTACAAAGCTCTTTCATCATCTTGTTGTTGAGATTCGAACCATTGTCAGTGATGATTCTCTCAGGAACTCCATAACGACATATGATTTCTTTCTTGATGAACCGGGTAACCACTTGTTTGGTAACGTTAGCATAGGAAGCTGCTTCCACCCATTTGGTGAAATAGTCAATTGCAACCAAGATGAAGCGATGTCCATTCGAAGCAGTAGGCTCAATCTTCCCAATCATATCAATGCCCCACATGGCGAACGGCCAAGGCGAATTCATGATATTCAGAGGGCTTGGTGGTACGTGCACCTTATCAGCATAGATTTGACACTTATGGCACTTCCGAGCATACTTGAAACAATCGGATTCCATAGTCATCCAGTAATAACCTGCTCTCAACAATTTCTTAGCCATTGCCTGTCCGCCGGCATGAGTACCGAAGGAACCTTCATGGACTTCCTGCATTAACATGTCTGCCTCGGGTCTGTCCACGCATCTGAGCAAGACCATGTCAAAGTTTCTCTTATACAACACATCATCCTGATTCAAATAGAAGCTTCCAGCCAGCCTCCTCAGGGTTTTCTTGTCATTCTTCGATGCACCTTCAGGATATTCCTGAGTCTTGAGGAAATTCTTGATGTCATAATACCACGGCTTATCATCAATATCATTAACGGACTCGGCTGCAAACACATACGCAGGCCTCTCGAGTCGATTCACTTCAATATGTGGCACATGATTCCACCAATGAACTTTGATCATAGACGACAAAGTAGCCAAAGCATCAGCCATTTGATTCTCATCCCGGGGGACATGATACAACTTCACCTTCTTGAAGAACGTCAGTATTCTTCTGGTATAATCTCTATACGGAATCAAATGCGGCTGGTTCGTATTCCAATCTCCATTGACTTGATTGACCACTAGAGCTGAATCTCCATAAATGTCGAGTGTTTTGATCCTCAGATCAATGGCTTCTTCTATCCCCATGATGCAAGCCTCATACTCAGCTTCGTTGTTGGTGACGTCAAACGTCAGTCTGGCAGAAAAAGGTATATGAGCACCTTTAGGATTGATCAATACTGCCCCAACGCCGTTACCATTCATATTCACAGCCCCATCAAACATCAGTGTCCACTTGTCATCTGGATCCGGTCCTTCCTCGACAAGAGGCTCTTCGCAATCCTTCATCTTCAGATACATGATGTCCTCATCAGGGAATTCAAACATCATAGGCTGATAATCTTCAATCGGTTGTTCGGCGAGATAGTCTGACAGAATACTACCTTTGATGGCCTTCTGAGACGTGTACTGAATGTCATACTCTGTTAAGATCATCTGCCAACGGGCAACACGTCCGGTGAGAGCTGGCTTCTCAAAGATGTATTTGACTGGATCCATCTTAGAAATCAATAAGGTAGTATGGTTCAACATATACTGTCTTAGTCGGCGAGCAGCCCAGGCCAAAGCACAGCAAGTTTTCTCGAGCAGTGAATATCTTGTTTCACAGTCGGTAAACTTTTTGCTAAGGTAGTATGTGGCATGCTCTTTTCGACCAGACTCGTCATGCTGTCCCAATACACACCCCATCGAGTTCTCAGTCACTGACAGGTACATTATCAGAGGTCTCCCAGGAACTGGAGGTATAAGGATTGGAGGTTTCTGTAGGTACTCCTTGATTTTGTCAAAAGCTTTCTGACAGTCATCGTTCCACTTGATCGCATGATTCTTTCTAAGCAGTTTGAAAATTGGTTCACATGTAGCAGTTAGATGAGATATGAACCTTGCAATGTAGTTTAATCTCCCTAAAAACCCACGGACTTGCTTCTCCGTTTTCGGTTCAGGCATCTCTTGAATAGCTTTGACTTTTGCTGGATCAACCTCAATCCCTTTCTCACTGACAATGAAGCCTAAAAGCTTCCCGGATCTCACTCCAAACGTGCACTTGTTCGGGTTCAACCTTAGTCTGAACTTTCTCAACCGGTCGAACAGCTTCTGCAAATTAACCAGGTGCTCCTCTTCCGTCTGCGACTTCGCAATCATATCATCTACGTACACTTCAATTTCTTTGTGCATCATGTCATGAAAGAGAGTCGTCATTGCCCTCTGATAGGTAGCACCAGCATTCTTCAGCCCAAATGGCATCACTTTATAGCAGAACGTGCCCCAAGGTGTGATGAATGTCGTCTTTTCCATGTCCTCTGGCGCCATCTTGATCTGATTATATCCGGAGAAACCATCCATGAAAGAGAATACCGAGGATTGAGCCGTATTATCAACCAATACATCAATGTGAGGTAATGGGAAATCATCTTTCGGACTCGCTCTATTCAAATCCCGGTAATCGACACACATTCTGACTTTACCATCCTTCTTCGGCACAGGAACGATGTTGGCCACCCACGGCGGATAACTTGTAACAGCCAGAAAACCTGCATCCCACTGCTTCTGAACCTCTTCCTTGATCTTAGTTGCCATGTCAGGACTCGTTCTACGAAGCTTCTGCTTGACCGAAGGACATCCTTCCCTAAGAGGTAATCGATGCATCACAATGTCTGTATCTAATCCAGGCATATCTTGATACGACCAGGCGAACACTTCCACATATTCTCTTAGCATCTCAATCAGCCTCCTCTTGACAGAGTCCTCTAAAGTAGCCCCAATCTGATTTCCTTTTTGTCGTCCTCAGTACCCAGATTAATAGTTTCCAACTCCTCCTGATGAGGTTGGATGACCCTTTCCTCCTGCTTCAGTAATCTGGCCAATTCTGCAGGGAGTTCACAGTCTTCCTCACTCTCCTCTTCGGCTTGGTATATGGGATTATCGAAATCATACTGAGCCATAACAGAATCGTTCATAGTGAATGCCATAAGATCGCTTCTGCATGTTTAATGCTTTGTTTCAGAAAAAGAGTTCAAGAAGTCACAAAAACAAAAAACATTGCCATTTTTGTTGTTTTAAAAAAAAAAGTGAAAACGGAAAACAGGGATCACAAAATTTGTTCAAAAAATGTCCTTCATTAATGATAATCATTAAAACATGATGAGGCCCTACAAAAATGAATCACTACGCCTTGGGCAGAACGTAGGATTTTCATGCAAAATGACAAAACAACAGAAGATTACTCTGTTAGAAGAGTAACTGGAACCACTTCTTCAGCCGTCCAGTTGCTGATAGACCCCCCTGGTGCACACGGGCGAACCCAGTTATCCAGATCACAGTCACTGTCACAGTCTTCACTACTGGTTGCAGAGACGTCGCCATGATTCATCAGCCCAGCGCTGGTAAAAGTACTCGGACCCGCTTGACCATTCTGCTCTGCTCGGAGAGGCTCATAACCAACACCAAATTTGTCTTCTTTGACAGGCAAATCCACCATCTTGCCCCAGCCTTCAGCTTTTCCAGAATCAACAACCTCCTTAGCCTGCTTGTAAGAAGTGATTGAAGCACCTGGCTTCCTCTGCTCAGCATACGCCACTTTCTCAAGAGCCACAGTCTCAAATGCCTGGCATAATGTTTCGTGGATCTCGCCATCCACCTCAACATATTTGAACGAGGATAGATGACTCACCAAAATCTCTTCTTCACCACACACCGTCACAATCTGACCGTTCCAGATATACTTGAGCTTCTGATGGAGAGTCGACGAGACTGCCCCTGCTGCATGAATCCATGGACGCCCCAACAGACAACTATAGGCAGGCTGGATGTCCATAACATAGAAGATGATATCGAATACCTCAGGACCTATCTTCACAGGCAAGGTAACTTCTCCACACACAGAACGTTTGGATCCGTCGAAAGCACGAACGATCAGGCCACTGGGATTGAGCACAAACCCTTCCGCATCGATCTTCCTCAGAATCTGCTTAGGCAACACATTCAGCGACGACCCGGTGTCTACCAATACGTGAGACAACACTGCCCCCTTGCACTCCATGGTGATGTGCAAGGCTTTGTTATGGTTTCGCCCTTCAGGTGGTAAATCCAAGTTGGTGAAACCTACACCATGTCTGGTGCTCACATTGGCCATCACACCCTCCAGTTGATTGACAGAAATCTCTTGAGGCACGTAAGCCAGATTCAACATTTTCAGCAAGGCATTACGGTGTGCTTCAGAGCACATCAACAGTGAAAGTATAGAAATCTTGGACGGAGTCTGATTCAACTGATCCACAATCTTGTAGTCACTCTTCTTGATTATCTTCATAAACTCCTCCACGTCCTTCTCAAATGACCCCTCGGGCGCTTCTTTCTGAACAGGTTCTTCCTCAACCACAGCTTGCTTACCCTTTGCTTTGGCGAGAGCTTCAGCATTATTGTCCCTCAAAGGCTGCGGTGCAAACAGACGACCGCTTCTGGTAAAACCTCCTGGACCCCCTACATTATCCACAGCCGGACCAACACTTGTAGGAACTCTATTCGGTACACCAATTGTCACTGGAGTTTGATTCACTGGTCTTGTCTGACTTTCAGCCCTTCTGTAGCTGCGGTGAGCATCATCATACTTCCACGGCACGGCTCTACTATTCTCAACAGCCCTTCCTCCAGACGCCACGGTAGTAGTTGGAACACTGATGGTTACAGGCACGGGAATGGTAACTGGGGTACCATTTGCTGCAGGTGCACTGACAATCCTTTGTCCACGTTCTTCAGACGGTTTAAAGTAAATGGTGATAGTTGACGCTGTTCCACGATCTTTTACAGCCCTACTGAATTGCAAACAACCTTCATCCATCATACCCTGGATACCGGTCCTTAACTGGTTGCAACCATTCTCAGATTCTGCACAGCCCAAACAATCTTCATCACAGCCCGGGTAGACACCCCCCTTCAACAGACGGCACTTCACAACTAGCAGAGAAGTCTGAACATCATCAACATTAACAACCAGATTTTCAGCTTCTTTCCCCTCAATATTGTTCACTCTATGCCCACCATGCTGAGGCATAGGGTTGTTCACGACGTTAGGCACTGGAGCGAAGTTGATCGCCTTGGCATCGATCAAATCTTGAACCTTGTGCTGGAGAGCTCGACACTTCTCAGTATGGTGGCCTGGTGCCCCAGAATGAAAGTCACATCTAACATTAGCATCATAGCCAGGAGGCAGCACTGTAGGCGGAGCCATTGTACGCAACTCAATCATCCCCAACTTGAGTAGTTCGGGTAATAACTCTGTGTAAGACATGGGTAGAGGATCAAATCTTCTATCAGCCTGCAATTTCTGTCTGGGCTGATAAGGACGTTGCTGTTGTTGTTGTTGTGGTTGTTGAACTCTTTGTTGTTGTTGTGGACGAGGTTGAGGTGCAGGAATAGTCACTGCAGCTACTGGACGATATTGATCTCTGTTAGCATTTGTTCTGTACATACTCCCCCTGTGTTGTACAGCATTGGTCTCTCCTTCTCTACGGCGAGGTGCCCCAGAGAAGGGTTTCTTTAATGAAGACGAGGAACCAGCATCATGGATCCTACCAGCTTTGATTAGACTCTCAGTCCTTTCTCCACAAATGACAACATCAGAAAAACTACCGAACGGGCAGCTCCCCATCCGGTCCATAAACACACCTTGAAGAGTACCAATAAACATGTCTGTCAACTCCCTCTCCAGCATAGGGGGTTGAACTCTAGCAGCCAGTTCACGCCACCTCTGGGCATACTCCTTGAAGCTTTCATTGGATTTCTGACATAGACTCTGCAGCTGAGTCCGGCTAGGCGCCATGTCCATGTTATGTTTGTACTGCCTGAGGAACGCTTCACCCAGATCTCTCCAGCATCGGATCGAATCTCTCTTCAATTCCATGTACCAGTCCAAGGAAGCCCCAGATAGACTATCTTGGAAAAAATACATCCACATCTTTTCATCATCAGTATACGCAGAGATCTTTCGATAATAAGCCTGCACATGGGTGCGAGGACAAGAAGTACCGTTGTATTTGTCGAATGACGGTGCTTTGAACTTGTGAGGGATTCTCAAACCTTCTACCAACCCCATATTAGTAACATCAAAACCGAGAGAATTCTGACTTTCCATTGCACGGATTTTCTCAGCAAGAGCTTCAACTTTGCGGTCTCTCTCATTAACCCTTCCCAGAACGTCTTCGTCTTCACTGAGCAGAGAGAACATATCCTCTTGTCTGTCAACGACCGGAACAGGATTACGGGCCGGAGCACGGACTACTCTGGCATTAGCGGCATCTGGAACAATAGGTTGACCGTTGATTCGAATACCCCCCAACTCATCACCTACAGCATAGTTGTTGACGGGTACAGCAGCAGCAATATTGTTATCATCGACTGGGCCTCCCTCTGGCGGACCATGGTTGACCGGTGGATTTGCAGCCTCTTGTCTCTGAACCATAGCTCGAAGTTCTTCTTGACCTTGCGCAACCCCTTGCATCATATTCATAAACTGGGCCATGCTAGCCTTCATCTCAGCCAACTCTGCTTGAAATTGATCCATACTTCTCTGTTGATTCAGTCTTGTTGAGTAGCGGTGCGGACGTTGATCAGCTATCCTGCCTGAACAGGAACCAAGAGTGAGAAGTCACGATCAAGAACACCTGTTATGCAAAATGATATGAGTATGATGCAAATGATGCGTATGATGCACATGATATGCTCATTTCTCAGGCATTCAAAGAGCCTGACCCATTCTGAAAAGATGGCAACCTGCAGCAACGAGAGAACAAAACAGATACAAGGAAATGCTGCCATCCTTATACATACATAAGGGTAAAAATGCATACAACCAATGTCAACAGAATATCTGAATAAACAACGTACAAAAGAAAAAGAATCCCATCCAACAAGCCTGGAGGTGATTCTTAACAAAAAGATCCAAGAGATGGCTTACACGCAAATGAATCCCATCCAACAAGCCTGGAGGTGATTCTCAACAAAATGCAATCAGAGATACAAACTAAGACAGACGGTCTTCCGGAATGAGGGTCTTCAGGTAATGGCACTGGTCTATCAACAGCGAGCATTCTGAGCAATCTGGTAAAGGAGTGATCTTCTCTTTCAACTGTCTTCTGAGCTCCAAGACTTCTCCTCCAAGGTGGTCCTCTGATCTTTGTCTCAACTCCATCTCCTTCTTCAACTGAGCATCTTTGTCTCTGAGTTGCTTCTCCAAGTCTCTGATCTTCTTCTGATAACTGGCTTCTGCTCTCTGCAGTCTCAAGCGCTCCCGGTGTTCTGCATCTAACATACTCTCCATCTCCTCGTAGGATCTCTTCTTACCTCTTGCTCTGCTAGCATCCTCTCCTTGCACTTCCCTGAGTTGATGGGCCAGGTGCAGTTTATCAGCTTTGGCTTTGTACAGCTCCATCTGAGTGTCTTGCTCCTTCTCTCTCAAACGGCGATTCTCCATTAGGGCTTGCTTGTAGTGCTCCGCAGACACACTCTCAGCAAGGATCAAAGGTGGTTGCTCCTGCAACGGCTCCATCCTATCGTAGGGTAACAACAAAGTTTCTACTCTCTCCTTGACCCAATCAGTGTAATCGGGCATAGCAACGGCAAACTTCTTCCCTAAGACGGATCCATCCTTCGCTTCAACAAATTTCCAGGCTCTCCCAATCTGCTCCAACTTAGCAGGGTCAATACGCTTCTCAAAATACACGCTCTCAACTACCTCAGCTTCAAGTGGCCTTCTACTCATGACAAACCCTAGCTGGCGAAGAGAAAGAACTGGGTTGTAATTGATGCAACCCTTGGTCCCCACGAGTGGTACATTCCGGAATTCACCACAACTCATGATAACATCCTTCACATCTATCCGGTACGACTGCCATCTGATGTCGTAGGAAGTGAGTGACATGACTCTCTGAGTCCACTTCAGAGTGTTCTGGGTATATACAAATGGTCCACCGGCTGGCAGAAGAGACATGAACCATTTGAACAGAAGAGGCAAGCAGCA
The DNA here is from genome assembly GCF_024323335.1 of Lathyrus oleraceus. Taxonomy (NCBI): domain Eukaryota; kingdom Viridiplantae; phylum Streptophyta; class Magnoliopsida; order Fabales; family Fabaceae; genus Lathyrus; species Lathyrus oleraceus. The sequence continues at coordinate 411,093,119 of NC_066582.1, read as the reverse complement.
CCTGATGGCTCCACCCTTACCATGCCTACTGTGGATGGCATAGTAAGTATCAGCTAGAAGGGTAGGGACTGGATTCCTTCCAATGAAGATACTGATAGCTGCATGGTCAACAAAATTTGGCATACTGGGAAATAGGACAATCCCATAGATCATGGTGGCAAGCTGCGCGTGAAAAACTTCCCAATTCCCCTTCTCGGCTTCATCTCTAGCAACTCTCAGAAGGAACTTCAACGGCAGACCCACAACTTCCCCACAGGACTTCCAACTATCACTGACTTCCTTGATACCCAAGTGGAGAGCTCTGGCAACAACTCTGAAATCAACCTCCTTGGGCACATCCAAGAAAGGAACCTGATGCTGGATAGGGATACTCAACATGATAGAATACTCCTCGAGAGTAGGTGCAAGCTGATAATCCTGGAAAGTGAAGCATCTGAGCTCTGGGTCATAAAACTGTAGTAGTGTCTGTAGAGGCACCGGATCCACTACTGTCTTCAGCACTGTCAAGATATCTCCATACTGTCTAACGAAACTCTTCAGACGATCATCAGTCACAAAGCTACCCAACTCAATCAGTGAAGTCAACGGCTCACGATGAAAGCTGTAGGAACAGGTCTTCCGCTTCGGCTCTGAGACTGTTGTCATCTCTATCAGTAGACAAGCTCTGGAATGTACCTGAGAAATGATATGCATGCAGGGATTAGTTTTTTTCTTCTTTTTTTTTTTTTTTTTCTTTTTCTTTTTTTTTGGATTTTTTTTTTTTTTTTTTTTTTTTTTTTTGCGTTTCTTTTGAAAAATAAATATGCTATGATGCACATGATGCAGACTGGACCGGCTGGTTGTGCAATCTCTGATCACTAGGTCGAAGCTTCAGTCAAAATCAGAACATAAATCCCACTTAAGGTTAACTGAACACTGTCTGAACACAAAGTCACCATCAGAACCAAGTCACCAACAGAACCGAGTCACCAATGGTACCTGTAATGAAATAACCCTTCCCCACTCACGGGTGTAGTCTAGGCCAGGGTAAAGCTTGAGAGAAACGCAGCATAAATAACCTTTCGCAGAATACTGTTATATACACACCCGAAGTATGTAACGACAGCATCCCACCAGGGTCTGAACTGCTCGTGATATCAATGTTCCGCTAAGTGGCGCCATACCACCCGCTTCCCATGAATCACTCTATTCCTAGGTATCCTAGATTGCACTCATGGTCTGGGTATTGGACCTTTTACCTCAACTGACTCTTCCCCCCCACACAGAGAGAAACAACAACCAGCCAGGTGAACAGATGAATAAATGCAAACATTAATGCAAACATAAATGCAAACAATAGACAATGAATGCAAACAGTAAATAATGAATGCAATAAATAAACACAGCACAAAGCAACCAAAACCCTAACCTAGAGAGCGCTAGGAGAGACTCGCTCAGGGAAGATGGACCAGCATAGGTCAACTTCTCTATTATCCCCAGCAGAGTCGCCAGCTGTCGCATCGCGCGAAAAACCGGCGGGAAAAGAAAGAAACAACAGAGCCGCCACCGTGCGTTATTTATCCCAGAAGAGGGAAAGGAAACGCTCAGAGTAAACCTGGGAAAAAAGCATGGTCTCGCGACCAAAGAGTATGGGTTCGGGAGTCGGTTATGCGAAGGGAAGGTATTAGCACCCCTACGCATCCGTAGTACTCTACGGGATCCACGCACACTAGAAAGGAAATTGGTTGCTAAACACTGCTCAAACACACACACACTGGCTGAAAGAGACAAAAGAAACTGACTGAAACTGACTCGGCAGGATGTCGCATCCTGGGCCTACTTAGTCTATCAGGCATGGACATCAGAGTCCAAGTAGTTCGGACTGGGGAGACGACACATGCTCGCTAAGATATCGCATCCTATGCATACGTATCTTCTCGGACGAGAGAAGAATCAGAGCATTCGTAGCTCGGCTAACACGCACACAAACAAACACAGGGAAAGGCAAACGTGGAGCCTGAATGCCAATCACTGGACTTATATCAGCATCCGAACCAAAACACACACAAAGAGGCAAACGTGGAGCCTGAATGCCAATAGCTGGGCTTACATCAGCATCCGAACCAAACACACGCACACTGGAACCTAACTGCCACTCGATGGGCTTACGTCAGCTTCCAAGCACACAACAACACAACAAGTTAATAGGGAGTCGGGAACTCAGCCTATAACTGTCAAATACACACAAACAGACAGACAACAAATGCTAAGGAGTCAGGCACTCGAGCCTAGCAACTGTCAGACAACACACACAAAAAGAAAAAAGGGCGCCCGGAGAGATCAGCTCAATCTCCTGCCTACATACTTCATCTGGTATGAAGATCAGGGCGATGTAGTTCCCCTACGCAGGGACAAGGATCTAGCCTAACCAGATAACAGAGGGAGACACAACTCTAGGGAGACTACGACTCGAGCCTAGATGTTGTCATGCAAAATCAACCCTAAGTTATGGTTTCTAGCTAAACGGCACGCGGGCCAACCTATCCTAAGCATGGCTCACACAGGAAGCACGCCACACACACACTTAACTTGCACAGGGAGCAAGCCAAGTAAAACCTACTTGCACAGGAAGCAAGTCTAAACTAATCCTAACTTGCACAGGAAGCAAGTCAAACAATCCTATCTTGCACAGGAAGCAAGTCAAACTATCCTAACTTGCACAGGAAGCAAGTCAAACTATCCTAACTTGCACAGGAAGCAAGTCAAACAATCCTACAAGCACAGATAGCACACGCTATACACAAACAAGTGGCTCAAACAAGGGTTAGGTTTTAGTCAAGGGGTCATATCAACCTTGACAAACAAACCTCTGGAATGGGGTGAATGTTGCTCTTAACCTTGCCATTGAGAGACTAAGGTGAAGCAGATGAAAGGATGAAGTGAGGATGAGACCTCACAGCTCTTATCCCTGGCCTGGGAGAGCTCAAGACAAGAATGTGTGGGTTCAGAAAGTGGGAACCCTTCTACACATTAAAACTGACTCAACTGTACAGTTGTACAAGATCTTGGGTTTGTATCTGCAATGCATCAACACGATGGTGTGAGCAAAGCAGATGACACACTGAATAGTGGGGGATAGATTGCATATCCCTACCTTCCACCAATTGCCTCTTCACTTAGGAGGTCTTTGACTCTATGCAGGGACAAAAGTAAACATCCACAAACATTGCCTCTTAAGGAGGACTTCAGACAGTTGCCTGGCCAAGTAACAGACCAGGTCTTCCAGACTACATGAAGTAAAGGAGGCATACCTCAATGCAAATTGCTTATACAAGCAAAGCAAAGCAAAAAGTTCACAAGGAACTAAGCAACTAAAGCACCTGAAACAGTCAAGCAGATGTTAGTATGCAACTTCAAACAAAACAAACAGAAACAGAAACCAACAGTCAATTGGAGGCACATGGATGTGCAAGGCACAAGGCTTATGGCATGTGAGCCAAGCCACCTACAAAACAAAGAGGTTAGGCAATGATGCTTGGATAAGCTCAATCAAAAGAATTGGTCTTAATGGCCATTTGATGGTCAACCTGAAATTACAAACTCAAAGGTGAGTAGCAGGACCACTAGGGCAAGCCTAGGGTCAAAAGTGAATGAGAAAGTCCAAACAGCAAGGGGCAAGTATCCAAAATCATGTTCAAACCATTAGGAAACACAACCAATTAGATTCACACTCATATCAATCACTATCATCATTTCATGAACCATTTAGGTCAAAACATGGCAAACAGAAGCTCATAGAAGTCAACAGAAAGACTTAACTCAAAAGCAATCTAAACATTTTCCAAAAATCATCAAATAAATCATGATCAAACCTAACACATAGCATGGTAAGCATGTCAAATTTCATCCCATTTGGACAGGTTTATGAGGTCAAAAACATTTAATCGGGACTTTGTCAAAATTAAATCGAGCATTGTGTGAAAGGTTACCCTAAGTGTCTAAGGGGACATGTTCCTACCCTACATTGATTTCACACAAAAATCCCAGGTTTGGAAAGATCGGAATAAACACATGAAACACACAAGATGACATTTAATTAATAGAACTCATAAAGTCGGGATAGATTCACAAAATGGTCTAAAAAGTCAACAAAGTCAAACATTCATGTTTTTTGGCATTTTCATGCTCACATATTTATTCTATGTTAAATAAAATAAAATCAAAAGACGAAAATCAAAAATGGAAGTTCTAAAAGAAAACCTTAAAAAAAAAACCTTTTTCTCAAAAGAAAAAACACAAATGGGGGAGATGGGATTCGAACCCCTCCCCTTGGCAATGCAACTCAGCGCGCCCACCACTGGGCTGTGAGTCACTTGGTGACATAAGCCTGCTTCCAAGTCAAGATAAACAAAACAAATAATTCAAAAACTGAAACGCGCGCGCCCTGGCATCACCTCCATCTCCACAAACAACTATATTTTTCAAACTTTAGAAACATATATCTTCCTCTATAGTGAACGAAATCAAATGAAATAAAAACCAATGTTCATCTATTTCATGTGCTCAAAACAACCATGGTCATGAATTTCAAAATGGTGCATTGTGCACAAAGATACCTCGTGGTGAACACCGAAACCCTAACTCCCTAGCAGCAAAACTCAAAATCACACATAAGCAAAATTGGATAAAAGTAAGCATTCAATCATGTTCAGGGGGTTGAATACAGCATTTCTCATTCACACATCAAGTCATGAAAACCATTCTATCAAGCAATTCGAAAGCAAGTTGCTAACCTGAACAGGGCAATGTTGAATGTGATGTTAGAGGTGCTTTTAATGATGCTAGATGATCCCTTTAGCTCCTTTGATGCTCCAGGAATGTAATGCCTTTGAGAGTTTGCCTTGAAACCTCCTCAACTGTTCTAGCCAATTCAAGTTGCAAGTGTGAAGACTTGAAATTTGGATATGATGATTTAATGATTACAGATGGGATTTTCTGCCTACAATAGCTTCTACTTGTTGTATGGAAGGTGTTTGAATGGATGGTTTGCAAGGGACTTGGGGAAAATATAATTTTTGAAAATTTGGATTTTGGAGTAGAAAATGAACTTTTGCAATGGTGAGTTTGTTCTATTGGTTTGTTAGCAGTTTTTTTGAAAGAAAAGGCCAAGGATATGTATGTGTATCAATGAGATTTTCTGGTTTGGTTGGTGGTTTTGGTAAATGCAAATGGGATATGAAACTAGGCATGGCCAAGCTTTTTGCTCATTGAGTTTTTGGGACAGGTTTGTGAAGAAATGGCCAAAACGCAGTTAGGTGGTTTTAGAGATTGTAGGAAATTGGTTAGATTTTGTTGGTTAATGCAAGTGGGATGAGCCTGTATGAATGAGGTTAGGTCATGTTGGTTTGATGATGTTTGGTCCACTTGTGCTTGGACAGCTTTTAGAAAATGCAAGGCAGGTTAGGTTTAGTTATGTTGGCAAAGTTTAGAAGTGATGCAAAATAGAGGTGAACCAAACTGTCATGGTTGGCAAGGCAATGTTCTGAGTTGGACAGGAAGAAATAGGAATGCAATACCAGCAAGTTAGGTTTTTTGGTCCACTTGTTTTTTGACAGAAAGAGTGATATGCCAAGGCCAAGGTTAAAAATGAGGGAGTAGGTGCAGGGGTTTGGAATGGATGAGGTTTTGGCAGAAAATACACAAGCAAGGTGAGGTGAATCAAAAAAAAATCTGCTGCAGTGCTATGTTGCTTGTTGTGGTCATGAATTTTGACAGTTTTTCTCTTTCAATTCTGCTGTTAGAAACTGCTATTGTGACTTTTAAACAGCACTTGCTATCTTGCCAAATGCCAAGCAAACCTGTTTTTGCATCAGTTGACCTTTTGTTGGTCTGCTAGGTTTCATCTCCTTGCAGCACATGGTAAGGAAGTCGTGTCATGAAGCAAGGCAAGGATGAGATCTTTTTTAGAATGAGTGAAAAAATGTTTTTTTCTGCTAATGGTTTTGGATAGAAGAAAAATCAGCTGCCCAAAATGTTAGTTTTGTTCTTTTTGTTGCCAAGTGCTTTGTTTCAATCAGCATGCCTTTTTCTCCCTTGCCTTGGCCAAGTGGTTTTGTCCTGTTGCCTTGCTGCTACCAATTTCATGACAGGAAGTACCCCTACCATATGCTGTTGGTTGCTGTTGCTGTCCTCTTGTTGACAGACAATCTCCTTGCCAAAACCTACTGTTGGCTGCTGTTTTTGGTTGCCATGTAATCTCTTGGAACTGTGGTAATTTGACAGTTCCCTCCAATAGGGCCAAGGTGTGTGGTTTGTAGCTGCTTCAATTGGATTTCAAAAGGACAGAAAAATTGCACAATGCCTGCTGGACAGTACAAGGCATGGCTGTGCTGTTGGAGTCTTGACAACTTTTCAGCAAAATGGCCAAAGCAAAGTGAATGAGTTATTGGATGATTGATTTTCTAGTTTTGGTGCTGTCAAAAATGTATTTGATTATGCTTTTAATTACTGTGCAGCATGACAGGAAAAAATGGTGTTTTCTTCTTGTGACAAGCCAAGCCAAGGTCTTGTCTTTTGTGAGCTCTGACAGTAGGTTTCAAAGAATGCCAAATGCCAACAGAGTGAAATCCCTCCTGTTGGTTACTAATGCTGTCATGTTCTCAATTAACAGGAAATGGTGTTGTCCAAAATTCTGCTATGGGACAGTAGTACAAGGCAAGGTTGCAAGTATGGTTCATGAATTGGACATGTCCTTTTTCCAATTCTTAAGCAACTAAGCATGGTTCTTTGTTTTGCTATTAATTTTAGGCTGTAAGTGAGGCTCTAATGACAGAAAAAGTTGCTGCATAATGCTGTCCTTTTGAGGTACAAGGCAAGGCATGGACAAGTATGGTGCAAGTATGGTTAAATGGTACTTTCTTACAATTCAAGCAACCAAGCAATATTCACATGGGCTGCATAATTTGACCTTGCAAACACCTTCTAAATGACATTTATGAGCTGTCCCAATTGGCCAAATGCTGAAAAAATGTTTGAGTCAAAAAGTCAACTCTTGGTCAAACTTCCATTTAAATGAAAAAGGTCAAAATATGCCATTTTGATTGGTGAAGTTTTGGCTCATGAAATTTATATTTTTGGAAAGAGGATGAAAAATGTGGTTTGTAGGAAAAAACCCCACCAAATTTGGCCAAACGGTTTGGGAGATATGGCTCTTTGAAGTTCAAGATTTTCTGAAACCGATTCGATCATAACTTGCCAACCACACATGGGAATTGAGAGTTCTAGGACTTTTTGGAAATGGTAGAACAAGATCTTCAACTTTCATGTTGGGCAAAAATTCATTTGAGGCTTGTATCATGATGTAAGTTTGAGGATCAAAACTTTCCATTTTTGGTAAGTTTCAGTTACAGGCCCGGTTTCCGTTTTGGGAAATTTCTGATCTGGCTTCAAATTCTTCCATGATGGTGTTTGGCATGATGTATGATGACTATTTGGACATGAATGAACTCCCACAAACCAATTCCAATCATCAAACCTCTGATTAAATGGACAATTGACCAACAGTTGACTATTAGGTTTTTTGTCTGATTATGCATTGACTGATGAATTCCAAACCCTGATTCCTTGAGAACTTGACTTCAAATGATGTCCCAAGTTGTATGAACTCTTGATTATTAACCATGGTGCCCAAATTCCACAAGAATGACCACCAACCATTGCCTTGACTGACAGTTGACTTTTCTAGGGTTTTTGACTGTCTGGGCATGAACTGCTGACCTCTGAGCCCTCAACCCTTGACCAAAATACTTCGAATAGACCTCCAAGCCATGTGAACTTGTTGGATAAACCCCAAGGCCTTGATTCAATGAGAAATTCCTTTGCTTGCTTGGTTGACTGATCAGAAGATTAGTTTGACCTAATTTCTGATTGCTTGCACTTGAGGCAACTGGGAACAATGCAAATGCTATGCAATGGATCATGATATGCTATGACCTAATATGAAAATGTATGTACAATGATAGGTGCAAATTTGAGGTGCCACACCTATGTATTAGATCCCTTGGGTTTCAAGGCTCGTTTTGAGAAGCTTTTATCTGTTCTGACTACTCAAGTGGACGAAGGATTGATGAGTTTATTGGTGCAGTTCTATGATCCCTTGTACAGTTGCTTCACATTTCCGTATTTTCAGCTTTTGCCCACGCTTGAGGAGTATGCCTACCTTGTGGGTATACCTATTCTAGACCAGTTGCCGTTCAGTGGCTTAGAGAGTGTTCCTACTTCTCAAGAGATAGCTGATATGTTGCATATAGATGAATCTTTGGTTGGTGCTCATATGACTACCAAAGGTGGAATTCAAGGTCTCCCTTCTGAGTTCCTCATTGCTCAAGCTACTATGTATGGGAAGGCCATGAGTGAGGACGCCTTTGAGGCCATATTTGTACTTCTCATCTATGGGCTAATGTTATTCCCCAACATCGACAAGTTTGTGGATGTGAACACTATTAGGATTTTCTCTACTCTTAATCCTGTTCCGACTCTGTTGGGTGACACTTGCTTTTCTTTGCATATGAGGAATGCAAAGGGTGGTGGTACCATTGTGTGCTGTTTGCCTCTGTTGTACAAGTGGTTTATTTCGCACTTGCCACAGACGGTCACCTTCAAGGAGAACAAAGGATGTCTACGGTGGTCCACGAGACTTATGTCTCTCACTAATGATGATATCTTTTGGTATAACCGTGTATATGATGGTGTGCAGATCATCGACTCTTGTGGTGAATTCTCCAATGTGGCTCTTCTTGGTACATGTCGTGGGATTAACAATAACCCTATTTTGGCATGTCGTCAGCTTGGGTTCCCCCTAAAGGATAAACCTAATAACATTCTGTTAGAGGGTGTGTTCTTTCAGGAGGGTAAAGATCCCCAAGGCTTGAAGGGTAGGATGGTCCGCGCTTGGCACAAGATCCATAGGAAGGGAAGGAAGGAGCTAGGTCCGAAGAACTGTGTCACTTTGGAACCTTATACCTCTTGGGTTAGGAGGAGAGCTTACGAGTACCTCATGCCTTATGAGTATCCAAGACCTATACCGTTGGTTGTGGATGGGCCTTCAACCCTCCCTAACCAAGGAGTAGAGGAGTTGAAAGACGAAGACCATTCACGTGCCTGGATCCGTGAACGAGAGGAGTTGCTTCAGCAGATCAGGGAGAAGGATGCTTTAATAGAGTTCCTTGAGCACCAGGTTATAGATGATCCTGATGATGCATGGACTTCTCTGCTTCCTCAGTCTTCCAAGTTTTGGAAGAGGAAGTATGATCGACTCGCCAAAGAGAAGGCAGATATGGAGGCAGCCTACGAGAGGGAGGTGAAGAGGCTTCGTGCAACTTATCTTCCAGTCTCTAGAGCTTTAGATGATTGTTTCTAGGGTTCCATAGGATGTTCATTTTCCTTCTCTCTTGTATTGTATTTAGTTATCGAGACTGTACTTCTTTGGTGTAAAAATATTTCCAAATATTATTGATGTGATATTTCCATATGTGATAAATGTTTAATATTTTCAATATTTCCAAATAGGACTCTAAAGTTCCTCTGATATAAAAATAAATCATATGCACAAGCATTGTGTAAGACCCCAATTTTGTCCCTAAGATCCCTCATGGCATCATAACATTTCATTTGCATAGCCTAAAGGATCATTAGCATCTTGGTTCCCTTTGCCTTTGGGTGGGACCTTCTGTGAGTTGGTTTGAGATCACCAAGCATGCTTGAATTGTATATTATTGTTTTTTTTGTTGTTGCTTACTAACCAAAAGCACAAAAATATGTCACTAACATCTTTTGTTTGTAGCTTAAGCAATCACAAGGTCCAAAGCTTCTAGGAGATCATTGGTACAAAGACATGGTCAAGAGGAGATGATAGCAAGCATGGAAATGGTTCCCAAAGCTCTCATCCATAAAATATGCCTCCCTAGTACCTCAATGCATCATTTTGATCAAAGCAAGTCAAAGGGTTTGAGGTCTTGTTCTCCAGGGAAACCCTAATTCATCTGTGCATCATAATGCCTTGCTCATAAAGCAACCTCAGCCCATGGTCAAATACAATCAAGGGAAGTTCTTTAATTCATCATTTCATGCATATTTGAATTTATTTGAGTGTCCTCAATCATCCATTCATTAAGATATGAGGCATGGACTTGAGAAGTTGATTAGTCAATTCATCTAACTATTTTGAAATGCACTGAGACCTAACGTTTTATGTGTTGGTCAAATGGAGATGGTTCCAAAATAAAAATATTTCTTAAGGACAATATGAACAACTTTCATGTTCATCAAAAATTGATTTGAAGCTTGGAAGACCATCTGCTATTCCAATACATTATAGGTCATTTTGATTGAAACCCTAATTGTGGGTCAACTTCCCAAGGACATAACTCATTCATTTTTTATTATTTTGAGGTGGGATCAAATGAATTGGAAAGCTTAAGATGTCTACTTCAAATTTTATGTTGAACACAATTTCAAAATCTCAACGTAAATACATGTGATAATGCAAGACATTATAGGTCCTTTTTTACCAAAGGCATTAAAAGTAAAAAAAGTCCAACTTCAAGTGCCCATAACTCTTTCATCAAAAATCAAAATGATGCAAAATTTGAGTCCATTTTGAGTGTCTTGAAAAGATCTACAACTTCGGTGTTGGAGGTTTTCCCATTTTAGGCTTGTATCATCAAAACAGAAGGGCTTGAAAATTGGCCAATTTTAGAAACCTTGCCTTGACATGTCATACACCTTGCACTTTAAACTCAAATTTCATAAATTTCCACACTTCAAATGGATTTTTGTCCAACATGACATTTGTTCCTTACATCAATACCTTTCCAACCATTACTCACATGATCATGTTTGGATTTTTTCATTGGGACTTTCGAAGAGATGAAGGTTTACGTACAAATGAGGAATTCACTTGAAATCTTGGTACATAAGCAATTGCCTTGCAAGTCACACGTCCAATTCCATTTGGCTGATGCTCATAATTCATTTGGCATTGTTTTTGGGCCTTGTGCATGATCATGCAAGCCCATGCAATGAAGCTCCACATGCCATGCACACGGATTGATCACAAGCTTCTTGCCACTTCCTCTATAAATAGAGACCTCATTCCATTCATTTCACACGCCTGATTCAACCTGAAATGATGCAGAATTCTCTCCATAGCCATCACTAAAGAAGCAATTGCATTTCTCTCAAAATTTTCAGATCTAAAATTCAACTTCATCTGGTTGAATTCTTATATCTAATGCTTCTAAACCTTCATCGTTCATCTCATTGAACTTATGTTTTAGCAAAGCAAGCAAGGCATCGAGCTCAAACTACCAGAATTCAAGCACACACTCCAACTGGTATTTTCTTCAATTCTCATCATCCATGGACCTTTTTGCTTGGATCTAATGTTTTCTGAAGTCCTCACTTGAGAGGCAAGCTAGTGGTAGCTTCAATTTTGTTTTTCCTTGATCTGCATTTTCCATACCTGAATCTTCCACCTCAGATTTCTCCATTTATAGGAATCTTGAGTGTGATTCAAGGTTACAAGGGTGATGTATATCACCCTAGCTTCATTTTGGTATAAGGATCGTGCATTTCCATGAAGGTTTGAAAACCTGCAAAATTGGCCGGAATCTGCAGGCTCACCGGAGAAGAAGGTGTCTCTGGTGGCCGCCTGTTTCCAGTTTGAATCCTGGCCATTGGATGTGATTCCCAGATCGAATCCTGACCATTGCTTGTTATGACTTTTTATTCTTTCCCATGTGATTGCATTGACTTTGGTGTTCCATGGACGCGCGCCTCTGGATCCTTGGATATGCCAGCTCAATTAATGAGCTCAGATCCAAGGGCTCTCATTTTTTCCAATTTATATTTTCTGTTTTAATTCCATTTTATTGTCTTAAAATCCCTTTTATTTTAAAAAATCATATCTCTCTCATTTTTAATCCAAAAATTATGGGACCAATTGCATTATTTCCCAAATAATTTCTAATTTCTATTTCTGATTTTTAATTATTTTTATTTTGTCATTTGGTATTTTTTGTGAATTTTCTCTTTTCTGGTTATTTTTAATTCATTTTAAATAGTTTTTGATATTCAAAAAATATAAAAATATTTTCCTAACCTATTTGAATGATGATGGATCTATGAAAAATATTCTCATCAATTTTTGAATTGATTTGAGATTTATTTGAGATTTTAGTTCATTTAGGTTATTTTTTATTCATTTTTAATTGATTAAAATTAGTTTCTGACTTTTAAAAATGCTGAAATTTTTTGTCAAACTTTGTTTGACCTTGTTGAACTTAGGATAAATTACTTGGACCTTTCTAGGTTAATTTGAAGTAATTTTGAAGTTTGACCTTTCCATTTTATTTTTAATTCAAGTTTAATTAAATATTAAAAAATGCAAAAAATAGTTTATTCATTTCTTGACTCCCAATCTTTATCTCACTTCTGTTTTTGATTGTTTGACCTTGACTTTCAATGTTATTGGTCAACATATGAGGATTAGTACATTGTATTTCATTTAATGCACTTTAATTTTGCCATTTTCATTTCTTTTATCCATCTTCTTCTACTTCTTTTCTTCTTGATCAATAAGTTGAAGGTTGATAAGTTAGCATTGGTTAGGGAGATTTAATCTTCCTTGATTCAAATCTAATTCATCTTGATCAATTGATTAAGTGAATGACTTTGCATTAAGGATAGGTTGTCTTCTAAATCATGCAAAAGGCTTAAACCAATACAAGATCAATTCTCCTTTTCTTTTTGGCATGGCAAGTTTTTGGGACTTGGTTCACTAATCAAGACTCCTAACTTGTGTTTGTTGCCTACATTATTATTGACCGGCCTCAGATAGTGTTGACTTCTACATAAGTCCAATTACGATTGCTTAACATAGCGCTAAATTTGCCTTATGGCACACTAACTACTAACACTAACCATTGACAATTAACATTTACCTTATGCAATTTACTTTTATGCAATTTACTTTTCTTGCACATATTATCCATTTTCTTTTCTCTTTGCTCACTTGAGCACATGTTTATGTTAATGCCATTTGCCTTTTGCTCACTTGAGCATATAATTGTGTATATATTATTGTGCTTGTGTTTTTGTTTTGATTGTTGTGGACCAAATGCAAAAATAGAGAATTGGACTTAGATTCTAGGACCTTCCTTATGCAAAATTGGAGTAAAAGGATCTAAATGATGAAGATGAATTAGAAGACCAAAATCTCTAAACTCACTCTTGTCCATTCTTGTTTTACTTCATGGAACTTTTGATGTGTGTGCTTTTGTGCTAGGAGTTTCCATTTGAGCTTAATTGGAGGACCATTGCCATGTTCATCCAAGTGGAAGATACAAGATACATTGAGGATCTTTTAAAAGACTTGCTTGATTGCTTATGCTTTGTGGTTGCTTATTCCAAAGGATGAGAGCTACTTGGATCATCAATATGATCTCAAGAGAGGGACTCCATTGTGGTTTTGATTCTTCATCCCTTCTCTTTTTGTTTTACTTTGGACTTAGCCCTTCTTCTTCTTCTCTCCATTCTAACCCAAGCCAAAACCTTTTGTGCAAACATTTAACCTTTGTTTTCAAACATTAGAAACCTATGCCTTATGCTTTTGATTTTCAAACTTTCTTTTCATAATACTTATTTTGAATTGAATCTTTAAGTCAACTTTGACTATTTTGTACATACTTCTAATTGGTAAATATAACCCATTCAAGTATCCTTTGTGGCTCCAATGGCCACATTCTTAATCAAGTTTTCATAACCTTTAGTCATTAGGTTTGAGTTATCCTTGTGGTAGATATAATACTCACCTTTGTCCTTAGTGATGGACAATTAGTCTTCCATGCTTATTATAGGGTTAACCCCTCACTAGCATGTTGAAGCTATCCTCACATGGTGAATTTGTGGTTTGGTTGAGTTTTCTCCCTTTGATAACAAAAGACCTTAAGGCTTTTGGACCAATCAATTCACCAAATTGTTTTGAGATTTTTACCCCGAACTACGAGGTTTTGATCCTAATCTTTTTTAAGATGGTACGTAGGCAATGGGTTTATCCATCCAAACACAAAAAATGTAAATAACTTGTATATTCTCTTCTCATCTCTTCAATCATGTTTTAAATTTTCACAAAACAAACAACCTTTGCAATAAGTATGAAAAGGGCTCCCTAGTAGTACCTAGGATGTTTTGGGTGCCTAACACCTTCCCATTGCATAACCAACCCCTTACCCAGATCTCTGTTTCTTTTACTAGTTTTTTGTTAAAACTTTTAGGTTTTTGTTCGCTTTCTAACCATTCCTTTGGATAAATAGAAGTGCGGTGGCGACTCGACTTGTATGGTTTACCTTGGATTTAGTTAATATCTCTAATGGTAACGAATACCCCGCTACAGAAAAGTGGCAACTCTGCTGGGGAGGATATTTGCCTAGTGGGTTTTGCCAACTTTTCATGCTTGTTGTATTGTATTTGTTTTGTGACATATTTTTGTGCAATTTGGGATTACTGTATTGTATGTAATGATTGAATTGCTTGATATTAATTCCTTGTATGCTTGGTGATCTTTGTGAGATGAGTTCAATACCCGGACTCGAGTGTACTAAGGATAGGAGAATGGCGTAGTCTTGTTGACTTGTGTGGAGTTATTCCTTAGCAAGTTGACTTGTAAGTCCATTCACTTGGTGGAGGTCATGTTGGGATCAATAATGTCACACAAGTAAGTTGTGGTTAGACATTACTCTTTCCAATATAGACCTTAGAAGCCAAGGACCTTAGTTTACCAAGCCCATCTTGGCCTATTATTAGGATGTAGTGCAAAAGTTGTTCAAGTGTAAGATTTGATACGATTGTTACGCGATACTACACTCATAAGAGTCTCTCTTGAGAATATTTTTGGAATACGAGTAGTCGTTTCTCCGATAATATCCGAAAGATGGGATGATGACTATGGGAACCTCTTGTAGAACATGTTTGGCAGGTTTAAACCCTAGTACATTCCCTTTGGGTGGTTCTTAACCTAACTCCATGCTGGTGACTTACAACAAACCCTTGATTCATGGTTGATCCGTTCATGAATCCTTAATATCAATGGAACTTGGGTGTTGATAAGGTGTAAACCATAATCCACCAAAATGGATGATTGATATTAAGGATAACATGATCCATCCCATGACCTTTGTTTGGTGTGCTTTGCTTGATCCTTGAGTGTGATTGTTGCATTCATGCATTCATGCACCCATTTGCATCCATATCATCAATAATAAAGAAAATTTTCAAGGAACTTAAGGGGTTATTTGCAAAATTTTCAGATATGGAAAGACAAAGAAGGAATACAAAGAAGTACAGTTTCAGACAACCAGATTTGAAAGAGTTAAGGAATCTGACATCCTATGTATTAGATCCTTTGGGTTTCAAAGCTCGTTTTGGGAAGCTTCTTCCTCTTCTGACTACTCAGGTGGATGAAGGGTTGATGAGTGTATTGGTGCAGTTTTATGATCCCTTGTACCGTTGCTTCACGTTTCCGGATTTCCAGCTTTTACGTACGCTTGAGGAGTATGCCTATCTTGTGGGTATACCTATTCTAGACCAGTTTCCGCTCAGTGGCTTGGAGAGTATTCCTACTTCTCAAGAGATAGCTGACATGTTGCACATAGATGAATCTCTGGTTGGTGCTCATATGACTACCAAAGGTGGAATTCAAGGTCTCCCTTCCGAGTTCCTCATTGCTCAAGCTACTATATATGGGAAGGCCATGAGTGTGGATGCCTTTGAAGCCATATGTGTGCTTCTCATCTATGGATTGGTATTGTTCCCCAACATCGACAAGTTTGTGGATGTGAACGCTATTAGGATCTTTTCTACTCTTAATCCCGTTCTGACTCTGTTGGGTGATGCTTATTTCTCTTTGCATATGAGGAATGCAAAGGGTGGTGGTGCCATTGTGTTTTTTTTACCTCTGTTGTATAAGTGGTTTATTTCTCACTTACCGCAGACGGTCGCCTTCAAGGAGAACAAGGGATGTCTACGGTGGTCTACGAGACTTATGTCTCTCACTAATGATGATATCTCTTGGTATAACCGTGTGTATGATGGTGTGCAGATTATCGACTCTTGTGGTGAATTCTCCAATGTACCTCTCCTTGGTACATGTGGTGGGATTAACTATAACCCTGTTTTAGCACGTCGTCAGCTTGGGTTCCCCCTAAAGGATAAACCTAATAACATTCTGTTAGAGGGTGTATTCTTTCAGGAGGGTAAAGATCCTCAAAACTTGAAGGGCAGAATGGTCCACGCTTGGCGCAAGATTCATAGGAAAGGAAGGAAAGAGTTGGGTCCTAAGAATTGTGTCGCTTTGGAGCCTTATACTGCTTGGGTTAGGAAGAGAGCTTCTGAGTACCTCATGCCTTACGAGTATCCGAGACCTACACCTTTGGTTATGGTTGGGCCTTCAACCCTCCCTAACCAAGGAGTAGAGGATTCGAGAGACGAAGACCGATCACGTGCCTGGATCCGTGAAAAGGAAGAGTTGCTTCAACAGATCAAGGAGAAGGATGCTTTGATCGAGTTCCTCGAACATCAGGTTATTGATGATCCTGATGATGCATGGACTTCTCTACTTCCTCAGTCTTCCAAGTTTTGGAAGAGGAAGTATGATCGACTCGCCAAGGAGAAGGCGGATATGGAGGCAGCCTACGAAAGAGAGGTGAAGAGGCTTCGTGCATCCTATCTTCCTGTGTCCCGAGCTTTAGATGATTGTTTCTAGGGATCCACAGGATGATTATTTTCCTTTTCTCTTGTATATGATTGACAATGTTGTACTTCTTTCCCTGATATTATTTGATGAGATATTTCCATACGTAATAAATGTTTAGTATTTCCAAAATTTGCGAATAAAACCCTAGAGTTCCTTTGAAATAAATAAAAAAATCATATGCACAAACATTGCATGCATCATGAGCATAAGCAGGTTTTGTTTCCAGCTTCTTGTCCTGCGGTCTAACTCTGTGTCCTTCATTTACTTTGAAGACAAGCTGAGTCACCGGTACTACACTAGAGCCAACATTTCAAGATTGATGGATAACCTAGAACAAGAGAACCGTGAGCTGAAAGAGGAAGTGGCCAGACTGAGTGCCTTGATGGAATCATTCTTGGCTGCCCAGAGCCAGTCTTCTCCGACGCCTTCAACTCCCCTCCAGATTGTCTCCTCAATTGTGCCTGCAGCCAGTGCACACTTTGTTCCAACGTCCATGCCAGCCGGGTTCCCGTGGGGGATGCCTCTCAATTTCATGCCTGAGGGTCCTGCTCCAACTTTTGCTTCTATGCCGGCATCTAGCCCGGTCCTTGCTGTTCCTCCTCCTGTCGTGCATACCATACCCAGAGTAGACGACACCATCGATCATTCTGAGTCGTCTGAACGCCCAGACGTCTATGAGAAGATGGACGCTATGAACGATCAATTTCTTGAGCTTCGCAAGGAATTGAAAACTCTTCGAGGAAAGGATCTTTTTGGCAAGTCTGCCGCCGAACTGTGCTTGGTTCCCAATGTGAAGATCCCTGTAAAATTCAAGGTCCCTGACTTTGAAAAATACAAGGGAAATACTTGTCCTCTCAGCCACCTGGTCATGTATGCCAGGAAGATGTCAACTCAAACCGATAATGATCAGTTGCTCATCCACTACTTTCAGGACAACTTGTCCGGTGCCGCTCTGTGTCGGTATATGGGTTTAGACAGTGCGAACATCTGATCCTTCAACGACCTTGGCGAGGCCTTCGTCAAGCAGTACAAGTATAATGTGGATATGGCTCCCGATAGGGATCAATTGAGGGCCATGTCCCAGAAGGACAAAGAAACATTTAAAGAATACGCCCAAAGGTGGCGAGAGTTGGCAGCACAGATCGTTCCTCCGCTAGAAGAGAAGGAAATGACCAAGATCTTTCTAAACACCTTGAGTTCATTCTATTATGAGCGGATGGTCGCTAGCGCTCCTTCTGACTTCACCGAGATGGTGAATATGGGGATGCGTCTAGAAGAAGGGGTTAGAGAAGGACGTCTAACCAGAGAAGAAGGCTCTTCTGCCAAACGTTATGGGGCATTTGCAAAGAAAAAAGATGGAGAGGCACATGCCGTGACTTCCCATGTAAAACCAAGAAGACCCCTTGTGAGGAGGAAGACCGTGTGTCCCGCCGGTAACCAGCACCAGGTGGCTCATATAGCACCTGTTTTCAGAGACAATCAACAGTATCAGCAACATAGTAACAATCAGCAACCACATCCGCAATATCAGCAACAACAACACCAACCGCAGCAGCATGCCTACCAGCCTCGAAACAGTAATCAAACCAGCACGAGTTACGAGAGGAAAAGGGTCACCTTTGATCCTATTCCAATGACGTATGCAGAATTATATCCCTCTTTCATAGAGAGGAAGTTGATTACTCCGAGAGACCCACCGGCTATACCTGATAACCCCCAGTGGTGGTATAAGCCCGAATTACATTGTGTCTACCATTCTGGTGCTCCCGGCCATGACGTGGAGAATTGTTACCCTTTGAAGACCAAGGTTCAAGACCTTGTGAGGTGTGGCATTTTGTGTTTTGAGGACGTAGGTCCTAATGTGAAGAAGAACCCATTGCCCGAGCATGGGAAGTCTGTCAACATGGTCCAGGGCTGCCATGGCAAGTACAAAGTCAAATATGTCAGTCATATTCGACAGTCTCTTGTCGAAATGCATCGTTTGCTATGTGATTACAGTCATTATGAGCACGACCATGATAGATGCCGAGTATGCTCTGTTAACTGATTGGGTTGTCGCCAGGTGCGCAAGGATATTCAGGAAATGCTGGATGAAGGAGTCATTGAGATTCTTCAGAATAGGAATATTGACGAAGATGAGCCTGAGGTCAACGTAATTTCCCCAGTATTCCGGATGCCCGAGCCTGCTATCATCAAGTATGATGGTAGCAAGAAGAAGGCTTCTCCTATTCTTATCATTAAGCCTGCCGGTCCTGTACCGTATTCTTTCGAGAAAGCCATCCCCTTTCGTTACAACGCTGTTGCTGTAGAAGATGGGAAAGAGGTGTCCTTGCCATATTCCTCTGTGGTTAATATCGCGGATGTTAGTGGTTTGACCCGCAGCGGTCGTGTGTTTTCAGCACCTCCCAAGCCCCAGGCTAATGCTGATTTTGTTGAACGCCCGATTGGGAATGCTGTGAGCACTCCGAATCCGGCACCTGTTGTTAAGCCCTCCTCTACATTGATAACTCCTACTTCTGTTGGCCCGAGTGGCAATGCGAAAGAATACTGTGATGAGATGCTGAGGCTCATCAAGAGAAGTGAGTACAATGTTGTAGACCAGCTTCTATAAACACCATCCAAGATATCTGTGTTATCATTATTTCTGAATTCAGAACCACACCGAGAGGCTCTGCATAAGGTTTTGGATGTGGCATATGTAGATCATGATGTCACAATAGAACAATTCGATAGCATTGTTGCAAACATTACCGCTTGTAAACACCTGAGTTTCTGTGACTCTGATCTCCCTGAGGAGGGAAGAGACCACAACTTGGCTTTACACATATCTATGAATTGCAAAGACGACGCCATGTCCAATGTGCTGGTGGACACTGGGTCATCACTGAATGTATTGCCAAAAACCACTCTCTCGAAGCTGTCATATCAAGGGCCTCCCATGAGGCAGAGTGGAATAGTTGTGAAAGCTTTCGATGGGTCGCGTAAAACTGTGATTGGGGAAGTGGATCTCCTAGTCAAAATCGGACCGAGTGATTTCCAGATTACCTTCCAGGTTATGGATATCCACCCGTCGTATAGCTGTCTCTTAGGCAGACCATGGATTCACGAGGCGGGCACCGTGACGTCCACCCTACACCAGAAACTGAAATTTGTGAAGAATAAGAAGCTGGTAGTGGTAGGGGGAGAAAAGGCTCTCCTGGTTAGCCACTTGTCTTTCTTCTCGTATATAGATGCTGAGGATGAAGTTGGAACTCCTTTCCAAGCTTTATCTATAGCTGAGCCTATTGAGAAGAGAACTCCTTCATTTACTTCCTATAAAGATGCAAAGTTGGCCATTGAGTGTGGTGCAACTGCTGGTTTAGGGAAAATGATTGAGCTAGAAGACAATAAGTCTCGGGCTGGCATAGGCTTTTCTTCTGGGGTCTTCAACACCAAAGGGCTGTTCAAGAGTGGAGGTTTCATCCACACCGGTCAGGATGAAGAAGCTGCTGCTATCTTGGAAGAAGATACAGAGGATTATGGCAATTTCATCATCCCTGGAGGGGTCTGCAACAATTGGGTCGCTGTGGATATTCCTACAGTTATCCATAAGTCAACGTAATGATCATTTTGTTTAAAAAACTCTCTTCCCATGCCAAAAGGAGGAGTGATGACATTGTTGGCAACATAAATACAATGATATTTTCATTCAATAAATTCATGTTAAATGTTTGTTTCTCCAATTATTTTCCCTTTTTTCTTTTTCCATGAAATTGGTGATCACATAAAACCCTAAAAATAGAATAAAATCAATCTTTTCATCTACATAATGATTTGCCTTGTTTGATTTCTAAAAGCTTTTCAAATCCAAAATCATTATGCAGGTTGATCAAACCCATTGAACATAATGATCCAACACCATCTCCCAATTTTGAGTTCCCTGTATTTGAGGCGGAAGAAGATGATGTTGAAGAGATTCCTGACGAAATTACCCGTCTACTTGAGCATGAAGAGAAGATCATTCAGCCGCATCTCGAGAATCTGGAAACAGTCAACTTGGGGTCGGAGGATTGTGTTCGTGAAGTGAAGATTGGGGCACTCCTTGAAGAAACTGTTAAGCAGAGGTTGATTGAATTGCTACGAGAATATGTTGACGTCTTCGCTTGGTCGTATGAAGACATGCCAGGTCTAGATACTGATATTTGGCAACATTTCCTACCTTTGAAGCCTGAGTGTGTGCCTGTGAAGTAGAAGCTCAGAAGAACTCATCCTGATATGGCAGTAAAAATCAAAGAGGAAGTTCAGAAGCAAATTGATGCAGGGTTTCTGGTGACTTCTACATATCCTCAATGGGTGGCCAATATTGTGCCTGTGCCTAAGAAAGATGGAAAAGTCCGGATGTGCGTGGACTATAGAGACTTGAATAAAGCTAGTCCGAAAGATGATTTCCCTCTACCACACATTGATATGTTGGTAGATAATACAACTAAATTCAATGTCTTCTCATTTATGGATGGATTTTCCGGATATAACCAGATCAAGATGGCACCCGAGGATATGGAGAAGACAACATTCATCACACCTTAGGGAACATTCTGTTATCGAGTGATGCCCTTCGGTTTGATGAACGCCGGAGCCACGTATCAACAAGCTATGACCACCTTGTTTCATGATATGATGCACAAGGAGATTGAGGTATATGTTGACGATATGATTGCTAAGTCGAGAATGGAAGTTGAACATGTAGAGCACCTGTTGAAGCTTTTTCAGCGTTTGAGGAAGTATAAGCTTCGTCTGAATCCCAAAAAGTGTACATTTGGAGTCCGTTCTGGTAAGTTATTGGGCTTCATTGTTAGTGAAAGAGGTATTGAGGTTGATCCTGCAAAGGTCAAAGCAATACAAGAGATGCCTGCGCCCAAAACTGAGAAACAAGTTCGAGGTTTTCTTGGCCGCTTGAATTATATTTCCCGATTCATATCCCACATGACTGCCACATGTGCGCCGATATTCAAGCTCCTCCAGAAAGATCAGTCTCATGATTGGACCGAGGATTGCCAGAAAGCTTTCGACAGTATTAAAGAGTATCTGTCTGAAGCGGCGATTCTATCTCCGCCTGTGGAAGGAAGACCGTTGGTCATGTATCTGACTGTTCTCGAAGACTCAATGGGTTGTGTCCTTGGTCAGCAAGACGAATCAGGGAAGAAGGAATATGCTATTTACTACCTGAGTAAGAAGTTCACTGATTGTGAGTCTCGATACTCAATGCTTGAAAAGACATGTTGTGCTTTGGCTTGGGCTGCTAAGCGCTTACGCCAGTATATGATAAATCATACGACTTGGTTGATATCCAGAATGGATCCAATCAAGTACATCTTCGAGAAGCCTGCTTTAATAGGGCGGATTGCCCGTTGGCAGATGCTGTTATCTGAGTATGATATTGAATATCGAGCTCAAAAGGCTATTAAAGGTAGTATCTTGGCTGACCATTTGGCACATCAGCCTATTGAAGATTACCAGTCAGTTCAGTATGACTTCCCAGATGAGGAAATTCTGTATTTGAAAGTGAAAGATTGTGATGAGCCTACACTTGATGAAGGGCCAGAGCCTGGTTCCAGATGGAGTATGGTATTTGATGGCGCTGTAAATCAGTATGGAAATGGTATTGGGGTAGTGATTATTACTCCTCAGGGCACACATATTCCTTTTACAGCAAGGCTAACTTTCAAATGCACGAATAATATGGCTGAGTATGAGGCCTGCATTATGGGATTGGAGGAATGTATTGATCTAAGGATCAAGCATCTTGATGTATATGGTGATTCGGCCATCGTTGTTAATCAGATTAAGCGTGAATGGGAAACGAATCAACCTGGTCTCATTCCATATAGAGATTATGCGAGGAGGATTTCAACGTTCTTTGCTGAGGTTGACTTCCATCACATTCCTCGAGATGAGAATCGGATGGCAGATGCTCTTGCTACGCTAGCTTCAATGATTGTGGTAAAACTTTGGAATGAAGTCCCCAGTATCACTGTGATGCGCTTGGACAGACCAGCTCACATGTTTGCAGTAGAAGAAGCGAAAGATGATAAGCCATGGTATTATGACATCAAGTATTTCCTTCAGAACCAGGTTTACTCGCCAGGGGCATCTGTAAAAGATAGGAAGACTTTGAGGAGATTGTTAGGCAGTTTCTACCTCAATGGCGACGTACTTTATAAGAGAAATTTTGACATGGTTTTGCTCAGATGCGTGGATAGACACGAAGCAGACCTATTGATGACTGAGGTCCATGAGGGTTCATTTGGTACTCATTTCAATGGACATGCCATGGCTAGAAAGATGTTGAGAGCAGGCTACTATTGGCTGACAATGGAGTCTGACTGCTGCAAATATGTGAAGAAATGCCATAAGTGTCAGCTTTACGCGGATAAGATTCATATTCCTCCGACACTTCTGAATGTGATTTCATCACCATGGCCTTTCTCTATGTGGGGAATTGACATGATTGGCATGATAGAGCCAAAAACATCTAACGGGCACAAATTTATTCTCGTAGCTATTGATTACTTCACCAAATGGGTTGAAGCGGCATCGTATGCAAATGTGACCAGGAAGGTGGTCGTGAAGTTTATCAAGAATCAACTTATATGCCGTTATGGTGTGCCAGATAAGATCATTACTGATAAGGGATCTAACTTGAATAACAAAATGATGAAAGAGCTATGTAGTGAGTTCAAGATTGCGTATCATAATTCTTCTCCTTATAGACCCAAGATGAACGGGGCTGTTGAAGCTGCTAATAAGAATATCAAGAAGATTATCCAGAAGATGGTTGTCATGTATAAGGATTGGCATGAGATGTTGCCATTTGCTTTACATGGATATCGGACGTCTGTCCGCACTTCAACAGCGGCAACCCCTTTTTCTCTTGTTTATGGCATGGAGGTTGTACTCCCAGTAGAGGTGGAGATCCCATCAATGAGAGTCTTGATGGAGGCCAAGTTGACTGATGTTGAATGGGTTTAGAGTCGTTATGACCAGCTGAATTTGATTGAAGAGAAGAGATTGACTGCCATGTGCCATGGTCAGTTATATCAACAAAGAATGTAGAAAGCTTTTGATAAGAAGGTCAAGCCTTGTGTGTTTCGAGAGGGTGACCTTGTGCTCAAGAAAGTCTTGTCTTTCGCGCCCGATTCCAGGGGCAAGTGGACTCCAAACTATGAAGGTCCATATGTTGTTAAGAGAGCCTTTTCAGGCGGTGCTTTGATACTTACAACTATGGATGGGGAGGATTTCACTCGTCCTGTGAATTCAGATGCAGTCAAGAAATACTTCGCCTAAAATAAAAACAGAATAGCTCGCTAAGTTGAAAACCCGAAAGGGCGGCTTAGGCAAAAATGAGCGTCTCGGTGGATTGAAAACCCGAAAGGGCGGTCCAGGAAAAAGTTAGAGACACAAAAAAATGATGAATATATGTATCCCGCTAGATTGAATACCTCATCCTGGGGCAACCTAGGCAAGAATTAGGGATTTGGCAAGTAACTGCATCCTGACAAGACTTTGTTCTACAACTGTCATCCGTCGGAGATTCTTGTTCATTCATCATCAACCGAAGCTTCGAATACATTGGATTCAGAATTGGTGGAGAAATGGTCATTATGTTCAATGTAGCCCTTTTCCAATATATATCACCAATTTCAAACTTGTAAAGATCTATGGAGTCTTGCCATTTGTAGACTACCATTCCATCAAATAAATTTGAGCCTTTTATCCAATTATTTGCACTCTTATTTATTTCTATTAAACAAATGTTTTGCATGCTTTTAATTGAGAAAATATCATTGTTTTGGAAAAAATGAATTTTTCATAACGTGTCTTTAAACAAGGTGAACATTCACAATGATGAAAAGGATACTTAGGAGATCCTCAGTGCTCTCCCAAAGATGGTATGATCTCCAACAGGGTAAGACATTTGTTCATATTCCTGGCATGACTATATTTTATTCCTCCGGAGCCCTGAGTGGTATGCTTGTTGAGATATCCACCACTCCCCCCTTCAGCGGAGTAACAACCTTTTCTACTCAGCAGACGTGTTCCCCTTGGTGGGTACGGTAATTGGTGGTTGATCCCCAGAATCCCTTTATCCCTCGGATAGATTCCCTAGTAGAGTTGCTTATGTGGCAGATTCTACCTGTGCAATAAACTCTTTTCCCCAGCTGTGACTGATGATTCATCCCCTGCAGAGATTTGTTGTTTCCTGGTATCTCTAATTCCCGACAGATCGGATACTCTCTGGTGATCTGGCTCTCTTAAGATGTAGTACCGGATGTTTGTATTCCTGTGAAGCCTGTTCGTGTTAGAAATGTCTGTTTGTCAGCATTCAGCATACATTAACCATACGCATGCGTACATATAATTTTCAAACGTTCGGATATTCATATTGCATTCTTGCCATATATCTTTTGTTTGTTATCCTCTGCTAGTTGGTAATATATTTCCATGCAGATGTCGGTGGCTGATCCCTCAATATAGAGAGTCAGCCCATTAAGTAGAAAGTGTTTATCTTTCCTTCCGCATTCCCCACTGAGTTATATCCTCGTGGACGACGGTTGTTTTCGCTTCCTCCCAACACATATATTGGGATGGGTTCCCCTATTGAGTTATATCCTCACTAGGACGAGTCTTGATTCAGTTTGCCTCTTTGGTTTGATCCTAAATTGGCCTCTTGTGACTGTTTCCTGTGCTTCCCTGTGGTATAAATGAATAATTGCTCAGTAATCGGTAATCATTCATCTTATCCCCGGCGGAGCCTATGGTTTACTACCCTTATACCGGTAGTTGTAAACCCTATTTTCTCTCCTTTGCAGAGTTAACCTTTTTGTTCATCCTAAGTTGATGACGGTTACTTTTCTTGTGGTTTTCTACCTAGTATCCGGTAGATGTAATCCCCTCCTTGATGGTTATCATTATCCAATATTCGGTATTGATATTCCCTCCTTCCTTTGGATGATTGCTCTGATTAGACAATTTATCCCCAGCAAGTCATATTTCATACCGGTTGCTGGTAATGTTTGTTGCTCCCCTTGATTGGTCATCATTATATACCTAATTTTGGTATCCCGATGCCTTTCTCTTTGTCGGTCGATTCATCCTTTATTAACCGAGTAACTAGTTGCGGATAATCTTCCATGCGAGTGTATTATCTACGTTTTGACGGTAATAGATAATATATCTCATGCACTCTTTGGTCGAAGCTTTTGTTCATCCCTAGTTGAGTAAGATTTGTATCCCTGTTTTGGAATCGAATGTCCATCCCTTAATCGAGTTTGCTTTTTTCCCTCTTTTTGGATGATGAGTGTTTTGGGAATATTCCCCAATTCACGCTTTGGTCGGTCACCTATTATATGCCCAGTAACCGATATCCCTGGTGTTCCTTCCTTCTGCTCCCTATTATGACTTTTTGTCCCCTGTGGAGTCAGATTTTCCTGAGTCGAAATATACCTTTCTAGGTCTTACTCAGATGATTCGGTTGATTGATATCTCTCACCCTTATACCGGTCTTAGATATTCATTCTTCCCGAGCATGTTGTTCTCCCACCCTTATACCGGTGTTCAGATCACACGTCTCTTTGAGCTTATTACCCAGTAACCGGTAATACCTCATCCCGTTGCTTCCCCCAGGAGAGTCCTTTTTGGATATCCCCAGTGAGGTCCCTTAGTGGATTATTCTCACCTGAGTCCGGATTTTTATCCGAAGTGTCCATTGTGGATAATGTTGCTGTGTTGGAATATTCCCCAACACATGCATCTTCGAGTCAGCTCGATGTCTTTCCATTGGATTTACTCCCTTTGGAATTTCTGTTCCCCAAGCTTTGAGTCGTGCCCTGCTCACGCATTTCCTTCTTATCCCCATTAGAGTCCCCAGAGTCTCTGTCCCATTTTATGAGCATATTACTCATATGGAATTTCAATTTCCTCCTGATCTTTACCTTTGTGGACAGATATCCCCACAGAGTGTTACCATTCTGCATACATTTGCATCATGAGGTCTCTTAGAGACATAAATTCGTCTCTTTGTTATTATTTAAGCCCATTCTACCTCGTCGAAACGAAGATTTTAACCTTCACTTCTCCGGCTAGAATGACCTTAAATAGGGGCATCTGTAAGACCCCAATTTTGTCCTTAAGATCCCTCATGGCATCATAACATTTCATTTGCATAGCCTCAAAGATCATTAGCATCTTGGTTCCCTTTGCCTTTGGGTGGGACCTTCTGTGAGTTGGTTTGAGATCACCAAGCATGCTTGAATTGTATATTATTGTTTTTTTTTGTTGCTTACTAACCAAAAGCACAAAAATACGTCACTAACATCTTTTGTTTGTAGCTTAAGCAATCACAAAGTCCAAAGCTTCTAGGAGATCATTGGTACAAAGACATGGTCAAGAGGAGATGATAGCAAGCATGGAAATGGTTCCCAAAGCTCTCATCCATAAAATATGCCTCCCTAGTACCTCAATGCATCATTTTGATCAAAGCAAGTCAAAGGGTTTGAGGTCTTGTTCTCCAGAGAAACCCTAATTCATCTGTGCATCACAATGCCTTGCTCATAAAGCAACCTCAGTCCATGGTCAAATACAATCAAGGGAAGTTATTTAATTCATCATTTCATGCATATTTGAACTTATTTGAGTGTCCTCAATCATCCATTCATCAAGATATGAGGCATGGACTTGAGAAGTTGATTAGTCAATTCATCTGACTATTTTGAAATGCACTGAGACCTAACTTTTTATGTGTTGGTCAAATGGAGTCTTGATGGAAGCCAAGTTGGCTGATGCTGAATGGGTTCAGAGTCGTTATGACCAACTGAATTTGATAGAAGAGAAGAGATTGACTGCCATGTGCCATGGTCAGTTATATCAGCAAAGGATGAAGAAAGCCTTTGATAAGAAGGTCAGGCCTCGTGTGTTCCGAGAAGGTGACCTCGTGCTCAAGAAGGTCTTGTCTTTCGCGCCCGATTCCAGGGGCAAGTGGACTCCAAACTATGAAGGTCCATATGTTGTTAAGAGAGCCTTTTCAGGCGGTGCTTTGATTCTTACAACTATGGATGGGGAGGATTTCACTCGTCTTGTGAATTCAGATGCAGTCAAGAAATACTTCGCCTAAAATAAAAACAGAATAGCTCGCTAAGTTGAAAACCCGAAAGGGCGGCTTAGGAAAAAATGAGCGTCTCGGTGGATTGAAAACCCGAAAGGGCGATCCAGGCAAAAGTTAGAGACATAAAAACTTTTTAACATGTATCCCGCTAGATTGAGTACCTCACCCCGGGGCAATCTAGGCAAAAATTAGGGAATTGGCAAGTAATTGCATCCTGACAAGACTTTGTTCTACCAACCGTCTTCTGTCAAAGATTCTCGCTCAGTCATCATCAACTGAAGCCTCAAATACATTGGATTCGGAGTTGGTGGAGAAATGGTCATTATGTTCAATGTAGCCCTTTTCCAATATATATCACCAATTTCAAATTTTGTAAAGATCTATGGAGTCTTGCCATTTGCAGACTACCATTCCATCAAATAAATTTGAGCTTTGATCCAATTCTTTGCACTTTTATTTGTTTCTATTCAACAAATGTTTTGCATGTTTTAATTGGAAAATATCATTGTTTTAAATAAATTTTTCATAAATTGTTTTTAAACAAAGTGAACATTCACAATAACAAAAGGATACTTGGGATGTCTTCAGTGCTCTCCCAAAGATGGTATGATTCCCAAAAGGGTAAGACATTTGTTCAAATTCCCAGCATGCTTGTACCCTCTTCTTCTTGCCTTTCAGGTTGTTTCCTCCGTCGGCACAGAAGAAAGTTGTACTTCACATCAAATCCCAGGAGATTTGGGAGTTCTGAGTGTGATCTCAATCTTCTAGATCCACATTGAGTCTGGATTTAGCATTCGTGTTATCAATTATACGGTTGTCATCCCTTGTGTGGATTGACCCAAAATCCCTTATAGATTGATAAATTGAATATGCTAATCTTTTTGAAGGAGTCAATTCCCCACTTCAAGTGAGAAATTCCCCTCCAGCAATTTCTCTCCTCGACCATCCTCAGCAGAGTTAATCCCACTCTTACTCACCAGTATGGTCACCATCCAGGTATCTCCAGCATTGGCCTAATCAAAGTCTGTTTGTGGTTTCCTCCCGAGCAGAGTGTTTGATGAAGATGTTTATCTTTTCTTCAGCGGAGTAATGTCCCTTCCTCCTCAGCGGATGTGATTTCTTCATTAGTGCAATATATATGGTAACACAGGAACCTTCTGATTGCTGGTTGTTCCCCACAGAGTTTCATCTTCCCCTCTGATAATTTCCCCAGTAAAGTTGATTCTACGGCGGATTTTATCTGTGTGTCGATCCTGTCCCCAGCTGGATTGACTGATTCTCCTTGCCCTACAGAGATTTTTGTTTCCTGTTATCTCTTGCCCCCATCAGATTGGATGTCCTCCGGTGGGCCTGGCTTTCTCTATTGAGATGTAGTACCGGATGTTTGTCCATGGTTTTGTTGAACCTGTTTGTGTTAGATATGTTTGTTTTGTCAGCATTCGTCATACATAAACCACGTATATATGCATAATTCTAACATTCAAATATTCATGTCGCATTATTTGCCATAAATACCTTTGTTTGTTGTCTCCTGCTATTCGGTGATACATATTTCACCAAGCAGATGTTTGTGTCTGATCTTCCCATGTAGAGTCAGCCCCATAAGCAAAAAGCGTCTATCCTTTCTTCCATATCCCCCACTGAGTTATGTCCTCGTGGATGATTGTTGTTTCTGTTTCCTCCCAACACATATATTGGGATGGAATTCCCCCTGAGTTATATCCTCATAGGGATGAGTCTTGTTTCATCGCACCTCTCTAGTTTGTTCCTAGAATTGGCTTCTTGAGATTTTCCCTGCACTTCCCCATAGTTTAGGTGAATGATTGCTTAGTAACCAGTAATTGGCTATCTTTTCCCCGGCGGAGTCTGTGATTTTCTACCCTCATACCGGTAGTTGTAAACCCTATTTTATCCCCTTGCAAGAGTTGAACTTATGTTGTTCATCCTAACCGATGACAATTACTCTTTCGTGGTTTTCTACCCAGTATCCGGTAGATGTAATCCCCTCTTTGGCGGTTATCTTTATCCAATATTCGGTATTGATATTCCTTCACCTTATGAGTATATCTCCCAGTAACTGGTGATATATCTCCCGGATCATTTCCTTTGTCAATATGTCCCCAGCGGGTCATCATTCATTTACCTTTTTATTGGTAATGATTGTTTCTCCCTTCGATTGGTCATCATTTTATACCTAGTATTTGGTATCCCGATGCCCTTTTCTTTTCAGTTGATTTATCCTTTAACCCAGTAACCGGTTATGGATAGTCTTCCATGCGAGTATGTTATCTATGTTCTGACGGTAATAGATAATATATCTCATGCGCTCTTTGGTCAAAGTCTTTTGCTCTTCCCCAATCGAGTAAGATTCGTAACCCCTTTTTACGGAGTCGAATGTCCATCCTGTAATCGAGTTTGCTTTTCAGCCCTCCTTTCGGATGATGAGTGTCTTGGAAATATTCCCCAATTCACGCTTGGTTGGTCACCTATTATATACCCAGTAACCGGTGTCCCTGGTGTTCCTCCTCTTCTGCTCCCTATTATGACTTTTTGTCCCCTATGGAGTCAGATTTTCCTAAGTTGACATATACCTTTTTAGGTCTTCCTCAGATGTTTTGGATGTTTGATATCTCTCACCCTCATACCGGTCTTAGATATTCATTCTCCCTGAGCATGCTGTTCTCCCACCCTTATACCGGTGTTGCGATCACATGTCCCCTTGAGCTTATTACCCAGTAACCAGTAATACCTCATCCTGTTGTTTCCTCAGATGAGTCATGTTTGGACATTCCCCAGCGAAGTCCCTTAGTGGATTTTTTCCCCATCTGAGTCCGAATTTTCTTCCAAACTATCCTTTGTGGATAGGTTTTGCTGTATTGGCATATTCCCCAGTACATGCACCTTTGAGTCAGCTCGAGTCCTTCCATTGATTTATTTTCATGGATTTCTTCTCGTGTTTCTCAGCAAGTCTTAAGTCGTGACCTGCTCACGCATTTTATTCCCTTTCTTATCCCCATTAGAGTCCCAGAGTCTCTGTCCCACGGAGTGTATTACTCATATGGACTGTCAGTTTCTCCTGATTTCTTTTTTCTTTGTGGACTCATATCTCCACAGAGTATTTCCTTTTACATACATGCATTTTCATCATGAGGTCTCTTAGGGACCAAAATTCGTTTCTTTGTTATTATTTAAGCCCATTCTACCTCGTCGAGATGAAGATTTTAACCTTCACTTCTCCGGCTAGAATGACCTTAAATAGGGGCATCTGTAAGACCCTAATTTTGATCCTAAGATCCGTCATGGCATCATAACATGGCATTTGCATTGCCTCAAGGATCATAAGCATCTTGGCTCCTTACCTTTGGGGTGGGACCTCTTGTGAGTTGGTTTGAGATCACCAAACATGCTTGAATTATATATTATTGCTTTTCTCATTTTATTTACTAACCAAAAGCACAAAAATATGTCACTAACATCTTTTGTTTGTAGCTTGAGCAGTCACAAGGTTTAAGGCTTCTAGGAGATCCTATGTGCATTGATATTGCCAAGAGAAGATGAAAGCAAGCATGACAATGGTTCCCAAAGCTCTCATCCATCAAATATGCCTCCCAAGTATCTCAATTCATCATTTTGATCAAAGCAAATCAAAGGGCTTGAGGTTTGTTTCCCAAGGAAACCCTAATTCAACTGTGCATCAATTGTGCCTTGCTCATGAAGCAACCTCAACCCATGATCAAATACAATCAAGGGAAGTTCTTTCATTCATCATTTCATGCATATTTGAACTTATTTGAGTGTCCTCAATCATCAATTCATAAAGATATGAGGTTTGGACTTGAGAAGTTGATCAGTCAATTCATCTGACTATTTTGAAATACACTGAGACCTAACTTTTTATGTGTTTGGCAAATGGAGATGACCCCCAAGATCAAAAATGTTCTTAAGGACTATATGAAAAACTTTCGTGTTCATCAAAAATTGATTTGAAGCTTGGAAGGTCATCATCCATTCTAAGACATTATAGGTCATTTTGACTTAAACCCTAATTTTAGGTCAACTTACCAGGGACGTAACTCCTTCATTTTTCATGATTTTGAGGTGAGATCAAATGCATTGGAAATATTAAGATGTCTACTTCAAATGTTATGTTGAGAAAAATTTCAAAATCTCAAATGAAATACATGTGATAATGCAAAACACTATAGGTCACTTTGGACCAAATGCATTGAAATGTGAAAAAGACCAACTTCAAGTGCCCATAACTTCTTCATGAAAACTCCAAATGATGCAAACTTTAGGTCCAAATTGAGTGCCTTGAAAATATATACAACTTGCATGTTGAAGCTTTTGTCATTTGGAGCTTGCACCATTGAGACAGAAAGGCTTGAACTTTGGCCAATTTTGAAAATCTCACATATGCATGTTTTGCACCCTACACTTCATGTCCAATTTTCATCAATTTCGAAGGCCCAAATGGAGTTTTGATCAACATAACAAATGATCCTTATACAATAAGCTTTCCAACCATTAGTCATGAGGTGGTGTTCCTATTTTTAACATGGCATTTTCGAAAACTTGAATATTATAGTGCATTTTTTGAAAATCATTTAAATTGCTTTGCATGAGCTGCTACTACTAAATCTGCACGTCCATTTTGCTTGCATCATGCATTAGCTTTCAATTCCATTTGGAATTGGGCCCTCCATGCGCCTGTACAGGCCCATGCATGGAGGCCCTTTCCATTCATGCATATCAGATGCTTTCTCCTATAAATACCATGCCTATGCTCTTCATTTCTTCAACCTTAAGGTGCCCCAACTGCTGCTAAACTGAAATCCCAGCCATCACTAAAGGAACTAATTCATTTTTCTTCAAATTTTTCAGATCTGAATTTTGATTTCATTGATCAATTTTTAGATCTCGAAGTTCCTAAACCCTCTCTCCTTGATCTATAGTATCAACTGTAAGTATTAGCATCCAAGGATTGTGACTCAAAGCCTTGCAAATCAAAGGTTTACTTCAACTGTTATTTGCTTCGAATCTACTTGTATAGTGCTTGATTTTCATTGTTGTTGTGTGATCTGAAGTCCTCTGCATAGAGGCAACATTGTTGTGCTTTCAATTTTCAAAAATCATGAAGTTCATATGAACACCACAAATTTTCCACTTCTGATTTCTCTCAATATAGAGATCTAGAATGGATTTGAGTGGTACAGGGGTGATGTACATCACCCCAGCTCTCGATTGATGCCTGGATCGTGCCATTTGGTTACCATTTTAATTTCTGCAAATTTTGACTTTGTCGGAAGTTGGCCGGAGAAGACGGTGGCGCTGGCCACCGTCTGGTCTCTAGATCAGATCAGAACCGTCCATTTCTTTTTCCAGATTTAATCTCATGCGTCCAATGTTATGACTCATTTAATGGCTGGGTGTGTTGCGTTTGACTAGCGTGTATGGTGAGCGTGCGCTTCTTGGCCACGTGATGATCCACGTCAATTAATGAAAGATCATCAGACGGTCAACGCTTTTTCTCCTTTTTCTAATTTCTGATTTTATGTCATTTTATTATTTTAATTCCATTTCATTTTAAAAATTCATATCTCTCTCATTATTGGTCCAAAAATTATGGGATCGATTTCATTCTTCTCCTTTTAATTTCTACTTTCTAAAAATGATTTTTAATATTTTTTATTTTATCATTTGATATTTTTTAGTAATTTTCTATTTTCTGGTTATTTTTAATTCATTTAAAATAGTTTTTCATATTCAAAAAATACAAAAATATTTTTCCAACCTCTTTGAATGATGATAGATCTATGAAAAATATTCTCATCAATTTATTAATTGATTTTAGATTTATTTGAGATTTTAGTTCAATTAGGTTATTTTTATGCATTTTTAATTGATTTAAAATAGTTTCTGACTTCTAAGAATGCTGAAATTTTTTGTCAAACTTTGTTTGACCATGTTGAACTTGGGATAATTCATTTGGACTTTTCAAAGTTGATTTGAAGTGAATTTGAAGTTTGACCTTTCTTCATTATTTTAATTCAAAGTTTTATTTTAATATTAAAAAATGCCAAAAATATTTTATTTGTTTCTTGACTTCTAATCTTCATTTTGCTTCTGTTTTCTATTGTTTGATCTTGATCTTCTCTATCTTTGGTCAATGCTTGTTGATTATCTCATACCATTTCCATTAATACACTTTAATTTTTTTTTTTTTTTTATCAATAAGTTAAAGATTGGTGGTTAGCATTGATACATGGAGGTTTAATCTTCCTTGATTCAAATCTAATTCATCTTGATCATGGATCAAGTGAATGTCTTTGCATTAAGGATAGGTTGCTTCCTAAATCATGCAAAGAACCTAAATCAATACAAGATCATTTCTCATCTTCTTTTTGGCATGGCAAGTTGTTGGAGTTTGATTCACTAATGAAGACCTCTAACTTGTGTTGTTGCCTACATTTTTATTGACCGGCCTCAGATAGTTGTGACTTCTACATAAGTCCAATTACGATTGCTTAACATAGCGCTAAATTTGCCTTATGGCACACTAACTCTAACACTAACCATTAACCATTAACATTTACTTCTTGCTCTTTACACTTATGAAATTTACTATTCTTGTACATATTACTCATTTGCTTTTTCCTTTGCTCATTTGAGCACATGTTTATGTTAATGCAATTTGCCTTTTGCTCACTTGAGCACATAATTGTGTATATATCATTGTGCTTGTGTTTTGTTTTGATTGTTGACCAAATGCAAAGAAATGGACAAATGGACTTAGTTTCTAGGACATTCCCTATGCAAAATTGGAGTAATGCAATTTGCCTTTTGCTCACTTGAGCACATAGTTGTGTATATATCATTGTGCTTGTGTTTTGTTTTGATTGTTGACCAAATGCAAAGAAATGGACAAATGGACTTAGTTTCTAGGACATTCCCTATGCAAAATTGGAGTAAAAGGACCTTAATATTGAAGATGGATTAGAAGGACCAAACCTCTAAACTCACTCTTGTCCATTCTTGATTTATTTCATAGAACTTTTTGATGTTTGTGCTTTTGTGCTAGGAGGTCCTATGTGAGCCAAATTGAAGAACCATTGCCATGTTCATCCAAAGTGAAGGATACAAGAGACATTGGGGATCTCCTAAGAGCTTGTTTGATTATGTTGATTGCTTGAGCTTACAATTATTTTGCTTGCATATTCCAAAGGTTAGGAGCTACTTGGATCATCAATATGATCTCAAGAGAGGAACTCCATTTGTGGTCTTGTTTCTTATCCCTCATCTCTTGTATGATTAGGACTTTAGCCTGTCTTCTTCTTCCCTCCACTCTAACCCAAGCCAAAACATTTGTGCAAACATTTAACACTTATTTTCAAACATTAGAAACCTAAGCCTTATGCTTTTGATCTTTAAGTCAACTTTGTCCATATTTTGTAAATACTTTTCATTGGTAAATATAACTCATTCAAATACTTTTGTGGTTTCAATGGCCATATTTTGAGTTATCCTTGAGGTAGATGTAATACTCACCTATATCCTTAGTGATGGACAATGAGTCTTCCATGCTTATTATAGGGTTAACCCCTTACTAGCATGTTGAAGATATCCTCACATGGTGGATTTGTGGTTTTAGGTTGAGTTTTCTCCCTTGGATAACAAAAGACCTTAAGGCTTTTGGACCAATCAATTCACCAACTCGTTTTGAGTTTTTTACCCCCGAACTACGAGGTTTTGATCCTAATCTTTTTTTTAAGATGGTACGTAGGCAATGGGTTTATCCATCCAAACACAAATTGTAATTAACTTGTATATTCTCTTCTCATCTCTTCAATCATGTTTGCACAAATAAATTTTCACAAAATACCAACCTTACAACAAGTGTGAAAAGGGCTCCCTAGGAGTACCTAGGATGTTTTGGGTGCTTAAAACCTTCCCATTGCATAACCAACCCCCTTACCGTGATCTCTGACATTTTTACTAGTTTTTGATTCGATTAAACTTTTAGGTTTTTGTTCGCTTTCTAACCATTCCTTTGGATAAATAGAAGTGCGGTGGCGACTCGACTTGTATGATTTACCTTGGATTTAGTCAATATCTCTAATGGTAACGAATACCCCGCTACATCAGGCACTTTGAACTTCACCGGGATCTTCACATTCGGCACTAAGCATAACTCAGAAGCTCTTTTCCTAAACAAATCATTACTCCTTAGTGTCTTCAATTCCTTGTGCAACTCAAGAAATTGATCCTTCATTTTGTCCATTTTCTCGTAAACATCTGGACTCTCAGACGGTTACGAATGATAAATGGTATCCTCTAAACGAGGCAAGGTGTGCACAACGGAAGGTGGCACAGACATGATCGGGCTAGATGCCGGCATGGAAGCAAAGGTAGGCGCAAAGCCTTCAGGCATGAAGTTCGGCGGCATTCCCCATGGGAATCCGACAAACACAGTAGGCGCAAAGTGAGCAGTAGTAGGCATGGTAGAGGTAGCCACCCCTGAAATAACAGTCCTCGAAGGAGGAGTTACGGGTGTTGGAGAAGACTGACTCTGAGCAGCTAGCACTGACTCCATCATGGCAGTCAGTCGAGCAATCTTGTCCTTCAACTCTCTTTTCTCTTGCTCCAAGTGTTCCATGATTCTCAGATGATTAGCGCGAGTGTTGTACCGATGAGTCAACTTGGAAGAGGCATAGAAGAACACCAATGAGACATCTGGAGAAAGAGAACCCCGCTTCTGCAAATGATGCATGAAATGCAATGCTTGTTTATTTATTTTTATTTTCAAGGAACTCACTATATCATTTGCAAATATATATATTTAACAATAATTGCAACAATTTGATATGACCAAAAATCACTTTTTATTTATATAAATTGGAAGGATTACACTGAGTACAATTTCAGAAACCAAATGAAAAATACAAGAGAAAAGGAGACTAGTCATCCCAAGGATCCCTAACACCAAGGTCAGAAGATTTGGCTGACGGGGTGTACTTCCTCCGAATGCGTCGAATCTCGCTCTCGAAAGAAGCCTTCATCTGAGTCTTCTCGAGGTCAAGCTGATCAACAATCCTCTTCCATGAAATGGAAGGCTAAGGCATGCTAGAAGATGAAACCTCTGGCTCTTTCTATCTCTTTGTCACTCGGTCTTCAAGTAGCTCAAGAAGTGCATATTTGTCCTTAGACTCAAGTTGCAACTCCTCATGCTTTCTGCTCAAAACATGGAAACGTTCTTCCCACATATCCTTTTCTTGCTTCATCTTGGCGAGCGCATCTTCCAACTCCTCTACATCTTGGTTAGGGAGAGTTAATGGCTCAGCCACAACCATAGATATAGGTCTCTCACAAGCTTAAGGAATCTTCAATTCCAAATCTCTCTTCTTCACCCAGAGAGTGTAAGCTTCTAAAGCCACACAATTCTGCGGACCAAGCTCGAATCTTCCTTTCCTATGCACATTATGCCAAGCATGCATAATCTTCTACTTCAAATGTTGGGGATCTTTACCCTCTTGATAGAAAATACCTTCTAACAACATGTTATTAGGTTTGTCTCTCAAGGGGAACCCAAGTTGATGACGAGCCAAAGCGGGGTTGTAGTTAATTAATCCTTGTGTACCAATGAGAGGTACATTAGAGAATTCACCACAACTATCAATAATGTCCAAACTGCCCAAAGAAGGATCATACCAAACTATATCATCATTAGTGAGAGACATAAGTCTCTGAGACCACCGTAGACACTGTTTGTTATCCATAAAAACAGGCGTCTGAGGCAAGTGTGAAATAAACCACTTGTACAGAAGAGGAACATAACAGACAATGGTTCCACCATCCTTAGAATTCCTTAGATGCAAAGAGAAATACATATCACCCAACAAAGTAGGCACAGGATTCCCAATCAAGAAAAATCTAATGGCATTAACATCAACAAAACCGTCGACGTTAGGGAACAAAGCTAATCCATAAATGAGCAATACAAAGATAGATTCAAAAGCATCCACACTACCGGCTTGAGCAAAAGCAGTAGCTTTCTTGATGAGGAAATTAGATGGCAACCCAAACAATCCTCCTTTATTCACCCAATGAGCCTCTATCTCAGACTTTTTTAAGTAAAGAGCTTCAACAATAAGGTTAGATCGGGGGATATCTTCCAATCCACTAAAAGGTACTCTACTAGAAACAGGTATCCCCAAGAGATTAGAATACTCCTCCAATGTAGGCACAAGCTGAAAATCTGGGAAAGTGAAATAGCGGTAGAGAGGATCATAGAACTGCACTAGTACACTCAAGAGCCCTTCAACCACATCAGCAGACAAGATAGACAGAAGCTTCCTATGGTGTTGTTTGAAGTCCAAGGGATCTAATACATAAGATGCTAGCTTCCTTAACTCTTTCAAGTTGGGACATCTGAAACTATACTTCTTAGTGTTCCTTCGTCCACAATCCATGGTCTGAAAATATTTGCAAATAATACCTTAGTTCCTAGAAATTTTCGTGTGATGAATGTTATGATGCGCATGAATGCATGAATGCAACAATCACAAATAAGGGATCACGCACAAGGAAACAAGCAAAGGTCAAGGGATGAATCAAGTCATTGTCAAGATCAATCATCCATTATGGTGGATTATGGTTTACACCTTATCAACACCCAAGTTCCATTCATATTGACAAGACTTGATTGGATCATCCAAGAATCAAGGGTTTGTTGTAAGTCACGAGCATGGAGTCTGGGTAAGAACCATCACAAAGGAGTGAACTAAGGACAAAAACCTGTAGATCATGTTCTAAAAAGTTCCCAGAGTCTTAATTCCATCTATCGGATATTACAGGTTAAGATGACTGACTCATCGACCCATAATATTCTCAAGAGAAACTCGTCTGAGTGTAGTATCGTGTAACAACTGTTATCAAGTCTACAATTAAACAGTCTCCGCACTACGTCCTAAATAGGCCAAAAGGGGGTAAATGTTCTACGATCCTCATCTTCTTGGACTCAAATTAGAGATAATAATGCCTAACCACAAATACTTTTATGGAATTTCTAAATCCAAAACAGTCTCCACTGAGCAGATGGTTCTCAAGTAAACTTGTTAAGGATTGCTCCACACAAGTCGAACATGACTATACCATCCTCCTATCTTAATTGCACTCAATTTCGGGCTAGAACTTATCTCACCACTCAGAGATCACCAAGCACAACAAGCAAATTATATCACACATACATATATACAAACATCACATATATACAATTATATACACACAAAAAAGTAGGCTAAACCCACTGGAGACTACTCCTCAGTGGAGTCGCCATTTAATTTCTGTAGCGGTAAATTCATGATCATTAAGCTATGGATAAGCAAGACATCAAATAACAAGAGTAGCCACCGCGCTTTTATTATTTCCAAGGGAAAAGGGAAAAAGTACGAACAAAACCCAAAAGTAAGAAGTTTTCAAAATAAAACTAATAAAATGTCAGAGATTATAGGTAAGGGGATTGGTTACACAGAGGGAAGGTATTAGCACCCAAAGTGTTCTAGGTACTCCTAGGTGTAACACCTCAAAATTTGCCCTCCTCTCTTGGGACTAGCTTAGCATATTGCATTTCATTTTATAGTACATTATTCATTGCATATTGCATATCATGTGAAAACAAGCAAGTCATCCTCCTAAGTCTTACTCAGAAGATAGAGAGGTTGAGAGATTCATGCCTGAGGGTCTTATTGAATTGATCAATCATCTGAGGGTTGCTCTTCAATTAGGGTTTTATTGGTTCCTCAAGGAGGTTGAGTATTATCTTGGTTGAAAGGATATGTCACTATCATCATGGTCTTATCATCCTCAAGGGGTTCATTGTTCCTGATCATGTTCTTTAGGATTAGGGTTTTGACCTCTGGTCAACCCTAATCAATGCCATTCTACCAGTCAGGGATCTTTAAGGAGATGAGGTATTTGGTGATGTTGTGGATCACATGATCATTTTATTGAGCTTTTACAAGCTAGGGTTTCATTTTGGAGCCATTTCATCAAGTGGTTGAGGCTCAAAGTCATCTGAGCATGTTCAAGTCATTTGTCAACTAGAAAGTCAACAGAAAGTCAACTGAGGGCTAGGAGGTGGAGAAATGAGTTTCAACATCTCATTCATGTTCAAAAGAGGCTTATTAATCATGTCAAATGCATATCTTGAAGAATTTGAGGTCAGATCAAAAGTTTCCCAAAATGGAAAGTGACCTATAATTGAAAGTATCCCAAAATGGAAAGTTTTTGATTCAAATTCAACTCGATCTTGCATCATCAAAGAAGCTTCAAATGAATTTTTGTGCAACATGAAAGTTGAAGATCTCTCTCTCCCATTTCCAAAAAGTCCAAGATCTTGAATTTATGATGAATGGTTGAGGAGATATGATCAAATCATTGCCAAGGATGCATGGAACTTCAAAAGGCCATAACTTTTGATTCATAACTCCAAATTTGGTGGTTATTTTTGCAAAATGCTTGTCATGACATGAAGTTTCCAAAACATCCATCACATTGCATGAATTTCCATCATATGATCATTTGTGCATTCAAGTCAATTTTGGAGGAAAAATTGAAAATTCAAAATGGTGCATCATGGGAGCTTTCTACCATTGCCATTGTGTGTGGAAGATGATTTTGAGTGACTTTGATCAAGCACTTGGCACTGTTCACGTCCATTTACTACATGCACCATGCAAATTTCCAATTTTTGTCACCACACCTTATCTTGCTTAACTTCAACTAAACCTTGATTAATTTTAATTAAAATAGGATTA
Source organism: Lathyrus oleraceus (assembly GCF_024323335.1). Lineage (NCBI taxonomy): Eukaryota > Viridiplantae > Streptophyta > Magnoliopsida > Fabales > Fabaceae > Lathyrus > Lathyrus oleraceus. The sequence goes on along the minus strand of NC_066582.1, from coordinate 411,052,375 downwards.
GCATATGATATATATACTAAATCATAACAGAAATTCAAAAGGTTAATCATTTTTTCACCATTTCTAGATCTAAAACTTTTTCCCTCCAAAATTTTCTCTCAATCAAAACTTGAAAATTCTCCACATAGCATAGCATTTTTCTTCCATATTCTGGTTTATTGAGTGTAGTGGATGAAGAATCAAGCATTGGATCGTTAAATTCGAGCAGAATTTGTGCATACTCCAAGCAAACTCATGAAGATGGAAGTGGAAAATTAATCAAGATCTAGTTTGTTTCAAGCTTCAATTCACACATAAAGCTTCAAGTTATCATCTCAGGAGTTGATTTGGATCATTTGAAGCCTTGGATCGTGCGTTTTTAGAAACTGCTCTTCAAGAGGTTCAGTTTTCGAATCTCACAATTCTTAAATCCATTAACATGTCTAGGTAGAGCTTTTCATGCTGATTAATCTGATATAAAATTCGTGTGAAATGGATGAGAAATGAATGAGTTATGCTTGATTAAAGTTTGACATGTCAAAATGTTTTTGCTCGTATCTATTAATCCATGGCTTGTTAGGCTTAGATATTGATTAATCTGTAACCTACATTGGAAGAGCTTTCTGTTGATGTATGCATTTCGAAATTCTGGAAACAATTTCTGAACAATTGCACTGTAGCGCCACCGTCTTCCCGAAGAAGACGGTGGAAACCTCCACGCAACGTACGCGTATCATACGCGTACGACCTGCTATAATTTTGACATTACGCGTACCATACGCATACCAGCGCTAGGGTTTTGTCTGGTTCAGGCGCGCACACGCTTCGATTCCTGTATGCTGCATATTTTCAAATTTCTTTTCCATTTCTTTTTTCCCTCCAAGTATCATGTACACATGTCAAATTTTATTTCATCATTTTTTTGTCAACTTCAAAAATTCATATCAAATTGAAAAATCATCTAATTAAGTCCAGATATTTTGCTACATGACCCTTGAGATGTCTCTTTTTTTTTGGTAGTGGTTTCATGATTTTATCACTTATGGAATTTGAATTGTGGCTGATTATGTGAACATGTGTGCATATGTGACATTGCCTTGTTCTTTCTATTGTGAAATGCTTGATATTGATCCAAATGCCATGAAATTTTACATGATGATTCTATACATGTTGCTGGACCTTTGAGGCTTGGTTTGATATTATTTCCATGTGTCATTTTTGTCTTATGTACATGTTAACATGGTGTGACAATTTGTGTCACACATTTGGTTGTCCAACTTGTCCAATTTAATTTCCATACCAAATGACCTCTAATGCTTTTGATTTTTTGTATGATGGATGTCCTGGGTGTGTCGAATGCTCGTGAATTTTTCCAGAATTATTGGATCATTTCTGTTTTGATTGGGATTTTTCATTCATGATGATCAAATGTATGCCTTGAGTTGGTCTTTGACTTCCTTTGCACATGAAATGGACTTTATTGTTGATGTTGGTTTGGTCCTTTTTGGGACTTGTTCTTGATTGATTAAATATGATTCATGTTGAATATCAAGTTCTGTTTTGGCTTTTTGATCCACTTTTGACCCTAGGCTTTGACCTAGTGGCTTGTTACTTACATTTGAGTTGTGAATTTCAGGTTCAAGTAGGCATCTCCCTGATTGATGTTGCTCCTTCATTTGAGCTTGATCATTTGTTGTTGTTGGCTAACATTTGTGTGTTTTGTAGGTTGAGGATAGTGTTTTCCTTATGGCTTATGTGTTGCATATTGGGTTGTCTGTTTGATATTGACTGTTGTTGACTGTTGTCTGAATTCCGTACTGATTGGTTTAGTTGTTTCCACAGGTACCTAAGTTGCTTTAAGTTCATTTGAACTTTGCTTTGCTTTGATTGTGGTTAGCATACCACTGAGGTATAATTCCTTGATCTTCATGTAGTCTGGAAGACCTGTCATGTTACTTTGGCAGGCACCTGTCTGAAGCCCTCCTTAAGAGGCAATGTTTATGGTTGTTTAAGTTTGTGCCAAGCAGGTAAAGTCCTCTTAAGAGGCAATTGACAGATAAAAGGGATGTGCAATCCATCCCCTGCTATTCAGTTGTGTCATTCACTTTGCTCACACCATGTGTTTACGCACTTTGAATAAGAACCCAAGATCTTGTCGTGTCAGTCATGTGGAGAAGAGTTCCTTCATTCTGGACTCCCACACTTTCATTGATTGAAGCTCTCCCAGGCCAGGGATAAGAGCTGTGAGGTCTTACCCTCACTTCCCATTTCATCTGCTTCACCCTAACTCTCAATGTTAGGGTTAAAAGCTCAAAACACCCATTTCCAGTTGGCTTGTTTGTCAAGGTCGATATGACCCCTTGACTAAAGCCCAACCTTGCTTGAGCCCCCTTGGTTGTGCATAGTGTGTGCTATTTGCTTTTGATGTTTATCTGCTTTGCTTCTCATCTCCTTTCTGTAGGAGTCGTATGATCAACTTTCGAGGAAGTTGAACGTACGTAGAGATAGACTTGAGTTGACTCACTGCCTGTGTGAGTCAAACTCTTGTTAGAAACCTCAACCTAGGACTGTTGTGGATTACATGATAACTATTAGGCTCAAGTCAGTCTCCCTTCTAGTTTGTCATTTCCCAGTCTCTGGTCAGGATAGAAATTTCTCCCCTGTTTAGAGGAACTACGTTGCCCTAATCCTCATACCAGATGAGGTACGTAGGCAGGAGATCATGCGAGATCTCTCCGGGCACCCTTTTCCTTTTTTGTGTGTGTTTGCTTGACAGCTAGCAGGCTCGAGTACCAGACTCCCTGTTAGCTTGTTTGTTCAACTTTTTTGTTGCTTTTGATGACTCAGCGTCTGGTTAACCTCTTGTTTGCTTGGAGTCTAACGTAAGTCCAGCGATTGGCAGTCGGTTTGTTGTGTTTGTTTGTGTGGAGTCTGACGTAAGTCCAACGATTGGCGGTCGGTTTCCTGTGGGTGTTTATGTGCTTGAAGTCTGATGTAAGTCCAGCGATTGGCATTCGGTTTCCTTGTTTGTGTTTGTTGTTTGGAGTCGGACGTAAGACCAACCATTGGCAGTCTGTTTCCATTTGTGTGTTTATTTTGACGTCTCAGCGTCTGTGCGTGTGTTTTGTTTCGGCGTGCGTGAGCTGAACTACGGTAGCTCTGATTCTCATTCCAAATGAGATACGTAGGCATAGGATGCGATATCCTAGCGAGCCCGTTTCCCATTTCCCCGAACTACGTCGACTCTGATGTTTGTTTCTGACAAACTACGTAGGCCCAAGATGCGATATCCTGCCGAGTCCGCTTCCGTCTTCTTCCATCTGTGTTTTATTCCAGTGTACGTGCATTCTTTTTGAGCAGTTATTTAGCAACCTTATTCTATTCTCTTGAGCGTGGATCCCGTCGAGTACGACAGACGTGAGGGGGTGCTAATACCTTCCCCTTGCGTAACCGACTCCCGATCCTTGCAATCTCCGGTCGTAAGACCATTTCCTTTCCAGGTTTACTTCGAGCGTTTCCTTTCCCTCCTTTGGGATAAATAACGCACGGTGGCGGCTCTGTTTGTTTGTTTTCCCGCCGGTTGTTTTTCGCGGATGCGACCAGCTGGCGACTCTGCTGGGGATAACAGAAGTTGACCTATTGCTGGTCCATCTTCCCTAAGCGAGTCTCTACTAGCGCTCTCTAGGATAGTTTAGGTTGCTTGTGCTGCTCTATTTATTGCATTTATGATCATTATATTTTGTATATATTTGCATATATGTTCGCATGCATCATATTATCATTGTGCTGTCTTCTGTACAGGTGGTTTCTTTGATTTGGGGTGGGTGTTCTGAGTGGGGCTAAAACCCAGGCTCGAGTATACACCTAGGATTAGTGTGGTCTCACGTTTCCTCACATGTTGGATCAGCATGTTGTTGTGACGTGACATACCACAAGTCGGACGAGGTTCTTCTGAGTGAGCTCTTCCTTAGTGGGGTATTCCACTTTGGTTGGGTTATCTCTTTAGGGCTGTTGACTTCGGTGACCGTTCTTTCTTGGATCTTTGGTTTAGACGATCTTATGAGAGCTGCAGCGGCACACCCGAAAGGGCAAACCCGTTGAGTATCTTTGCCCGATTGTCGAGACCATTATCCGCCTTAGGATGACTTGATTAGAATTCACCTGTGAGGGGAGGGTTGATTCTTACAGATGCATGTTCTGATGGTGACTTTGATGGTGACTAATGATTCAGCTGTTGGTCAGAGTCTTATTTATAAGTCGGATTTATGGATATTTATTTCTGAGACGCCGGAATGTTGTCCGCGGTATTTATCTGTGGGGATCCGTTTATTTCAGGATTCCCTGGGCTGGTTCAGAGGATCTGGTGGTTATCTATTCAGAGGATTTTCTGGTGATGATGGTGATGTATTCTTCGGTTCCGTTTATTTCGGAACTCCCGAGTTGGATTTATGGTTGCTCAGTACCTCAGATGGTTGAGATCAATTTAGAAACCGGAATCCAGTATAGGGGTTGTTCAGATGACTTGGAGGATGGCACAGTGCATTGCATTCATGCATCAGCATCATTCACATTTTGCATTTATCTGCATCTAACTCATGTTTATCCATATGCAGGGGACATTCTTGATCGAGATCCTAGTTGAGAGACTTCTTTGTTCCAGACATGAGGCCCGAATTGAAAGATGACGTCGTCTATAGTTTCTTCAATCCAGAGATTGATGTGTTAAGGGATATGATAGCATTGATTACACCTGACCATGTGGGGTTCTTCCGTGAGGATTATGGTGGTATTCTGAAGGTGGTTTTCAGGCTTATTGATACAGATAAGAGTGTCGTCCACACTTTTCTCCAGTTATATGACCCGGGTTTGAGATGCTTCGTTTTCCCGGATTACTTGTTGGGACCTTTGATGGAGGACTACGCCAACATCCTGGGTCTCCCGATCAGGGACCAGATTCCGTTCTACGTCACTAAGGGGGAACCTGATGTTGCTGAGATCTCTCGAGCTCTTTATTTGAGCCCAGAGGTGACCAAGGGGGGTTTGAAGGAGAAGGGGAAGTTTCCCGATTTTCATCTGAGTTTCTTAGAGACTAAAGCCAAGGATCATGCTGTTGTGGGTAATTGGAGGGCCGTTTGTGCTTTAATTGCTGTGAGCATCTATGGGATCATCCTATTTCCTAATCAGAAGAACTTTGTGGACATTAATGCCATCCGGGTGTTTATTCAGAGGAATCCTATTCCTACCTTGGTTGGGGATGTTTATTACTCGGTCCATAATCGGAACGAGAAGCGGCGTGGGGGGTTGATCAGATGTTGTGCTCAACTGTTGCACAAGTGGTTCATGGGATATCTGCCTTCCAGAGGTGCTTTTGTTTCTCTTGATCTTACGGTTAATTGGGCGACCAGGTTGATGGGTTTGCGGGCCAAGGACATAGCTTGGACTCACAATGGTATGGCTGGACGAAACTTCATTTATAGTTGTGGGAGCTTTCCCAATGTGCCTCTTATAGGAGTTCAGGGTTGCATTAATTACAACCCGACGCTTCTTAGGAGACAAATGGGGTTTGCTATGGAGGTTCCTCCTCTCGAGTGTGAGATTCAGGAGTCTTTCTACTTCCCAACTGAGGGTAATCTGTCCCAGTTGAGGCAAGTGTCCGGGGCATGGCGTAACATTCAGAGGAAGGGCAAGGTTCTTTTTGGTAAGGTTAATAGCAGGTCTCTTCCTCCATTTGATGATTGGCTTAGGAAGAGGATTGAGCTCACACATCTACCATTTCCTGGAGGTGATCCTTGGTGTCCTATGATTGAGGGGCCACGTTCTTCTGTCAGCATGGAAGAGTTCCTTGAGATGAAGAAAGCCAGAGATCAGCTGCAAGCAGAGAAGACTGAATTGGAGATGAGTGTTGCTAGGATTCAGATGGATAATCAGGAAATCAAAGGGAAAATGGAAGACCAGGATAAGAGACATGCCATGGAGGTGAAGCGCTTTGAGATAGACACTGCCTATTACCGCAAGATCAGCCAAGCGTTGGAGTCGTCTACAAAGGAGCATGACCTTACCAAGGAGAAGTTTGCTAGAGCCTTGAGGGATATTGAAGATGAGAAGAGGAGACAAATCCTTGTGAAGAATCAGAGAGATGCCAGAGCTAAAGTCCTTGCCACAGAATGGGAAACTGAGAAAGCGAAGATTATTGCTGAGAGAGATCATTATCTTGCTGAGAGAGATCATTATTTCCGACATATGAAGATTCACCAGAAGGAGATAGGAAGATTGCAGCAGGAGAACACCGAGCTTCGGTTCGCCGTGAAGTTTACCAGGATGGTTGATGATGCAGAGCCCTCTGGGGGACCTCCTTCAGTGTAGACCTTTCTTATTTGTGTGGATTACCGTCAGGCCTGTTGACGGAATTCACTTGCTTGTATTTCCTTTCTGTTTCTGGAGAATTGTAATTTGATTTGTATCAGACTTGATGTATGACTTTCACACATATTGTGCGCTTTTGATATACAGTGGTTGTTTCATTCAGTGATTGATCTTTAAAGCTTTATTTGCTTTTCTGTATGCACTCACATCGCACACACATGGTCGGGTGGTATCTTTGCTAAATAATATATCTCTGATCTGTATGGTGAAACTAGATGATTGATATCAGGATATTGCTGTCAAATTATCATCTGTCTCGATGAAACCAGGATCGAAAGACAGAGTGTTCCTCATATGGATAGACAGTGCATTCATGCATGAATCATAATAACTTGTCTTCTATTTTGCAGGTGTCGGTTTCTAACGTGCTTGATTGTTTCAGGAATCATTGCTCGCGCATGTAGAATCATTCCCTTGCACGCAGCACGTCCGCACATATATCCTACTAGACGCAACACATCCAGGCTGATGGATCTACCCAACGCAGATTTTCTCGAGCTGAAGGAGAAAATGAATAAACTGATCAATGTCATGCAAGGGTTTGCCGTGGGGAAGAAAGCACTTGCTGATAAAGTGGAGAAGCTCGAGCGGGCTTCAGCTGCTAACAGTGGTGTCAATTTAGAGGGTGTCTCCAACCATGGCCTTGGTGGTTCCAGGGATGGAGGAGATCTCGGAAAGAAGACAACTGCTGGTGTGGTGACAAATAATGGGGGTGGTTTTGGTGTTGCCACAAGCGGTAGACCAGGTCCGATGGGCCATAACCTGAAGGACAGTCTGTTTCCTCCTTTCTTCGGGGCCGAGGAGGATAGAGAGGAAGACAGAGAAGCAGATCAGTTCTCCATGTTGAATGAACAGTTCGGGCAATACGGTGTTCAACCACCCAACAAAGAGATTCAGGTTCTGGCGGAGAAAATCAGGGCTCTTGAAAGCTATGCTACTCCGGGGGTTGTTAATATGTCGAACATGGGGCTTGTTGAAGGGATTGTGATCCCGCAAAAGTTTAAAGCGCCTGCGTTTGACAAGTATAATGGGAGTTCTTGCCCGGAAACTCACCTCCAGGCTTTTGTCCGTAAGATTTCTGCTTATACAATGGACCAGAAGCTTTGGATGTACTTCTTCCAGGACAGTTTGTCTGGGGGGTCCTTGGAATGGTACACTAAGTTGAAATCTTCTGACATCAAAAGCTGGCAGGATCTTGGAGATGCATTATTTAAATAATACCAATTTAATGCTGATATGGCTCCTAGCCGTACCCAATTGCAGGGTATGTCTCAAAAGCCTAATTAGGGGTTTAAAGAATATGCACAGAGGTGGAGGGAGCTGGCTGCCCGAGTCCAACCTCCATTGGTGGATAGAGAAATGTCAGATCTGTTTATGGGTACCCTTCAGGGGACATTTGCAGAGAGGATGGTTGGATGCCCGGTTACCAATTTTGCTGATATAGTGGTAGCCGGAGAAAGAATCGAAAGTTGGTTGAAGATGGGGAAAATCCAGGGTAGTGTTTCGTCGTCTGGATCGAAGAAGCCCTTTGGGAATGGTCAAAGAAAGAAGGAGGGTGATACTAGTGCTGTGTACGCTCAGAGGGGACAGAGTAGGGATCGTTACTACCAGCACACTGTTGCGGTAACAATTCCTGCTGACAATCAACCTGCACAATAACAACAACCACAACAGCAACGACAGCCATTTCAACAGAGACCGCAGAGGGTCGGGTATCAGGTGAGAGGGCGAATGAATGATCGTCAATTTGATAGACCACCTGTAACCTACTCATTCTTATTGAAAAAGTTGAAGGACTTGGGGTTGGTTCAATTGAGGACTTTGGCTCCTTTGAGACCTGATCAGAGGCCTCCTAACTACGATAAGAATGCCAAGTGCGAATTCCACTCTGGTGCCCCTGGACACAATGTAGAAAATTGTAAAGCTTTTAAGCATGTTGTCCAGGACTTGGTGGATTCTAAGGCAATCAATTTTGCTCCATCTCCAAATGTGAATGCTAATCCCATGCCCGCGCATGGTCAAATGGGGGTGAATGCAATTTGAGAGGGTGGAAAAACAGTTGGGCTGATGAGTATAGACCAGTTGAAGACTCCGTTGACTGAGGTCAAAAGACAATTGTTGAAGAGTGGGGTCTTCCCGAGTTGTGATGACTGTTGTGCTGCATACACTGTTGCTATCAATGGGTGTGTTTTCTTGAGGGAGGTTGTCCAGAAGATGATGGATGAGGGAAGCCTCAGATTTGAAAAGATTGATTCGGGGAAGGAAGATGTCTCCACCATAACCATTTACTTCGACCCGATTGATTTGTCAACGCTGGCAGATGCGGCTCCAGTTACTATCACGGTACCTGGGCCAATTCCTTATGACAAAGATGATGCCGTGCCGTGGCATTATGGTGGAGAGGTCTATTGTAATGGGGAAAAGTTGGATGATCAGACTGCGGATGAAACCACCGTTTCAAAGGTGGATAATGCCGGACCTAGTGGTTTCACTCACAGTGGAAGGTTGTTTGCCCCTGATGCTTTGAGAAGTGGGGAAGGAGAAAAAGAAAAGAAAGAAAAGGCTGAGGCTTTAGCCAGGGCAAGAGGAAAGCAGGTGGTAAATGAGGGTACTCCTGTGGTGACACCGACGCCTGGTGGGTCGGAAAAAGAACTTGATGATGAAGCTGAAGAATTTCTTAGGATCATCAAGAAGTCAGAGTACAAGCTTGTTGACCATCTGCAGCAGACCCCATCCAAGATCTCAATATTGTCATTGTTGCTAAGCTCCGAGGGGCATAGAGAGGCTTTGTTGAAAATACTGAAAAGAGCCTATGTTCCCCAGGAGATAACAATCAATCAGTTGGAGACGGTGGTGTCAAACGTCAATTCCAACCATGGGCTGGGTTTCACTGATATGGATCTGACGGTGGATGGGCGTAATCATAGTCGGGCTTTACACATTGCTATCGAGTGTAAAGGAGCCGTGCTTTCGCACGTGTTGGTTGATACCGGCTCCTCTTTAAATGTGTTGCCAAAGAAAGCCCTGGCGAAGCTGGATTGTGAAGGGTTAATCTTGACGCCCACTGACCTGATAGTGAGAGCTTTTGACGGTTCGAAGCGGGTTGTGTTCGGGGAAGTGGAGCTCCCAGTGAAGATCGGGCCCGAGGTGTTCAAGTCGGTATTTTATGTCATGGATATTCAGCCGGCATATAGTTGCCTGTTGGGTCGCCCATGGATCCATGCTGCTGGGGTAGTGACTTCGACTTTGCACCAGAAGCTGAAGTACATCTGGGACGGGCAGGTCGTCACCGTTTGTGGGGAGGAGGATATCTTCGTCAGCCACCTATCATCGTTCAAGTATGTTAAAATGGACGGTGAGATATGGGAAACGCCAAGTCAAGCATTCGAAACCGTTAAGGTGGAGAATGCCACTTTTGTCAAAGAAGAGGAGAAGCCGTCCATTTCTTCATACAAACAGGTTGCTGAGGTGGTGAGGAGTGGAGAAGCTCCAGGATGGGGAAAGATGATGGACATCGCCGCCAAGAAAGACAGATTTGGAGTGGGTTATCAGCCGGGCCGAGGCTCGTCTGGATAGGGCAGAGGACGTCGTACGTCATTCACGTTCACCAGTGCTGGAATGCTGGATCCAGATCACATCTGTATGGTGGGTGAAGAAGTTGACAGTGACTGCGAGATGGATCAGTGGATAAAACCGTGCGTACCAGGGATGGAAGTCCAGAACTGGAAGGCCGAAAAGATCATCACTGTCACTCTACTTGAAGAGTAATATTTTCTGTTTTTTAATTTTATCTGCATGAAAGCCATGCGTTTTGCCCGAAACGTAATGGTTCATTGTAAGGGCTACGTCATGTTTCATTTTGCAATATTTGCATCATAAATAAAAGGATGTTTTTCATTAAAAGCGGTGTTCCCTGTTTTTCATTTATTTTTGCAGTTTAATAAAAACAAAAATAAAAATGGCAATGTTTGTTTTCATTTTCCTTTTAATTTGCTTCGCTCCGGTTCTAAAGCAATGCATGAATCAACATTCATGCAGATGCGGTCTTTCTCCGGATCTCATTGATAACAATCCTGTTACACCCTCATATGACTTCGACAATCCGATCTATCATGCCGAAGACGAAGGCGAAGAAGATTGTGAACTGCACGAGGAACAGGTAGAGGTTGTAAATCTGGGTACCGAGGAGGTCAGGAAAGAAGTGAAGATTGGGGCCGCTTTGGAGGAAAATGTCAAGAGAAGAATGGTAGCCTTGTTGAAAGAGTATGTCGATATCTTTGCCTGGTCTTATCAAGATATGTCAGGGTTGGATACCGATATTGTTGTGCACAAGCTACCGTTGAGAGCAGATTGTCCTCCAGTGAAGCAGAAGTTGCGTAGAACTCGGCCTGAGATGGCAATGAAAATTAAAGAGGAGGTTCAGAAGCAGTTGGATGTTGGTTTCCTCGCTGTCACCAATTATCCGCCTTGGGTCGCAAATATTGTGCCGGTCCCGAAGAAGGATGGGAAGGTGAGAATGTGTGTGGACTACCGGGATTTGAACAGAGCTAGCCCGAAGGATGATTTCCCGCTACCTCACATTGATGTGTTGGTAGATAATACAGCTCAGTTCTCGGTGTTTTCCTTCATGGATGGCTTTTCTGGCTATAATCAAATCAAAATGTCGCCAGATGATATGGAGAAAACAACGTTCATCACACCATGGGGCACTTTCTGTTATAAGGTGATGCCATTTGGTCTCAAGAACGCCGGTGCTACTTATCAGAGGGCTATGGTGACTTTATTTCATGATATGATTCATCATGAAATCGAATTCTATATTGATGACATGATAGCAAAGTCCCAAACGGAAGAGGGGCATTTGGTGGACCTGGCCAAGTTGTTTGACCGGTTGAGACAATTCAGACTGAGGTTGAATCCGAATAAGTGCACTTTCGGAGTGCGGTCCGGTAAATTGCTGGGGTTTATTGTGAGTGAAAGAGGAATCGAGGTTGATCCTGCTAAAGTAAAGGCAATAAGAGAAATGCCTGAACCGAGAACAGAAAAAGAGGTTTGTGGTTTCTTAGGTAGATTGAAGTACATTTCACGGTTCATATCTCATCTAACAGCCACGTGTGAACCTATATTCAAGTTGTTAAGAAAAGATCAAACAGTCAGGTGGAGTAACGATTGCCAAGCGGCCTTTGAAAAGATTAAAGAATATTTGCAGAAGCCTCCGATTCTGATGCCTCCTGTGGAGGGACGACCATTAATCCTGTACTTGACGGTCCTCGAGGGGTCTATGGGGTGTGTACTGGGGCAGCATGACGAGTCTGGTCGAAAAGAGCATGCGATTTACTACCTTAGCAAAAAGTTTACCGAATGTGAAACAAGATACTCACTGCTCGAGAAAACTTGCTGTGCTTTGGTATGGGCTGCTCGCCGACTGAGGCAGTATATGCTAGTTCATACCACTTTATTGATTTCCAAGATGGATCCAATCAAGTATATTTTTGAGAAGCCAGCATTGACCGGACGGGTTGCTAGATGGCAAATGATTTTGACTGAATATGATATCCAGTATACCTCTCAGAAGGAAATCAAGGGGAGTGTATTGTCTGATTACCTCGCCCAGCAACCCATTGAGGATTATCAACCGATGAAGTTTGAATTCCCTGATGAGGACATCATGTTTCTCAAATCGAAAGATTGTGAGGAACCAATCCCAGAGGAGGGGCCTGACCCTGAATCCGAATGGATTTTGATGTTTGATGGGGCCGTTAACGTAAATGGCAGCGGTGTTGGTGCTGTTTTGGTTACGCCGAAAGGATCTCATATTCCTTTTGCTGCCCGACTAACATTTGGATGCACCAACAACGTGGCTGAATATGAAGCTTGTATATTGGGGATTGAAGAGGCGATTGATTTGCGGATCAAGAACCTTGTCATATATGGAGATTCAGCTTTGGTTGTGAATCAGGTTAACGGAAAATGGTATACGCATCAATCTCATTTAATTCCATAACAGGATTATACAAGGAGATTGTTGACGTTCTTCACCAAGGTGAAAATGCATCATGTGCCGAGAGAAGAGAACCCTCTGGCAGATGCTTTGGCTACTTTGGCCGCCTTGATTAAGGTGCGGTGGTGGAATCAGTTCCCTAGTATTGAGGTGGGACGTCTGGATAGACTAGCTTATGTGTTTGCTGTTGACACAACGCCTGATGATGAGAAGCCGTGGTATTACGATATCAAACGCTATCTGGAAACCCAAGAATATCCTGAGGGAGCATCCAAGAAGGACCGAAAGACTCTGAGGAGGTTGGCCATGGTGTTCTATTTGAATAAGGATGGGGTTTTGTACAAGCAGAATTTCGATTGGGTCTTGCTCAGATGTGTTGATGACAAAGAAGCTAGCCAATTGATGAAAGAGGTTCATGAGGGGTCGTTCGGTACCCATGCCAGTGGGAATGCAATGGTGAAGAAGTTGCTGAGAGTTGGGTATTATTGGATGACAATGGAGGCCCAGTGTTTCAATTTCGTGCGGAAGTGTCACAAATGCCAGATTTATGCTGATAAGGTGCACGTGCCTCCAAATCCGTTGAGTTTGATGTCGTCTCTGTGGCCGTTTGCTATGTGGGGCATTGATATGATCGGAAAGATTGAGCCTACGGCTTCGAATGGGCGTCGGTTCATATTAGTGGCTATTGATTACTTCACCAAATGGGTGGAAGCAACCTCTTATGCCAATGTGACGAAGCAGGTCGTTGCCCGATTTCTGAAAAGAGACATCATTTGCAGATATGGGGTTCCCGAGAGAATCATTACTGATAATGGTTCTAATTTGAACAACAAGATGATGGCAGAACTGTGCCGGGAATTCAAGATCGAGCATCACAATTCTTCTCCGTATCATCCGAAGATAAATGGGGCGGTCGAGGCAGCCAATAAGAATATTAAGAAGATTGTGCAGAAAATGGTCGTGACCTATAAGGATTGGCATGAGATGTTTCCGTTTGCGTTACATGGGTACCGAACTTTAGTGCATACGTCTACTGGGGCAACGCCTTTCTCGCTTGTATATGGGATGGAAGCCGTGCTACCAGTTGAGGTCCAAATTCCGTCGTTGAGAGTCCTGATGGATGTGAAATTGCAAGAGGCTGAATGGTTAAGGACTCGGTATGAAGAGTTGAGCCTGATTGAGGAAAAGAGGCTAGCGGCCATCTGTCATGGGCAGTTGTACCAGTAGCGAATGAAGCGTGCTTTTGACCGAAAGGTACGACCTCGTGTGTATCATGTAGGTGATATGGTGCTTAAAAGGATCCTTCCTCCTCAAAACAATCGTAGGGGCAAGTGGACACCCAACTATGAAGGTCCATTCGTGGTCAAGAAGGTTTTCTCTGGTGGAGCCTTGTTGTTAACGACCATGGATGGCGAGGACTTTCCATCCCCTGTGAATGCGGACGCAGTTAAAAAATACTTCGTATAAGAGACCCGCTGGACGAAAAGAATAAAATAGTCCAGGCAAAAATGGGCATCCTGGCGAACCGAAAAAAAATGAGAAAGGTTCGGGCAAAAATTAGGGATAAAAAGGAAAATTGTACACCCGGCAAGTCGAAAACCCCACAAGGGCGACTTGGGCAAAAAAAGGGTATCCCGGTGGACTGAAAACCCGAAAGGGCGGTCCAGGAAAAAGAGGGATTGAAACGAACAACTGCGTCTGGCATGATCGTTTGTGTTTTGGATATGACCGGGATAATCCCCGGTAGGGAGCAGTCGGAAACGTCTTGTTCAGAAGGCAGAAAGCACGGAGAGTCTGAGGACATATGGGGTGTAACCGAGTTGGAACTCGATGAGATCACGGGTTCACATTTCCATTAGGATAGATTTTCCTTTTGTGTGCAATTACCTCTTTTCAGGGATTGCTTCCTTTGTATTGCTCAGTTATGAGCCACACTTTTTCAATCAATAAAATGCATATTCAGTCAAATAATTTTGTTTTTTGTTTTCATTACCGCTTTGATTGCAAAAACATCCAGTTATTTTTGATAAAGAATATTTGCATTTTAAGACATGGAGATCCCTTCCAATGCATGTTTATAAGATTGAAAACTTGAAATCTTATTCGGAAGGTTGAGTGACCTAGGTGTTGAAACTTTGGCACGCCTGGGGCACGTTTTTGTCTAACGATCTCTTTTGCGGGTGCTATTAGATGTTTTCACTCACTTGCAGGTTGTGATGTGAAGCCTTTGATCAAAGATCCCCGCAGAGTCCAGTCAGGGACAAGGGATTGAAGAATGGTGAAAAGACGGCGAGAAAAGTACGATGATCCTGGATATTAATCAAGAAGACTCTTTAAAGTCTGAGGGTTGGAAAGTTTATACCAATCTAAGGAGTTCGCTCTCCGTAGAGTACGGAGAAGTCGAGAATACAAGGTGATGAATCAGAAAAGTCCAGACGAGTCTGGGAGCTCTCAAAAGTGGAAAGCTGACACTGGATTTGGATGGTGAATACCAAGGTTTGACGAGTCGACAGGTGTTCTGTGCCAGACTTTCCTTATTTCCCCAAGCAGAGTTGGGATTGTTACCTCCCCAGCAGGCTCAAGGTCTGTGTCTTCCCAAGCAGGGTCAGAATGGTTATCTCCCTAGCAGGTTGGAGATCGGTGTTTCCTCAGCAGCCATGCCTGAAGGTTGCTATTTCCCCGGTGGAGGTGTCTGTGGGTAGTTGTTTCCCTTAGCATGGAGGAGCTTGTTAAGTTCCCCAGCAAGTTGAAGATTGTTGTTTTCCCCACAGATTGCGTTGGTGGTTTCTTTCCCAACGAAGTCCCCAAGCGGATCGGGTTCAGAGGAGGTCATCCCTGGTGAGGGTGGTCCTATTACCCAACAGCAGTGCTATTCCCCAGCAGGGTGGAGATTGGGGTGTTGTCAAGCTCCTCAGCAGAGTGCCTCGAGATCCCCAGAAGAGTCCCTTGAGAGGGATACTTTTTATGCATTCATCATGTAGATAAGCATAGCATATTGCATAGTTCATTGTGTAGCATTTCCATAGCTATGGAGCATTACGCTGAAAAAAAATCATGCATGAGCATTGCAAGCATAAACTAGTCTCAAGCCGTGGTTACCGTTTGAGAAGTAGTTTCGCTAGTTGGAAAATCAACATCAACATTGCAAGCATCGGTTACTCAAGCCGTGGTTACCGCCTGAGAATTGGTTTCGCTGGATGGGGAAGATGTTACTCCAACGAGTTTAGCATCATGGTGTTGGATCAACCGTATTCCCCAGTAGTGCGATACTGGAGGAGATTTCTGTCGCGCGAGATAAAAATTGGAAGATGTTACTCTGAGGAGTTCGGCATCATGACGTTAGAGCAACAATGTTTCCCAATAGTGCGATATTGGAGGAAAATTTTCCATTGAGCGGAGATGGAAATAAAGATCAGAGAACGTTACGCGATCAGCGCGAAGATACATTCCAAATGGAGAAAAGGAAGTGTTGCGGCATTTTCTGGAGAATGGGGTTCAAATGGAGATTGGAGTTGAAGATTATATCCGGGGTGAGGTCCTCAGGATTGTCTTCTGATCATGTGTCACCTTAGACTTTGGCGGGGCCAATAGAAGTCGTTATGGGTATCTTCGGAGGAAGAAATGCACATGTTACCTTCCTGTTGTGAAGGTGTACCCTCTGATATGTCGCCATCAGAGTGGTGTTGTGGTGTTATTTCCGGTGTTGCCAGCGGAATTATCACAAGAAAATGGAGAGCGGGGTTCAAATGGAGAGAAGGAAGTGCTAGGCATTTTCTGGAGAACGGGGTCCAAATGGAGAAAGGGAGACGCAGGGTGTTTTCTAGAGAGCGGGGTTCACAACGGCGATCGCGAGTTATCGTCAGGCGACTAGGGTTCAAATGGAGAACGGGGTTCATTGTTTGGAAAACAAGACTACTATGAAGTTGTCGGGGTTCAAATGCGGTGATCCGGGATCATCCGCGTGAAGGAAAATATTTGTTCGGGGTTCAAGGAAAAAAATTCAATCAGAAAGTTTCGGGGTTCAAGAAAAAGTAAAAAAATAATAATAATAGTAATCCCCAGCGGATGTGGCGTTCAGGCCATGGGTATTCCTGTGTTACCATTTATTTTGGTATCCAGGTCAACATTCTGTTTCGGTGTTCAGGCCGACTTTCTCCGTACCAGACGGATTTTTCTT
The DNA here is from genome assembly GCF_024323335.1 of Lathyrus oleraceus. Lineage (NCBI taxonomy): Eukaryota > Viridiplantae > Streptophyta > Magnoliopsida > Fabales > Fabaceae > Lathyrus > Lathyrus oleraceus. Next base: position 411,035,795 of record NC_066582.1, on the reverse strand, counting down.
TCGAGATCACTTCTTTGCCGATTCTGACAGGCACTGTTAAGTATTTCCCATCAGAGTGCAAATTGTTCGTCTGTTCTTGGTATTCAATCGCTCTTCACCCTGATCATTTGAAAGCCGAAGCTATTATTATCGACAGGTTCACAGTGGATTGAATAGGGGCAGCTGTAACACCTCAAAATTTGCCCTCCTCTCTTGGGACTAGCTTAGCATATTTCATTTCATTTTGTAGTAAATTAGTCATTGCATATTGCATATCATGTGAAAACAAGCAAGTCATCCTCCTAAGTCTTACTCAGAAGATAGAGAGGTTGAGAGATTCATGCCTGAGGGTCTTATTGAATTGATCAATCATCTGAGGGTTGCTCTTCAATTAGGGTTTTATTGGTTCCTCAAGGAGGTTGAGTATTATCTTGGTTGAAAGGATATGTCACTATCATCATGGTCTTATCATCCTCAAGGGGTTCATTGTTCCTGATCATGTTCTTTAGGATTAGGGTTTTGACCTCTGGTCAACCCTAATCAATGTCATTCTACCAGTCAGGGATCTTTAAGGAGATGAAGTATTTGGTGATGGTGTGGATCACATGATCATTTTATTGAGCTTTTACAAGCTAGGGTTTCATTTTGGAGCCATTTCATCAAGTGGTTGAGGCTCAAAGTCATCTGAGCATGTTCAAGTCATCTGTCAACTAGAAAGTCAACAGAAAGTCAACTGAGGGCTAGGAGGTGGAGAAATGAGTTTCAACATCTCATTCATGTTCAAAAGAGGCTTATTAATCATGTCAAATGCATATCTTGAAGAATTTGAGGTCAGATCAAAAGTTTCCCAAAATGGAAAGTGACCTATAATTGAAAGTTTCCCAAAATGGAAAGTTTTTGATTCAAATTCAACTTGATCTTGCATCATCAAAGAAGCTTCAAATGAATTTTTGCCCAACATGAAAGTTGAAGATCTCTCTCTCCCATTTCTAAAAAGTCCAAGATCATGAATTTATGATGAATGGTTGAGGAGATATGATCAAATCATTGCCAAGGATGCATGGAACTTCAAAAGGCCATAACTTTTGATTCATAACTCCAAATTTGGTGGTTCTTTTTGCAAAATGCTTGTCATGACATGAAGTTTCCAAAACATCCATCACATTGCACGAATTTCCATTATATGATCATTTGTGCATTCAAGTCAATTTTGGAGGGAAAATTGAAAATTCAAAATGGTGCATCATGGGAGCTTTCTACCATTGCCGTTGTGTGTGGAAGATGATTTTGCGTGACTTTGATCAAGCACTTGGCACTGTTCACGTCCATTTACTACATGCACCATGCAAATTTCCAATTTTTGTCACCACACCTTATCTTGCTTAACTTCAACTAAACCTTGATTAATTTTAATTAAAATAGGATTAGCATATGGTATATATACTAAATCATAACAGAAATTCAAAAGGTTAATCATTTTTTCACCATTTCTAGATCTAAAACTTTTTCCCTCCAAAATTTTCTCTCAATCAAAACTTGAAAATTCTCCACATAGCATAGCATTTTTCTTCCATATTCTGGTTTATTGAGTGTAGTGGATGAAGAATCAAGCATTGGATCGTTAAATTCGAGCAGAATTTGTGCATACTCCAAGCAAACTCATGAAGATGGAAGTGGAAAATTAATCAAGATCTAGTTCGTTTCAAGCTTCAATTCACACATAAAGCTTCAAGTTATCATCTCAGGAGTTGATTTGGATCATTTGAAGCCTTGGATCGTGCGTTTTTAGGAACTGCTCTTCAAGAGGTTCAGTTTTCGAATCTCACAATTCTTAAATCTATTAACATGTTTAGGTAGAGATTTTCATGCTGATTAATCTGATATAAAATTCGTGTGAAATGGATGAGAAATGAATGAGTTATGCTTGATTAAAGTTTGACATGTCAAAATGTTTTTGCTCGTATCTCTTAATCCATGGCTTGTTAGGCTTAGATATTGATTGATCTGTAACCTACATTGGAAGAGCTTTCTGTTGATGTATGCATTTCGAAATTCTGGAAACAATTTCTGAACACATGCACTGTAGCGCCACCGTCTTCCCGAAGAAGACGGTGGAAACCTCCACGCAACGTACGCGTATCATACGCGTACGACCTGCTATAATTTTGACATTACGCGTACCATACGCGTACCAGCGCTAGGGTTTTGTCTGGTTCAGGCACGCACACGCTTCGATTCCTGTATGCTGCATATTTTCAAATTTCTTTTCCATTTCTTCTTTCCCTCCAAGTATCATGTACACATGTCAAATTTTATTTCATCATTTTTTTGTCAACTTCAAAAATTCATATCAAATTGAAAAATCATCCAATTAAGTCCAGATTTTTTGCTACATGACCCTTGAGATGTCTATTTTTTTTTGGTAGTAGTTTCATGATTTTATCACTTCTGGAATTTGAATTGTGGCTGATTATGTGAACATGTGTGCATATGTGACATTGCCTTGTTCTTTCTATTGTGAAATGCTTGATATTGATCCAAATGCCATGAAATTTTACATGATGATTCTAGACATGTTGCTGGACCTTTGAGGCTTAGTTTGACATTTTTTCCATGTGTCATTTCTGTCTTATGTACATGTTAACATGGTGTGACAATTTGTGTCACACATTTGGTTGTCCAACTTGTGCAATTTAATTTCCATACCAAATGACCTCTAATGCTTCTGATTTTGTGTATGTTGGATGTTCTGGATGTGTCGAATGCTCATGAATTTTTCCAGAATTATTTGAATCATTTCTATTTTGATTGGGATTTTTCATTCATGATGATCAAATGTATGCCTTGAATTGGTCTTTGACTTCCTTTGCACATGAAATAGACTTGCTTGTTGATGTTGGTTTGGTCCTTTTTGGGACTTGTTCTTGATTGATTAAATATGATTCATGTTGAATATCAAGTTCTGTTTTAGCGTTTTGATCCACTTTTGACCCTAGGCTTTGACCTAGTGGCTTGTTACTTACATTTGAGTTGTGAATTTCAGGTTCAAGTAGGCATCTCCCTGATTGATGTTGCTCCTTCATTTGAGCTTGATCATTTGTTGTTGTTGGCTAACATTTGTGTGTTTTGTAGGTTGAGGATAGTGTTTACCTTATGGCTTATGTGTTGCATATTGGGTTGTCTGTTTGATATTGACTGTTGTTGACTGTTGTCTGAAATCCGTACTGATTGGTTTAGTTGTTTCCACAGGTACCTAAGTTGCTTTAAGTTCATTTGAACTTTGCTTTGCTTTGCTTGTGGTTAGCATACCACTGAGGTATAATTCCTTGATCTTCATGTAGTCTGGAAGACCTGTCATGTTACTTTGGCAGGCACCTGTCTGAAGCCCTCCTTAAGAGGCAATGTTTGTGGTTGTTTAAGTTTGTGCCAAGCAGGTAAAGTCCTCTTAAGAGGCAATTGGCAGATAAAAGGGATGTGCAATCCATCCCCTTCTATTCAGTTGTGTCATTCACTTTGCTCACACCATGTGTTGACGCACTTTGAATAAGAACCCAAGATCTTGTCGTGTCAGTCATGTGGAGAAGAGTTCCTTCATTCTGGACTCCCACACTTTCATTGATTGAAGCTCTCCCAGGCCAGGGATAAGAGCTGTGAGGTCTTACCCTCACTTCCCATTTCATCTGCTTCACCCTAACTCTCAATGTTAGGGTTAAGAGCTCAAAACACCCATTTCCAGTTGGCTTGTTTGTCAAGGTCGATATGACCCCTTGACTAAAGCCCAACCTTGCTTGAGCCCCCTTGGTTGTGTATAGTGTGTGCTATTTGCTTTTGATGTTTATCTGCTTTGCTTCTTATCTCCTTTCTGTACGAGTCGTATGATCAACTTTCGAGGAAGTTGAACGTACGTAGAGATAGACTTGAGTTGACTCACTGCCTGTGTGAGTCAAACTTTTGTTAGGAACCTCAACCTAGGACTGTTGTGGATTACATGATAACTATTAGGCTCGAGTCAGTCTCCCTTCTAGTTTGTCATTTCCCAGTCTCTGGTCAGGATAGAAATTTCTCCCCTGTTTAGGGGAACTACGTTGCCCTGATTCTCATACCAGATGAGGTACGTAGGCAGGAGATCATGCGAGATCTCTCCGGGCACCATTTTCCTTTTTTGTGTGTGTTTGCTTGACAGCTAGCAGGCTCGAGTACCAGACTCCCTGTTAGCTTGTTTGTTCAACTTTTTTGTTGCTTTTGATGACTCAGCGTCCGGTTAACCTCTTGTTTGCTTGGAGTCTGACGTAAGTCCAGCGATTGGCAGTCGGTTTCCTGTGTTTGTTTGTGTGGAGTCTGACGTAAGTCCAGCGATTGGCGGTCGGTTTCCTGTTGGTGTTTGTGTGCTTGGAGTCTGATGTAAGTCCAGCGATTGGCATTCAGTTTCCTTGTTTGTGTTTGTTGTTTGGAGTCGGACGTAAGACCAGCCATTGGCAGTCTGTTTCCATTTGTGTGTTTGTTTTGACGTCTCAGCGTCTGTGCGTGTGTTTTGTTTCGGCGTGTGTGAGTCGAACTACGGTAGCTCTGATTCTCATTCCAGATGAGATACGTAGGTATAGGATGCGATATCCTAGCGAGCCTGTTTCCCATTTCCCCGAACTACGTCAACTCTGATGTTTATTTCTGACAAACTACGTAGGCCCAGGATGCGACATCCTGCCGAGTCCGCTTCCGTCTTCTTCCATATGTGTTTTATTCCAGTGTGAGTGCATTCTTTTTTAGCAGTTATTTAGCAACCTTATTCTATTCTCTTGAGCGTGGATCCCGTCGAGTACGACGGACGTGAGGGGGTGCTAATACCTTCCCCTTGGGTAACCGACTCCCGATCCTTGCAATCTCCGGTCGTAAGACCATTTCCTTTCCTAGTTTACTTCGAGCGTTTCCTTTCCCTCCTTTGGGATAAATAACGCACGGTGGCGGCTCTGTTTGTTTGTTTTCCCGCCGGTTGTTTTTCGCGGATGCGACCACTAGGGAGCCCTTTTTTGTGTGCATATGTATTTTGTACAAAGTGATGTTTACAAACAAATAGAGTAAGGGGATGAGAAAAGAATCCATTAATTATGTTTTTGTGTTTGACAAGACCTTCGGACTTGTGGCTACGTACCAACATAAAAATGAGAGATCAAAACCTCGTAGTTTGTGATACAAATTTCAAAGTGGATGCATTGCTTTTAACAAAATTAAGTTTGAAAGGCACAAAGGCCTGAAAATGGTTTGAATGAGTTAGTTCTTTTTGGCTTTTGAAAGTTTAGGTCAAGTATAGTTAAGTCTATTTACAAGTTTGATTAAGAAAAGAAGTTTGAAAATGCAATGGCATAAGGCCAAAGTTTCTAGTTTGCAAAGTGGTCAAAGTTTGGAACAAAACTAGTTCAAACAAAAAAGATTTTTAAAAAGGAGGGAGAGATTTTGAAATTAAAGAAATGGGGAGGAGATGAAGAGACTAATATTATGCACAAAATTAAAAGTTAAGAGTTGAAAAGATCTGACCAATGGGTAGCAATCCAATAGATAAGAATGTCTTATAGAAACCCAAATTCCCTTCGACATTTTGAATCAAGTAACACACAATGCACAATTATATCAATCTTTAAGAGCAAGGCATCAAATAAAGATAGCCACATCCAAGTTTTAGCCACTCCATGATCTTCTTCAAATTTTCCCATGTGACAGATGAATTCCATAAGTCATAGGTTCAAAATAACAGCTTCACAATGATCATGTTGTAGGTGAACTCAAAGGGATCTTCAAAGATGTACCATATGAAGTTTCAAATTTCAAGCACTTGGTTACACAAATGTTGGCATTGGCCAAGTCCTTTAGCATAGGGAGGTTGCCTAGATTCTAAGTCCAATTTGTCCAAGATTAAGTCAACAGTCCACATAAGTTTTTTTTAGGGTTTTTGTTCTTACTATGTACATTAATGGTCCAAGACGACACAAACAAACAAAATATACACAAGCAAGATATATCACACAATATGGTCCAAATGGACAAAGGGAAAATGACATTAACATAAACAATTAGAATGGTATGAATAATGGCAAATGAATAAAGACTAAAGTTAAATTGCATTAAAGTAAATGACTTGAAATTAAATGTTAGTTGATAATGGGTTAGAAGTTAGTATTGTTTTGCTTTTTCTTTTCATTTTAAGTCATTCTTTGGAGAACACTCAACCCACTAATCACAAGCATGGATCCTTGAGCCAAGACATCTTCCAAAGGAAGGAAAAAAGGCCAAGTTTCCACACAATACCATGAAAGAGGGGAGACTTACAATCTCACTAACTAGAATGCTATGCTTTTTGTGTCAAAAATTTAGCGCTATGTTAAGCAATCATAATTGGACTTATGTAGAAGTCACAACTATTTGAGGTCGGGGAATAGAATTTTGGTGTTAATTCATGTTAGAGACATAGTATAATGGACTATGCTCATGAAACATACCACACACAAAAAGAATATGCAAAAGTGGTGGCCTAATCTCATCCATACTGATGTTGATTTTGCAATCAACTAACCTTAGGACTTAGAGATATCATAGGCCAAATGAGATGAATGCACAAAGAAGGGGAATGAGATGAAGAGGGAAGGGAATGGATCAAAACTCAAATTGGTCAAAGGAGGACTTTTACCAAATTAATATCATTCATTCATTTGGGGAGATGGAATGTACATTCCATTAATCCCTTAAAACCAATGATATTAACTTAACAAAGTCAAATCAACCTTGACCAAGGCCCAACAACATGAGTCAAACTTACACAAATCATCACAATAGATCAACACAATTATTTGGTATTTATTCAAATTAAAAATACTAAAATAAGGCATTTAAATTAAATATGGTTTGTCAAATTCCTAAAACCTCGTCAAAACACCAAAGAAATGGCCATGAGATTTATCATAGGTCAAACAAGGTCAAAGGACCTTGGAGAAAAAATTTCAGAATTTTAAAAGACTTAAAAGTATTTTTAAACAATTAAAAATATTCACAAAATCAATTAAATCATGAAAAATATTAATAGTGGTCCAAAAACTAATTTTAATACAAAATATAAAACAAGAAATTATTTGAAATTTTTTGGTGAAACTCTCATATTTTTTGGATCAATATTAAAATTAATATGAATTAATGAAAATCAAAATAATAAAAATTAAAATAAAAAAATAAAAAAAACGGGGACCACTTGATCTCCCTCATTAGTTGAGGTGGCAGATCAAGTGGTCTGAAACGCGCGTTCGACCAAACACACGAGTCAGCGCGCTGTACCAAGGGTAATCATAATGGGCGCTTAGGATTAAAACATTTTGAAAGGATCATAAGGCTGGGAGACGTGCCAACGCACCACCGGAGCCAGAGCTCCGGTCTTCTTCTCCGGTGGACCTCACGGACTGGTCCACCCTCAACCATCACCAAAATAAAAAAAGGAGGACATGATCTGAAAGAAAAAGTGACGTAGAGCACGAATCTGGCCTCAATTTCAACTAACTCCAAATATATAAAAAGATATGATGAGTTGAATTTTGAGGTGTGTCAACTGAGTTGCTTCGATTTGACCTCTAAGCAATCAATCTTCTGGCCTACATTGGTAGGACTTCAGATAACCAAAGATCCAAGAGAATTGATGAGAATTGAGTGAGAATCGAATAGATGAAGTTTTTTGAAAATTACCTTCAATGTTGTGCAGAACTTGAGGTTGCTTGCTTCAAACACGATCTGATCACACTTGAGAAGCTTGTAGGGAGTGGTTAGGAATGGTGCAAGGCTTTGGATCCTGGAGTTCTTGAATCTCCAAACAATTGAGATTCAAACTTAATTTTCAGATTGAAAATTATCGGGTTTTCCTTTAGAATGAGAGAGTTTGAATTTGGGGGCAAAGCTGGCGCGCAAGGTATGTTTGAATTGAGCTCCAAGGGCCTGTATTTATAGCATTTGGGATTGATAATTGCACACTTGAAAAATTGCTAAATTTGGCAATGTGATGCACTGTAGCACCTCAAATTTGCACCTATCATTATACATACATTTTCATATTAGGTCATAGCATATCATGATCCATTGCATAGCATTTGCATGGCTTCAGTTGCCTCAAGGGCAAGCAATCAAGAATTAGGTCAAACTAATCTCCTGATCAGTCAACCAAGCAAGCAAAAGAATTTCTCATTGAATCAAGGCCTTGGGGTTTGTCCAACAAGTTCACATGGCTTGGAGGTCCATTTGAAGTATTTTGGTCAAGGGTTAAGGGCTCAGAGGTCAGCAATTCATGCCCAGACAGTCAAAAACCCTAAAAAAGTCAACTGTCAGTCAAGGCAATGGTTGGTGGTCATTCTTGTGGAATTTGGGCACCATGGTCAATAATAAAGAGTTCATACAACTTGGGACATCATTTGAAGTCAAGTTCTCAAGGAATTAGGGTTTGGAATTCATCAGTCAATGCATAATCAATCAGAAACCCTAAAAGTCAACTGTTGGTCAACTGTCCATTTAATCAATGATTGGGTGATTGGAATGGGTTTGTGAGAGTTCATTCATGTCCAAATAGTCATCATATATCATGCCAAACACCATCATGGAAGAATTTGGAGCCAGATCATGAATTTCCCAAAATGGAAACTGGGCCTGTAACTGAAACCTGCCATAAATGGAAAGTCTTGATCCTCAAACTTACATTGTGATACAAGCCTCAAATGAATTTTTGCCCAACATGAAAGTTGAAGATCTTGTTCTCCCATTTCCAAAAAGTCCTAGAACTCTCAATTCCCATGTGTGGTTGGCAAGTTATGATCGAATCGATTTCAGAAAATCTTGAACTTCAAAGGGGCATATCTCCCAAACCGTTTGGCCAATTTTGGTGGGGTTTTTTCCTACAAGTCACATTTGATCCCCTCTTTCCAAAAATATAAGTTTCATGAGCCAAAACTTCACCAATCAAAATGGCATATTTTGACCTTTTTCATTTAAATGTAAGTTTGACCAAGAGTTGACTTTTTGATTTAAACATTTTTTCAGCATTTGGCCAATTGGGACAGCTCATAAATATCATTTTAAATGTGTTTGCAAAGTCAAATTATGCAGCACATGTGAATCTATACTTGGTTGCTTGAATTGTAAGAAAAGTACCATTTAACCATACTTGCACCATACTTGTCCATGCCTTGCCTTGTACCTCAAAAGGACAGCAATTATGCAGCAATTTTTCTGTCATTTGAACACATCTTAGCAACCTAAAATCTCAGAAAAGAAGCCATGCTTGCTCACTTGAATTTTGGGACAAAAGGACAAAAGCAACCATATCCATCCATACCTCCACACTATACTTTGTACTATGGCAGCAGAAAATCATGGATGCACAATGCCCTCACCTTGCTATTTGCTGTCCAAACAAGAAGAACAACCACACCTCTTGCAACTTTGCCTTGCACCACTCACACATTGCAGTTTTTCTGTCCATGTTTTTCTGTCAAAACCACACAGTAACAGCATGGCTTGCCATCTCTTTTTCCTGTCATGAGTAACAGATGGCAGCAAAGAGAACCAGAGAAAACTCATTCATTTGGCACTTGGCATTTCCCTCCACAAAAATGGGAAGATCCTGTTAAAAATAGGAGCACCATACTGCAGAAAAGGAGGAACACCTTGGCCATTGCTCAAAAAACCACACCTGGCTGTACAATTCAAAGAGGACCAGTACCATGCCATGTACTATGCAGCAGAATGGAGGCCATTTTTTCTGTCATGACAGCAGTAGCACAAACACAAAACCACTTGGCCAAGGCAAATGAGAGGAAGGCATGTTGATTCAAAAAAAAAACTTGCTGTCAAAACTTCCAACAGAACTTGGCTTTTGCTAAAAACCATATCTCCCCTCATTTTCTGTCATGAGCCAACCTAGACAACAGCAGCCAACACAAAAAAAAACCAGAAACTCTCTCACTTGCAGTTTTCACGATTTTGCATTTCTGCCAAAAGATTCAAAAGACCCGAGCCTTTTCTTGTTCACTCCATCACCTGGACCATCTTTGGAAGTATTTCTCCTCATTAAAACTCAGCTGTATTGTATTTTCTGTTTCTGTTTTCCTCAAGCCATAACAATGGTGAATCGAGTTTTGAGAATTTCCAAACATAGCTGAGCTTACCTACTTCAAGTTCTCATCATTCCAAAGCATAAGGAAGGGCTGTTTCAGGCTGCAACATCAAAACAAGCACTGCATCTTGGTTTTCTTCACAACCAAGTAAAAAAACTCGAATCCTTTTTCTCTTAACCATGCTATATTTTTTGTAATCCTTGCCTTGCTGATTGTTGTAAGCTTTATATTATTTGATTTAGTTAACAATGTTGGAAGAAATCTGGAATTTCATTTTCATGAACAAGATTGTTTTCCTTCGATTTGGCTTGTCTAGGGTGATTTAATGAAAATGGATAGCACATTCATGTTGTATGTTGCATATTGATTCTATTGATGTGCTGGTTTGGTCATGCTGGGTGTTTTGAAAATCCAAGTTGCATAGTGATGATGAATGCTTGCTGCTGTTAAACCTTATCCCTGCCCATGAAAATCCTTTTGAATGGCTGTTTGTTATGTTTGGTTTGTTGTCAGTGATGTTGCATAAGGATGTTACTTCATGGTCATGCTTGATCATTGTTGCTTCTGTTATGTTTGGTTGTTCATGACTGGTTTTATGATGATGAAATTGATGATACCCTGTAGCTGCAACCTTGAACTGTCCAGAAATTTGCCATGCTTGTGTTTATTAGTTGCTGGGTGATACTACCTGAACCAATGCCATGTTAGTTGTGTGTTGTTGAAATTTCGATTGCCATGACCTCAATGTTGATTACATGCTATACCATGCTGCTAAACCTTGCCATGATAAACCCTGTGATTTTTCCAGAAAACTAGATCATGTATGTTGGTTGATGTTTGTCTGTTGGTGTTAGAAGTTTGTTTTGATGTTGGTAACTACACAATGAACATGCCCTGCTATTAAACCATGAACATTGCCCAGAAAATCCATGTGAATCATGTTTGAATGCTGTTTGATTGGTTGATTATTTGTTGGAATTTCAATTGATAATGATTGATGAACACATGAATGCCCTGCTGCTGTTATGAACCCTATTTGTTTTTCCAGCACATTTACATGGATTGTGTTTAGGGTATTTGTTTGACTGTTGTTGCATGATCATTATTGTCTCATTGCCATGTTTGTTTGATTTCGGTTGGTTGATGAACCATGAAGTTGGAACATAAACTTTGCTGCTGTTTAAACCCAAGATAGTTTTCCAGAAGTTTACATGAATGTGTTGGTTTACCATTGCTTTAATTGTATGAGAGTCGATACCATTGCTGTTGTGTGCTGTTTGCTTGCTGTTGGTTATGATGAGCACATGATGATGATGAACTTGGTTGATGATCTTGAAGCTGAGCATAATGCCCTGCTGTTTAAAAAACCAGAACTTGCATATTTGTTGTGTTTTGTCGTATGATGCTGTTTCGTGTCATGATCGAGTTTGGATGCTGTTTGTTGATTGTTGTTAATGAATATGAGAAGAATGCCTTGGCCATGCTGTTAGAAGCCCTAGGGTTTTGTTAAAATCAGAATTTGAGTTCATTTGGCCGTGCACTGTTCCATTGGCTGAGAGCCAATGGGAACATTTCGTTTCCCCCATCAAAACGCTGCAGTTTTGTTAAGTGACTGCACTATTTACACAAATGCCACGCTGTTGACTTTGTTTGACTTGTTGCCATGTTAACTTGTTCATGCTTATTCCAATTATTTCCTCATCTTCAAAAATTAATTTCTCACTCAATTTTCATCCAAAAATTCTGATTCTTTTTCCATTATATTCATGATTGAGTCTAGTTTTTAATTATGATTTTTAATCATTTTCTCATTGACTGGATTTTAATTGACAATTGTTGTCCCAACATGTATGCATAAATGATATCTCTTGCCATTTCAATTGTGAAATAATGATGTCGCACCCAATGAGCTTGAAATTTTTTGTGGAGAAACTAGACATGTTGACCTTTGTTTCCATATAGAGTTTGTGGATTTCCCATTTGTGATTTGCTGGTTATAAATTTTTGAAGTTGGAGATTACATTTGGTGTCACAACATGAACATGCACTTTCCCTAATTTTTTTCACATGCTTCCTTGCATCCAATTGACCCCAAATTTTGCATGAACCTACTCTTGTATGTCTAGTTTACTTGTGGATTTTCTTGGATTTAATTGAACTATTTTCCATTTGTTTGAGATTTTTCCTCCCTGCCTAGTCAAATGTTGACTTTGTGTGATACATGTTCCCATTTCATTTGTGAAATTCTCATACTTTATTGGATGGACATGAAATTTTGCATGAGATAACTAGACATCCCCATCTTTGCCATGGCTTTAGTCCCATTCATTTATCATACACCATTCTTGACTTATGATTTTTTGAAGTTGACCCATGCTTGTTGACTTTCTTTGTGCATGCTTGAATTTGGTTTGACTTCATGATTTTCATTGACTGCCTTCCTCTCATCCAAATGGGATGAAATTTGACATGCTTACCATGCTATGTGTTAGGTTTGATCATGATTTATTTGGTGATTTTTGGAAAATGTTTAGATTGCTTTTTATGCAAGTCTTGCTGTTGACTTCTATGAGCTCCTGTTTGCCATGTTTTGACCTAAATGGTTCATGAAATGATGATAGTGATTGATATGAATGTGAACCCAATTGGTTTTGTTTCCTAATTGTTTGAACATGATTTTGGATACTTAACCCTTGCTGTTTTGACTTTCTCATTCACTTTTGACCCTAGGCTTGCCCTAGTGGTCCTGTTACTCACCTTTGAGCTTGTGATTTCAGGTTGACCATCAAATGGCCATTGTGACCAATTCTTTTTGATTGAGCTTGCTCAAATATCATTGTCTAGCCTTGTTTGTTTTGTAGGTGGCTTGGCTCACATGCCCTAAGCCTTGTGCCTTGCACATCCATGTGCCTATAATGGACTGTTGTTGTCTGTTTCTGTTTGTTTTGTTTGAAGTTGCATACTAACATCTGCTTGACTGTTTCAGGTGCTTTAGTTGCTTAGTTCCTTGTGAACTTTTTACTTTGCTTTGTTTGTATAAGCAACTTGCATTGAGGTATGTCTCTTTTACTCCATGTAGTCTGGGAGACCTGGCCTGTTACTTGGCCAGGCAACTGTCTGAAGCCCTCCTTAAGAGGCAATGTTTGTGGATGTTTACTTTTGTCCCTGCATAGAGTCAAAGTCCTCCTAAGTGAAGAGGCAATTGGTGGAAGGTAGGGATATGCAATCTATCCCCCACTATTCAGTGTGTCATCTGCTTTTGCTCACACCACTGTGTTGATGCATTGCAGATACAAACCCAAGATCTTGTACAACTGTACAGTTGAGTCAGTCTTAAATGTGTAGAAGGGTTCCCACTTTCTGAACCCACACATTCTTGTCTTGAGCTCTCCCAGGCCAGGGATAAGAGCTGTGAGGTCTCATCCTCACTTCATCCTTTCATCTGCTTCACCTTAGTCTCTCAATGGCAAGGTTAAGAGCACATTCACCCAGTTCCAGAGGTTTGTTTGTTGAGGTTGATATGACCCCTTGACTAAAACCTAACCCTTGTTTGAGCCACTTGTTTGTGTATAGCGTGTGCTATCTGTGCTTGTAGGATTGTTTGACTTGCTTCCTGTGCAAGTTAGGATAGTTTGACTTGCTTCTTGTGCAAGTTAGGATAGTTTGACTTGCTTCCTGTGCAAGTTAGGATAGTTTGACTTGCTTCCTGTGCAAGTTAGGATAGTTTGACTTGCTTCCTGTGCAAGTTAGGATTAGTTTAGACTTGCTTCCTGTGCAAGTTAGTTTTTGCTTGGCTTGCTTCTTGTGCAAGTTAAGAGTGTGTGTGGCTTGCTTCCTGTGTGAGCCATGCTTAAGATAGGTTGGCCCTTGTGCCATTTAGCTAGAAACCTTAACTTAGGGTTGACTTTGCATGAAAACATCTAGGCTCGAGTCGTAGTCTCCCTAGAGTCGTGTCTCCCTCTGTTATCTGGTTAGGCTAGTCCTTTATCCCTGCGTAGGGGAACTACATCGCCCTGATCTTCATACCAGATGAAGTATGTAGGCAGGAGATTGAGCTGATCTCTCCGGGCGCTTTTTTTCTTTTTGTGTGTTGTTTGACAGTTATAGGCTCGAGTCCCCGACTCCCTATTAACTTGTTGTGTTGTTGTGCGCTTGGAAGCTGATGTAAGTCCATCGAGTGGCATTTGGGTTCCAGTGTGTGTGTGTTTGTTGGTTCGGATGCTGATGTAAGTCCAGTGATTGGCATTCAGGCTCCATGTTTGCCTTCTTGTGTGTGTTTTGGTTCGGATGCTGACATAAGTCCAGTGATTGGCAGCCGGGCTCCACGTTTGCCTGTGTCTTGTTTATTTGTGTGCGTGTCAGCCGAGCTACGAGTGCTCTGATTCTCCTTCGTCCAAGGAGATACGTATGCATAGGATGCGATGTCCTAGCGAGCATGTGTCGTTTCCCCAGTCCGAACTACTTCGACTCTGATGTCTATGCCTGATAGACTAAGTAGGCCCAGGATGCGACATCCTGCCGAGTCAGTTTCAGTCAGTCTCTTTCGTTTCTTTCAGCCAGTGTGTGTGTGTGAATATTTGAGCAGTGTTTAGCAACCAATTTTCCTTCCTTTTGTGCGTGGATCCCGTAGAGTACTACGGATGCGTAGGGGTGCTAATACCTTCCCTTCGCATAACCGACTCCCGAACCCTTTCTCTTTGGTCGCGAGACCATGTTCTTTCCAGGTTTACTCTGAGCGTTTCCTTTCCCTCTTTTGGGATAAATAACGCACGGTGGCGGCTCTGTTGTTCTTTCTTTCCCGCCGGTTTTTCGCGCGATGCGACAGCTGGCGACTCTGCTGGGGACATAGAGAAGTTGACCTGTGCTGGTCCGTCTTCCCTAAGCGAGTCTCTCCTAGCGCTCTCTAGGTTAGGGTTTTGGTTGCTTTGTGCTGTGTTTATTTATTGCATTCATTATTTACTGTTTGCATTCATTGTCTATTGTTTGCATTTATGTTTGCATTAATGTTTGCATTTATTCATCTGTTCACCTGGCTGGTTGTTTGTTTCTCTCTGTGTGGGGGGGAAGAGTCAGTTGAGGTAAAAGGTCCAATACCCAGACCATGAGTGCAATCTAGGATACCTAGGAATAGAGTGATTCATGGGAAGCGGGTGGTATGGCGCCACTTAGCGGAACATTGATATCACGAGCAGTTCAGACCCTGGTGGGATGCTGTCGTTACATACTTCGGGTGTGTATATGATAGTATTCTGCGAAAGGTTATTTATGCTGCGTTTCTCTCAGCCTTACCCTGGCCTAGACTACACCCGTGAGTGGGGAAGGGTTATTTCATTACAGGTACCGTTGGTGACTCGGTTCTGTTGGTGACTTGGTTCTGATGGTGACTTTGTGTTCAGACAGTGTTCAGTTGACCTTAAGTTGGATTTATGTTCTGATTGTGACTGAAGCTCCGACCTAGTGATCAGAGATTGCACAATCAGCCAGTCCAGTCTGCATCATGTGCATCATAGCATATTTATTTTTCAAAAGAAACGCATTGAAAAAAAAAAATCAAAAAAATCATCAAAAAAAAAAAGAAAAGAAAAAACTAATCCCTGCATGCATATCATTTCTCAGGTACATTCCAGAGCTTGTTCACTGATAGAGATGGCAACAGTCCCCGAGCCGAAGCGGAAGACCTGTTCCTACAGTTTCCACCGTGAACCGTTGACTCCACTAATTGAGTTGGGTAGCCTCGTGACAGACGATCGACTGAAGGGTTTTGTTGGGCGGTACGGAGATATCTTGACAGTATTGAAGACAGTAGTGGATCCAGTACCTCTGCAGACGCTACTACAGTTTTATGATCCAGAGCTCAGATGCTTCACTTTCCAGGATTACCAGTTAGCACCGACTCTCGAGGAGTATTCTATCATGTTGAGTATCCCAGTTCAGCATCAGACTCCCTTCTTGGACGTCCCAAAGGAGGTTGACTTTAGATTGATTGCCAGAGCTCTCCACTTGGGTATCAAGGAAGTCAGTGATAGTTGGAAGTCCAGTGGGGATGTTGTAGGATTGCCTTTGAAATTTCTGTTGAGGGTAGCTAGAGAAGAAGCAGAGAAGGGAAGTTGGGAAGCCTTTCATGCTCAGTTGGCCGTCATGATCTATGGGATCGTCCTATTTCCCAGTATGCCAAATTTCATTGACTTCACTGCTATCAGCATTTTCATCAGAGGGAATCCAATCCCTACTCTTCTAGCAGATACTTACTATGCCATTCACAGCAGGCATGGTAGGGGAGGAGCCATCAGGTGTTGCCTACCTCTTCTGTTCAAATGGTTCATGTCTCTTCTGCCAGCCAGTGGACCATTTGTGGATACCCAGAGCACTCTTAAGTGGACTCAGAGGGTCATGTCGCTTACTTCCTACGACATCAGGTGGCAGTCGTACCGGATGGATGTGAAGGATGTCATCATAAGTTGTGGTGAATTCCGGGGCGTGCCACTCATAGGGACCAAAGGCTGCATCAATTACAACCCAATTCTTTCTCTTCGCCAGCTAGGGTTTGTTATGAGTGAAAGACCGCTCGAAGCAGAGATAGCTGAGAGTTTCTGTTTTGAGAAGAAGGATGACCCTGCTAAGTTGGAGCAGATAGGGAAAGCCTGGAGAGATGTGGGAGTGAAGGATGGATCCGTCTTGGGGAGGAAGTTTGCCGTTGCTATGCCCGATTACGCTGATTGGGTCAAGAAGAGAGTGGAAACTTTGTTGTTACCCTATGATAGGATGGAGTCGTTGCAGGAGCAACCACCTTTGATCCTTACTGATAGTGTGCCTGCTGAGCACTATAAGCAAGCCTTGATGGAAAGTCGCCGTTTGAGGGAGAAGGAGCAAGACACTCAGATAGAGTTGTACAAAGCTCAGGCTGATAAGCTGCACTTGGCCCATCAACTCAGGGAGGTGCAAGGAGAGGATGCTAGCAGACTGAGAAGCAAGAAGAGATCCTACGAGGAGATGGAGAGTATGTTAGATGCAGAACACCGGGAGTGCCTGAGGCTGCAGAGGGCTGAGGCCAGTTATCAGAAGAAGATCAGAGACTTGGAGAAGAAAGAGAAGAAGATCAGAGACTTGGAGAAGCAACTCAGAGGCAAAGATCCCTCATGATATCTCATTATTTGCATTGGCTTTGGGATCACACCTTGGCATCCTTCTCACCCCTCATTCATTAGGTTTGTATTGGGAGAGATCACCAAACACTTTTGATTGTATCATACTTTATTTTCTTTTGTTTATTAACCAAAATGCCAAAAATATGTATCATGCTTTGTTTCTTTTGTAGGTGTGTGTGTCCTTCTGTACCCCCACCAAGTTCATATATAGGGTTTGAGATCCTCAATGAAAGAGATCAATCAAGAAAAGGTTCACAATGGTTCTAAGTATCATATATGTATCCCCATTTTCTTCATTTGTTATTTTGATCAAGAATTGGAATCTTGTTTGCCTTAGAAGCCCTAATTCATCTGGGTATCTTATATGCCTTCCTCATCAAGTTTCTTCATAAACTGATCAAAGATATCAATGGATACTCCATTATAAATCATCTCAGGCATATGTGATTCTCCATGATCCCCAAATATCAAAGGAACTTCAAGTTTGCAAGTTGGTTCAAGGAGGTTGAACAGAGAAAATCAACTAGTCAAATCTAGGGTTCCCTAGACCCTATCTTCTACAATATTTGTCATATGAAAATTATTCCAATATAAAGGTTACTTTTTAGGACTTTACAAACAACTCTCATGTTGGCATCAAGAGCTAATTTTGCTTGTAAAGTCATTTTTTATGATGAAAGATTATAGGGCATTTTGTTTGTGCCCAACATGGAAGGTCAACTTCTAAGAACCATATCTTGCTCAATTTTTATGATATGAAGGCCATATGAGTTTCATGATTAATTTCATGATGTATTCTCTAACTTTTCTTCTTTGAGAAATGTCAAATTCTATTTGAAAGAGCATGTGCCAGGAAGAAACATTACAAGTCATTTTGGGCCATTACTATTGAACAAGCATTTTTCCTCAACTTATAAAATACATAACCCCCTCATGAAATATTCAAATGGTTTCAAATTTGTGACCAAATTTAATAGGAATGAAAGAGATACAACTTTGAAGAAGGAACCATTTTCATTTGAAGCTCATAGAAAAAGTTATTCAAGGTGGAAAAAGTGATTATTTGACTTTATACTTAAAAAAAATTCAACTATATTTGATTTCTCCAACTTCCACCTTAAAATTCATCATGATCCAAGCTCCAAATGGAAAAATGTTCAACAGAAAAATTGTTCCCCTTTATGTTACCTTTCAAAAGAGTCCATGATCATGGCATTTGGAGCATTTTTGAAGGACTTGCGCGTGGTTACATTGCATGGCCCCACTTGGATGATTTTCATAACCAACTTTCAAATACATTTGCATGGCCTCATGTTAAGCTTTCAGCATCACTCATGCATGATTTTGGATATTTTCCAATCATTTGATGGGCCTATAACACGCCCATACAAGCATGCACATGAGAATTTCTATTTTTGGTATTTGAATGGAAGTGTGTGAAAATCAATTGCCAAGCCTATAAATAGAACTCAACCTGCTTAGAATCAAGGAAACCTTGCCCAATCTTTTCTCCTGCAACCTTCCCACCCTCCATTGATAGGATAATCTTGAATATTTCATTTGAAATCGAGTTTCAGTTTCACTTCAGTTTTGAGATTGAAACTCCAAGAGTCCAAGCCATTTGAGCATCTATTTCATCTCCTGCAAGCTAGTAGAAGCAAGCCCAAGCTAATTGAGATCCAAATCGAGCTTCATCACTGCAAACAGAAGGAAACAAGATTGAGTTTCTTTGAGGCCAAATCGAAGCAACTCAGATCATACTCCTTAATTTTCAAATCCATGTATATTTCAATATATTTGGAATTTGAGGTCAAATTTTGACTCTTGAGGATTTTTCCTTCAAAATAGTGTATTCACTTTTTATTTTTATGAAAGTTGGTAGTGGACTATTCCGACGAGGTCCACCAGAGAAGATGATCGAAGTTAGGGCTCCGGTGGTGTGTTGTCTTCATCCCATCCATCTGATCATGTTTAAATGTTATAATCTTAGCCCTTGGTTTGAATTACCACGTTTGCAATGCGTTGACTGAAGCGCGTGGTG
Source organism: Lathyrus oleraceus (assembly GCF_024323335.1). NCBI lineage: Eukaryota > Viridiplantae > Streptophyta > Magnoliopsida > Fabales > Fabaceae > Lathyrus > Lathyrus oleraceus. The sequence continues at coordinate 411,016,500 of NC_066582.1, read as the reverse complement.
GATTGCACACGTGTGGCCATAAGATCTTCCACCTCAATTAATGAGGGAGATATGATGGCCCTTGTTTTTTTCGCTTTTTATTTTATTTTCTAATTTTTCTTTTAATCCACTTATTTTATTTAATTCATGGAAATTTCATTTTTAATCCAAAAAATACGGGACTTTCACTAAAAATCGTTAAATATTTTCCTCTTCCATATTTCGAATTAAAATCATTTTTGGAATAATTTTGATATTTTTTGTGAATTAATTGATTTTGGACTTGTTTTTAAATATTTTAAAATACTTCTGACTTTCCAAAAATCATGAATTTTTTGTCTAAGGTCCTTTGACCTAGGATAAATCCCTTGGCCATTTATTTGATTATTTGAAGAGATTTAAGGTTTTGTCCATTTGTAAATGCATTTTAATCCATTTTTAATTTGATTTTTAATTGATTAATTGTTTGAAAATATTATTGGATCATTTGATTGACTTTGTGATGTTTGACTTTCTGTTTGGCCTTGAACATGGTTGATTTGAACTTCCATTTGATCAATACTATTGGATTTAGGGGGTTGATAAAATGTACATTTCATCCTCCAAAATGAATGGATAGTATTAATCAAATGAAATTCTTCCTGTCATCAATTTGGGTTTCTATTTCCCCTTCCCTTTTCATCTTTATCCATATTCTTCCTCAATCCATTAGAGTAGGCAACCTCCATATGCTTTGAGGACTTGGCCAATACCACTATCTGAGACTGAGTTATCCTTGAGGTTGTGTCATTCATCTGATGTAAACCTTGAGTGCCCTTGGTTCATTTGTCACTTTGTCTATGTGCTTGATTGTTATATTGTTATTATTATTTATGTTTGATGATTGTTTATGAGAATTTGCCAAGGAATATTTCCATCTGGTACATTGGAAGATATTGAAGACTGCTAGCTATTGGAGTGCTTGTTGGGATATTATGGCTATATTTATTTGATTCCTTGGTCTTCAGATAATTGTTTGGATATTGCTTATGCTTATTGTCTTCTCAAAAGTCCAAAGGAAAAATGGGTTTCTATCCGACATTTTTGTCTTGTGGATTGCATCCCATTTGTCAGATCTTTTCAACTCTCAACTTTTAATTTTTGTCTAGGATAGTCTCTTCATCTCCTCCCACTTCTTTAATTTCAAAATCTCCCTCTCTTTTCAAAACTTTCTTTGATTGTGTTTTCAACTTAGACATGTTTTAATGATTAGAAACTTTGGCCTTATGCCATTAAATTTTTAAACTTTTTCTTAAATCAAACTTGTGAATGAACTTAACCATATTTACATTAATTTTAAAAAGATAAAAAGAACTAACAACCCCATTCAAATCTTTGGCCTTTTGTGCCTTTTCTTTTAAACTTTTGTTAAAACCAATTCACCAACTTCTTTGAAATTTTTACCACGAACTACGGGGTTTTAATGCCTCACTTTTATGTTGGTACGTAGGCATAATACCGGAGGTCTTGTCAAACAAAAAATTGTAATTAATGAATTCTTTTCTCATGCCATCATTCTATATTTTTTTATCAAACATCATTTTGACCAAAACACTTGCAGACAAAAAAGGGCTCCTTAGGAGTACCTAGGACACTTTGGGTGCTAATACCTTCCCTCTGTGTAACCAACCCCCTTACCTGTAATCTCTGACATTTTATTAGTTTTGATTTGAAAACTTCTTATCTTTTGGTTTTGTTCGTACTTTTTCCATTTTCCTTTGGAAACAATAAAAGCGCGGTGGTGACTCTGGTTTTATTGACGTTAAGTTTATCCATAGCTTGACAGTCATGAATTTACCATTATAGATGCAGTCAAGAAATACTTTGCCTAACAAAAATAAAAGAATAACTCGTTAAGTTGAAAACCCAAAAGGGAGGCTTAGGCAAAAAATGAGCGTCTCGGTGGGTTTTAAACCCGAAAGGGAGGTACAAGCAAAAATTAGAGACATAAACAGAAATAATCATCCTATTAGATTAAAAACATAAAAGGGCAATGTAAGCAAAAGTTAGGGATAATGACAAGTAACTGCATCAGACCATATTGGATCATCTAAGGCGACCTCATCCATCAAGAGTTCTCAATCAAATTTCTCTCAGTCGGAAGCTCAAGAATGTTTGGGATTCAAAAAGTTGTTAGGGAGAATAGTAGTCATCATATTTTAACGTAGCCTTTTCCCTTTAATTACCATTTTACAAATTTTTGTAAATGATCCATGGAATCACACCATTTTCTGATTATCATTCCTTCAATAAGATTTGAGACTTTATCCATTTATTTGCAATTCTTATTTTATTCTATCTTGCAAGATGTCATTTTTACTTTTGATAGCAAGTCTTGAAACAAAATCTTTTTTTATATAAATGTGTGTTTTTGCCTTTTATTTGTGAATATAAGAAGGAATATCAACATTTTCTCCAAGAACGGTTAAACCTCAAAATGTAGGACTACGTGTTTTTGTGATTTGCCTTGCAAGTATCCCCGAATGATGGATATTTACTTCAAGTTTGCTATGACATTGTCGTACCCTAATTTTTAACCCTAAGATCCCACATATCATTTGCATCATTTAGACACAAATAAAATCACATCTTGGTCATTCCCCTATCCATCTTTGGGTTTGCTTCTTGCAGGGATCACCAAACACCTCATTGTTGGTTTGTTTACCTTTGTGTTTACATGATTTATTGCTTATCTAACCACTAATTAAAATACCAAAAATATGTCTTGTTTCCCTTAAGTTTATTATGCAAGTAAGGGCTTCTAAATCAAGAACATCTCAAAGTCCTATGGCTTTCTTCTCAAAGAAAGTCAAAGGTTCATGTGTTTATTTCCATGCCTTCTTCAACAAGCAACTTCAAAATTTGAGAAATTTAATCAAGAGGTAATCAAGGTCACCATATTTTGAGTTCATATGATCACCCATGTGCTTTTAAATGCAAGGAAGTTCCAAGTACACAAGCTTGTTCCAAGGGGTTTGACCAAAAAGTCAACCATTTGAAGTCAAAGTTCCAAGGATCACAACTCCTTTAATTCTCAACATTTTTGAATGCTTATTTTTGCATAAAACTCTTCTAAACATCCTCCACATCTTCTCTTTACATGACAATGTAGCACCTCAAATTTGCACCCATCATTGTACATACATTCTCATATTAGGTCATAGCATAACATGGTCCACTGCATAGCATTGCATTGTCCCAGTTGCCTCAAGTGCAAGCCAATCAAGAAATTAGGCCAAACTGGTCAGGAGATCAGTCAGTCAAGCAAGCAAGCACAAATTCCATTGAGCCAAGGCCTTAGGGTTGGTCCAACATGTTCACATGACTTGAGGATCCATTTGAAGTGTTTTGGTCAAGGATTGGATGTTCAGAAGTCATCAGTCAATGCACAATCAGTCAGAAACCCTAAAAGTCAACTGTTGGTCAACTGTCCATTTAATCAGTGATTTGATGATGGAAATTGGTTTGAGAGGTCTCATTCATGTCCATATAAGCCTCATATATCATGAAAAACACCATCATGGAAGAATTTGAAGCCAGATCAGAAATTTCCAAAAATGGAAACTGGACCTGTAACTGAAAACTGCCAAAAATGGAAAGTCTTGATCCTCAAACTTACATCATGATAAAAGCTTCAAATGAATTTTTTCCCAACATGAAAGTTGAAGATCTTGTTCTCCCATTTCCAAAAAGTCCAAGAACTCTCAATTCCCATGTGTGGTTGGCAAGTTATGATCGAATCGTTTTCAGAAATTCTTGAACTTCAAAAGGCCATATCTCTCAAACCATTTGGCCAATTTGGGTGGGGTTTTTTCCTACAAGTCACATTTGATCCCCTCTTTCCAAAAATGTAACTTTCATGTACCAAAACTTCACCAATCAAAATGGCATTTTTGGACTTGCATGAATTAAATTCAAGTGAGTGGAATTTTGACTTTTCAAATTAATCATTTCCCACCATTCCTACTATCCAAATATGATCTGAAAATGCATTTGAGACATGTTGCAAAGTCATTTTTATGCAGTACATGTATCCATACCTAGTTGCTTGGAATTTGGAAAGAAAGTACACTTATTCACCAAATCTATCCCACATATCCATGGGCCATGCTTTGTACCATCAAACAGCAGATCTTTTCCTCATTTTCTGTCAAATGAAACCCCTAACTAGCAGCCATCAAGCACATTCAAGACAGAACTTCACATTCTCTCAAAAGACTTCATTTTGGCCATTTCTCAAAATCTGTCCAAAACTTCCAAAGAGTTTGGCATTGCCTTGCCTAAAACAACATCTAAACAGCCTTGTGAACCTGTTCCAACCATTTTCCCTCAGCTGTAACCAAGCAAAAACATGCTGCTACATGAAGCACCATTAATGGCAGAGTTTGTTTAAAGCCACTGCAAGTTGTTTCAAGCCAAACAACCTTCACCAATCATCATTTGGAGGGCCTTGCTTCATCTGTTTCGAATCAAAAACACCAAACAACATCTGTACCACGACTGCCCTCCAATCTTGGTGAGTTTTTGATCTTCACTATTCTTAAAACTATTCCATGCTTTAGATAGAGTATGCCATGCTGATCACCATGAAATTTAAATCGTGAAAAACCATCAAGAGATGAGAGAGAACGAGAGCTTTAAAGTTTTGTGTTCATGACTAGTTTCCTTCGATTTGTGTTGGTTTTGTTGTTGTTTAACAAATTAATGGTTGTTTATTGATGAGTAATGTTGGATGTACACGTTGCATTCCTTGATTTTCAATTATGGGACTTTTCATTTTTCTGGAAAAAATCGCGATTGGGGAAGATGAAGTGCAGCTTACTGTTTTTTTCATTGCTGCACTTTTCCTGCGGATTTACCCGCAACATTCATAGCCTACCTGCGCTTTTTCCTACGGATTCTGGGTTAGGGTTTCACGCGCATGCTGTTACTGTACCATTTAACCCAGAGCCAATCAAAACATTTCCTTTCAACGCCCAAAACGACCGCGTTTCATTTAGTGGTCCAAGGAATTACAAAAATGCCATTCTCGTTTTATTAATCCAAATTAATTCATTTAATTTCTCATTTTTATTTCACTTGGCATGGCTCACTTGCAAAAATCATAACTTGTTCATTTTAAATCCAAAATTCATGGGACTTGTTGCATTGTGTTCATATGGATCTCTAGTTTTTTATCATCATTTTCCCAGATTTTTTTTATCAATGAATTTTAATTGTTATTAGGGTTTGTGACATGTGACCAATTTTTGTACATTTTGCCAAATCATTTGTGAAATGGTGATACTTTATCCAATGGCTCCCAAATTTTTTGTGCTTAAACTAGACACACTCATGGTGATTTTGGTGTAGAGTTTGTGAATTTATCATTGCTGGTTTGGGAGTTATGATTTTTTGAATTAGGGTGTGACAATTTGTGTCACACCATTGATGTCCAACTTCATGATTTTTGATACCATGCTTCTTGACCTCCAAATGAATTGATTTTTGGCATGAACCTACTCTTGTATGTCTAGTTTACATGTGAATTTTCTTGGATTTATTTGTGGCATTTCCTAATTGTTTGAGATTTTCTCCCCTGCTTGGTCAAATGTTGACTTTGTGTGACACATGTTCCCATTTCATTTGTGAAATTCTCATACTTTATTAGATGGACATGAAATTTTACATGAGATAATTAGACATCCTCAGCTTTTCCATGGTTTTAGTCCCATTCATTTATCATACACCATCTCTGACTTATGATTTTTCTAAGTTGATGCATGTTTGGTTGACTTCTTTGAGCATGTTCAAAATTGCTTTGACTTTCTAATTTTCATTGACTGCCTTCCACTTGTCCAAATGAGATGAAATTTGATATGCTTACCATGCTGTGGGTTGTGATTGACCATGATTTATTTGGTGATTTTTGGAAATGTTTAAGATTGCTTTTGAGTTAAGTCTTGCTGTTGACTTCTATGAGCTTCTGTTTGCTATACCTTGACCTAAATTGTCCATGAAATGATGATGATGATTGATATGAATGTGAACCCAATTGATTGTGTTTCTTATTTGTTTGAACATGATTTTGGATGTTTGCCCTTTGCTGTTTTGACTTTTCCATTCTCTTTTGACCCTAGGCTTGTCCTAGTGGTCCTGTTACTCACTTTTGAGCTTGTGTTTTCAGGTTGACCAACAAATGACCAATGAGGCCAATTCTTTTTGATTGGGCTTGCTTAAATATCATTGTCTAACCTCTTTGTTTTGTAGGTTGCTTGGCTCACATGCCTTAAGCCTTGTGCCTTGCACATTCATTTGCTTCTGACTAACTGTTGATGTCTGTTTCTTTTGCTTTGTTTTGAAGTTGCATACTAACATCTGCTTGACTGTTTCAGGTGCTTTTAGTTGCTCAGTTCCTTGTGAACTTTTTCTTTGCTTTGCTTGTATAAGCAATTTGCATTGAGGTATAACTTCCTAACTTCATGTAGTCTGGAAGACCTGGCCTGTTACTTGGCCAGGCAACTGTCTGAAGTCCTCCTTAAGAGGCAATGTTTGTGGATGTTTAATTTTGTCCTTGCATAGAGTCAAAGACCTCCTAAGTGAAGAGGCAATTGGCAGAACCAAGGGATAAGCAACCTATCCCCTGCTATTCAGTGTGTCTTCTGTTTTGCTCACACCACTGTGTTGATGCATTACAGATAAAAACCCAAGATCTTGTGCAATTGCACAAGTTGAGTCAATATCAAATGTGTAGAAGGGTTCCCACTTTCTGAACCCACACATTCTTGTCTTGAGCTCTCCCAGGCCAGGGATAAGAGCTGTGAAGTCTTATCTTCACTCACCTTTCATCTGCTTCACCTTAGCCCCTCAATGGCAAGGTTAAGAGCACATTCACCCAGTTCCAGAGGTTTGTTTGTTGAGGTTGATATGACCCCTCGACTAAAACCTAACCCTTGTTTGAGCCCCTTGCTTGTGTATAGTGTGTGCTATCTGTGTTTGTATGTTTGACTTGCTTCCTGTGCAAGTTAGGATTGTTTGACTTGCTTCCTGTGCAAGTTAGGATTGTTTGACTTGCTTCCTGTGCAAGTTAGGATTGTTTGACTTGCTTCCTGTGCAAGTTAGGATTGTTTGACTTGCTTCCTGTGCAAGTTAGGGTTAGTTTAGACTTGCTTCCTGTGCAAGTTAGGTTTTGTTTGACTTGCTTCCTGTGCAAGTTAAGTGTGTGTGTGTGGCTTGCTTCCTGTGCAAGTCATGTTTAGGATAGGCTTGCTTCCTGTGCAAGTTAGCTAGAAACCTTAACTTAGGGTTGATTTTGCATGACAACATCTAGGCTCGAGTCGTAGTCTCCCTAGTTGTGTCTCCCTCTGTTATCTGGTTAGGCTAGTCCTTTATCCCTCTGCAGGGGAACTACATCGCCCTGATCTTCATACCAGATGAAGTATGTAGGCAGGAGATTGAGCTGATCTCTCCGGGCGCCCTTTTTCTTTTGTGTGTGTTGTCTGACAATTGCTAGGCTCGAGTGCCTGGCTCCTTAGCAATTTGTTGTCTGTTTGTTTGAGTGTGTGCTTGACAGTTATAGGCTCGAGTCCCCGACTCCCTATTAACTTGTTGTGTTGTTGTGTGCTTGGAAGCTGATGTAAGTCCATCGAGTGGCATTAGGGTTCCAGTGTGCGTGTGTTTGGTTCGGATGCTGATGTAAGTCCAATGATTGGCATTCAGGCTCCACGTTTGCCTTTGTGTGTTTGTTTGTGTGCGTGTCAGCCGAGCTACGAATGCTCTGATTCTTCTCTCGTCCGAGAAGATACGTATGCATAGGATGCGATATCCTAGCGAGCATGTGTCGTTTCCCCAGTCCGAACTACTTCGACTCTGATGCCTATGCTTGATAGACTAAGTAGGCCCAGGATGCGATATCCTGCCGAGTCAGTCTTGTCTGTTTTCTTGTGTCTCTTTCAGCCTGTGTAGATGTGTGTTTGAGCAGTGTTTTAGCAACCAATATTCCTTCCTTTTGTGCGTGGATCCCGTAGAGTACTACGGATGCGTAGGGGTGCTAATACCTTCCCTTCGCATAACCGACTCCCGAACCCATACTCTTTGGTCGCGAGACCATGTTCTTTCCTAGGTTTACACTGAGTGTTTCCTTTCCCTCTTTTGGGATAAATAACGCACGGTGGCGGCTCTGTTGTTCTCGTTTTCCCGCCGGTTTTTCGCGTGATGCGACAGACAAGAGTCAATTATTCTTGGAGGATCATCAAAAGTTTGGAGACATTATAGGTCATTTGTGGACTTAGTGAAATTTGACCTATTTTCAAGTGACTTTTCCCAACATTCAAGATTCATAACTTTTTCAATTTTCAACATATGAGGCTGATTATTTTTGCATAATGTCATTTGTGATACCCTCTACAAGTTTGCTTCAAGGGTCAAGGTCAGAATTGTTGGTGTATTCCCTAGAGGCCAATACTTTTGGTACTTGTACCGAATTATTTATTAATAATAAAAGGATTTTTCTTTATTATGTTTGTTTAGTAAAGTCCCTCGAATAGCTAGTCAATTTAATGTATCAACTGTGACTTAATCATGAGATTCCATTAAACATAAGGATACTATTCTTAAAGTATCTGTAGTCGAGCTTTGTTGTGAAGTGGGATAACGTTAAAGCATTAAGCCTATTATGTATATAGACTAATAATCACATCTCATGGATCATGGATAAGGAGTTATCAAGTCTTAAACATAGATATGAATATTAGGAGTAATATCTATACTGGATTGACCTGCTATGAGAATACTACATATAATGTTTTGCAAAGTGTCATAAGTTATTCTCAAGGTGATAATGGTGTATACCACCCTTCGACCTGAAACCACTATGGACCCTAGATGTAGAGTTAAGTGCTTTATTGTTGATCAAACATTATCCGTAACTGGATGACCATAAAGACAGTTGATGGTTACTCCACGAAGCATGTTGAGTGACATGAGTGACCTAGATGGAATTTTCCATCATGTGTAACAGGATAAATGTCTAAGGGCCCAATATTTAACTAGACAAGGAAGACACGGTCTATGCCTTATGTTCAATATAGACATAAGAGAAAAAAGGATAATTGTATACACAAGTATTATCACAAAAGGGATTTGTCATATCAAATGACATTTTTGTGTCTTGGGTAGCAGTGATGTGTTGCTAGATACCACTCACTGTTTATTATGTTAAATACGTGATTTAATATAATTGTCAATATCGCGAAAACCTACAGGGTCACACATAAAAGGACGGATTGATGAGAGAAAGAGTAAATAAGGAACACCGTAAGGTACGTTGCACTTAAGTGAATTGTAGAACAGTAAGGTATGATGCACTTAAGTAGAATATGAAATATGGTAAGGTACCACACATTTAAGTGATTTTTGGTATACCATAAGATATGGGCCACATATACTTAAGTGGGTTTTTTAGCTTGCAGCCCATACAAGTGGTTCTATAATATAACCCATGTACATAAGCGTTTCACTTGATGAAATTTTCTTTCTCTCTCTCTCTCTCTCTCTCTCACACACACACACACACACACACACACACACACACACACACACACACACACACACACACACACACACACATACACATACACATACACACACACACACACACAAAGCCTTCATTCGTAGCAGCTAGCACTGAGACTGAAGGAATCCGTTCGTGTGCACTGAATAGAGGCGTTGTCACCATTCAACGCTTGTGATCACTACTTAGATCTACATCAAAGGTTTCAATCGCCACAAGAGGTAACGGTTTCTATCACTAATCATGCCCATTCGTAAGGATCACTAAAGGAAATTTTTTAATTTTCATTACATTTTGGATCGCAATTTTCCTTCAGTGGTATCAGACCCACTTACGAAACCATGCATCTGATAGTTGTTTATTTTCTGTATTTTTTATATTAATACGATTAAAAGACATAATGAATTAAATAATAAATGAGTAATTAAATTTGGCATCATGTGTTTATGATTTGGATGATTGATGTTGACTATTCTTCGGAATCTGATGTTAGTATGGTGAAGCAGCGATACATCGATCATCCATAGGTTACATAAATGAGATCGATTAATTTATATATATAATATAAGTAATTTTGATGCAAAATATGGTGTATATGATATATTGTTTCTATTTCATTCATTCAAACACTTAATGATTATTATTCCTTTGAGGGACCAATGATCATTTGCTTCAGAATCCGACATTAGTATGGTGAAGCAATGACGTGTTAATCAATCATACTAAATTATCAATCGAGGTGTGTTTGACGGTATGGAATTGTTGCATTAGGGTTCATGACAGTACAAGGGTTGTGTTGTCAAAGAGTTATGCGATTAGGGTTGTGACTGCACAAGAGTTGTGCTTTAAAGTATCAAGTGTTGATGTGAAAAACGACGTCGGTTTCAAATGAATTATTCATTAAAATTTTGCGTAGTGTGACCAATTGCCGAAATTTAATCTAGTTTATTTAATTAACAAAATTTAAATTAATAATAATAATGTGTTTATTATTATTGTCTCGTGGTGATCAGTTATGGCCTTAGTTTTCATTTTTTGGAGGGGATTTTAAAGTACGACATACATGTCATGCCTCTCTTTTAATCTCTTAATGTAACTTCTTTTCTCATCTCACTCCCTTGTATGTAAAATGAGTTTCTTTTATATAATATAATGTTATGTAGAAAGAGAAGAATACAATATCAAAGGAGGACAACCTTGAAGATCTTGCTTGGAGAAGTTTATATCATTATTAGGTTAACTTAGATTCTCTTATTGGCTTGGGAGAACAATTGCGCTAGGGACCATAACTGTTTTATTTTGTATGTATGTTGATGCATGTGAATGTATGTTGATGCATGTGAGAGACGATTTATATGACAAATAAGTCGGTGAGATCAAAATAATTGCAAATTCCCACAAATTAAATATTAAGTGTGTGCTTTCCAAGTTTTAGCACTCATCAAACTAGTATCGAATAATGTAGGTTTCGCCTATGCGAGGTGCATGTTCTATATTAGTAAGGTGCAATGGGATAATTGTAATGTCCAATTTCTAAAACAATGGGTCAAACTTAACTAAACAAATTATAATAAGATTATATTTGTTTAGAAGCAAGAGTAGGAAATGATCCATATGATGGATTGGAATAAGGAGTTATTCACCCAACTAAAATATTTGAGAGTTGTATTAGAGACAATTGGAAGGAGTTCCTACATAAATAACCTAGTTTTGTGTAATCCGCCTATGCGGACTTTAAACAACGTGAAGTGTGGATCTCGACCCACTACAAAATCTTCCAATAGGATTTTCCGAATCAAATGGTGAGGGTCATTTGTTTTGAGTAAAATAGTGGGAGCATTTTAATTAAAGGCCTAATTAAATATGTTATTTTAATGATAATTATATTTTCATATTTTTCATGTAGATTAACATGACAACAAACACCTCTAACAACATTTTGTGATCAATCCTTGATAAGGAAAAATTGTCTGGGAAATTTTTTCTGGATTGGCACCGAAATCTGAGGATTGTCCTCAAACATGATAAAAAGTTGTATGTCTTGGAGAAACTTGTTCATGAAGAGGAACCTCCTAGTTTTGCACCTAAGGCAGAAAAAGATGCTTATATGAAGCATGTCGATGATGCGAATGAAGTTGATTGCCTCATGCTAGCTACCATGAACTCGGAGTTGCAAAAGCAACATGAAAACGTGGCAGTGTTTGATATGATCGGACACCTGAAGATTCTCTATCAAGAGCAGGCAAGGCATGAAAGGTTTGAAGTTTCAAAAGCCTTTTTTCAAGGCAAGTTATCCGAGGGAGACCCTATAGGTTCCCATGTGATCAAGATGATTGGGTATGTGGAGAACCTTGAGAGCTTGGGTTTTCTCCTCGGAAAGGAACTTGTGACTGATTTGATCTTGCAATCGTTGCCAGACAGCTTCAGTCAATTTGTCCTTAATTTCAACATGAATGATATGGAAAAAAACATTTCCTGAACTACTAGGCATGTTGAGAATTGTTGAGCAGAATCTGAAGTCAAAAGGGAAGTCCATTCTGATGATAGGAAATGGAAAGAAATAGAACAAAAGGCCCACCATGCAGGGTGGTAAAGGGAAAGGCAAAGAAGTTTCCAAACCCAAACCCATTGCTCCTACTTTGAAGCCTAGTGAAGGCATATCAAAGGATGGAACTTGCTTCCATTGCGGTAAGACCGGACACTGGAAGAGAAACTGCCCAAAGTACATAGAAATAAGAATAATGGAGTAGAGACTTCAACTTCAGGTATTTTTACTATTGAAATTAATCTATCTACTTCTGCATCATGGGTATTAGATATTGGATGCAGTTCTCAAATTTGTACCAATGTGCAGGGGATAAAAAGGAGTAGAGACTTGGCAAAAGGTGAAGTTGACCTACGAATTGGCAATGAAGCAAAGATTGTTGCTTTAGCCGTAAGAACTTATGTCTTAACTTTACCTAGTGGTTTAATAATTCAGTTAGAGAATTGTTATTATGTACATGCAACTGTTGCTCAATTTATTTGAATGATATATTCTATGCTAATGCACAAATGAACAATGGGTTATATGTCCTTGATCTTGAAATGCCTATTTATAACATTAATACTAAAAGGATGAAACCTAATGAGTTAAATCCAACTTGCCTTTGGCATTGTCGATTAGGCCACATATATGAGAAACGCATTTCCAAACTCCATAAAGATGGACTCTTGAACTCTTTTGATTATGAATCATATGAGACATGCAGATCTTGTTTAATTGGAAAGATGACAAAGTTTCCATTCACAGGAAAAGGTGAAAGAGCTAATGATCTTTTGGCCCTCATACATACTGATGTATGTGGACCACTGAACATACCAGCCAAATGAGGTTTTCAGTACTTCATCGCATTTACTGATGATTTCAGTAGATATGATTATGCATATTTAATGAAACACAAGTCAGAGTCCTTTGAAAAGTTCAAGGAATTCAAGAATGAAGTACAAATCCAACTAGGTAAGAATATCAAAACCCTTCGATCAGATCGAGGTGGTGAATATTTAAGCCATATTTTGATGACCATCGAAAAGAGTGTGGGATTCTATCCCAACTTACTCCTCCTGGAATACCCCAATGGAACGGTGTATCAGAGAGAAGAAATCGAACCTTGTTAGACATGGTCCAATCCATGATGAGTCACGGTGATCTTCCAAACTCCTTTTGGGTATATGCACTATTGACATCAGCTTACACATTTAACCATGTTCCATCCAAAAATGTTGAGAAGACACCATATGAGATATGGAGTGGTAAGAAACCACATATGTCTTATATGAAGATTTCGGATTTCGAAGTTTATGTGAAATGAAAATTTTCAACTAAGCTTGAGCCGAAATCTTACAAATGCTTATTTGTGAGGTATCCTAAAGAAACAAAAGGATATTACTTCTACAATCCTTCTAAGGGCGAAGTGTTTGTCACTCGAACTAGAGTCTTCCTAGAAATGGATTTTATTTCCAAAGGAATCAGCGGGAGGAAAGTAGAGCTTGAAGAAATTCAAGAATCACAAAGCATTGATACACCTATGGAGGAATTAGAGCAGGAAACACAAGTAGTTATGAAAGAGAAACCTGTTAAAGTAGAAAAAGACCAGTGTAGGTCAAGCAGGATACGTCACCTACCTGAGAGATATGTATATCTCATAATTGATCAAGGTGATGTATTACTCATGGATTAAGATGAGCCTGTGACCTACCAAGAGGCCATAACTAGTCCTGAGCCTGAGAAGTGGCTAGAACCCATGAAAACTGAAATGGATTCCATGTACACAAACCAGGTTTGGACCTTGGTAGAGCCTCCTATAGGAGTTACCCCTATAGGATGCAAGTGGATCTTCAAAAAGAAGACTGACATGGATGGTAAGGTACATACCTATAAGGCAAGGCTGATTGCAAAAGTATATGATCGGGAAAATAGCAAGTGTACTATTTTGCCTTTTATAGTAATAATGGGGAAATTCCATGAATGTCGATCTCAAGGACTGCACGTTAGTATTGAGTTTAAATTATCATTCAATCAAACAAAAAGTATTAATTTGGTTTTTTGAGTGTAAAAAGAAAATAATAAAGAAATATGAAAATAAGGGTTTATTGAGAAAAAGGAACAATGCCAGGGAACGTGTATGATTTATCCCTATAACAACTCTGAGTTACTATTGCATCAACAAAGATCAATTACTACCAGTTCTCAAGGGTATTTTCTCCCAAGTCCTTGGTGAGAAAACCTTTAATCAATCTACCCTAATTCCTATGTCCATAGCCAATTAGGGTGAAGTTAAGTAGTATAATATCAAGAATGCTCTGGTTCATACATGGTATCCCTAGTCCTAGGTGATATTTACTACAGAGTAACCTGATGAAAACCTTATCACTGGCGGTCCAGCCTAAGTGATAACCATAGATCAATCTCAATTGGTCCGAAAGAGAAAGCAATAGACACATCAAAAGGTTATCGTAAACAAAAGATTATAAATGCAAATGTAAACTCAAATTCACTACAATTCTAAATCAGGGAGACCCCCCTAGCATTGGGGGGTTTAGCTACTCATATTGTTTAAAACAAATTCAAGATAAAAATTACACATTACAAGTAATTGGATGACTTTGATCTTCAATCTCTCCCGCTCAAGAATCTCTTCAGCTCTCCAAATGCCTTGATCTCTGTAATACTTGATTGCTTCACAATACTATGGTTTATTGTATTCTAAGATGATTTTTCCTTTGGTAGAAGACCACTTTTTATAGTGAAAGTTCCCAGCAGCAGTTGGACAGGTCCAAAGATGTCTCCACAAAGCCCGAAGAATGAAAAGCCCGAGAAAATTGGAAATATTGGGCTTGGGCTGACATGGCCCGTGTCAGCTGACACAGGTGGCCGTGTCAGACTACTGTTGCTCCTGACACGCCCATGGCAAGGCTAACACGGTGTTGTAACACCTCAAAATTTGCCCTCCTCTCTTGGGACTGGCTTAGCATATTGCATCTCATTTTTGTAGAACATTAGTCATTGCATATTTGCATATCATGTGGAGACAATGAGTAAGTCATCCTCCTAAGTCTTGATCAGAAGATAAAGAGGTTTAAAAGATTCAAGCCTGAGGGTCTCAAGAATTGATCACTAATCATCTGAGGGTTTGTGCTTCAAATTAGGGTTTCTTGGTTCCTCAAGGAGGTTGATCTTTATCTTGGTTGAAATGGTATATCATCATCATCATGGTCTTATCATCACCAAGAGGTTCATTGTGCCTGATCAGATTCCTTGAAATTAGGATTTTGACCTCTGGTCAACCCTAATCAGTTGAATTATGCCAATCAGGGTTTGTCAAGGAGATGAGGTTTTTGTTGAGATGGGGATCATCACATGGTTTTGTTGAGCTTGTATAAGTTAGGGTTTCATCTTGGAGCCATTTCATCAGGAGATTGAGGCTCAAATTCATCTGTGCATGACCAAGTCATCTATCAACTAAAAAAAGTCAACCAAAAGTCAACCAAAAGTCAACTGTTGGATTTGGAGGTGGGAAGTGGTTAGAAATACTTCATTCATGTTCAAACAAGTCTCATTTGACATTTCAAACATCAAGAATGAAGAAAATAAAGTCAGATGAAAACTTTCCAAAAATAGAAAGTGACTTGTAATTCAAAATTGCCAAAAATGGAAAGGTTTTCTCCTTAAAATTACATGTCCAAAAAAGCTTCAAATGAAATTTTGTCCAACATGAAAGTTGTAGATCTTGCTCTCACCTTTCCAAAACGTCCAAGAGCATGAATTTCTCATTTGTGGTTGGCAAGTTATGGATTGATCATTGTCAAGAAAAGTTGAATTTCAACAAGGCATAACTTTTAATTCACAAGGCCAAATGGAGTGAGACTTTTTTGAGCAAATTTCTCTTGATGTCCTCTATCCAAAACAAGCATTAAATTTCATGAATTTTGCTCACACAAAAAGTGCATTTTTCAAGTGGACTTAATTTGAATTTTGGAGGGAAAAAGGTGTTTTTGCAAAATAAGCATGGTTTTCACATAATTCCACTTGCATTAGCTCACAAATATCATTTGAAACTTGCTCCAAACCAGAAATTTTACTGTTACATTGGTTTTGCACAAGTGAGGGTGGATTGGTCAATTGGCCATTTAGCATGAAAACTTGATTTCACTTAAACACTCACATTAGCCTAATCATGATTAGTGAACATCATTAACATCACATATATAAGTTAAATCATAACTGTTTTCTGATTAACCATAACAGAATTGAAATCTAGATCTAGAAATCCCAAAATTCTTCAACTTCTTCTCTCACTTTTTCTCCAAAAATCTCCATAAACCTTGCATAGATCTTCATCAATCCATGATCCATGTGCATTTTGGAAGCTAATTGAAGCAAGATTTCATCCTTTTCAAGATGAATTCGTGGACTGTTAAAGCAAGCTTCAACAATGGCAAATGAAGATTTGAGCTAGATCCTTCATAATCAACACACAAACCTGGTTCCATTCATCAACTCAAGCATCAAGGAGCATCTGTTTTGGCATTACAAGGCGTAAAACACACGATTCAACTTCTGCAAGTTCTTTAAGGTCAGATTTTGATTTTAATGATTATTGAAATAGATGCATGCTTTAGATAGATCTTTGAGAGTAGAGTAATCTGCACTTTGACCCACTGAATTTGGTTGAGAAATGAGAAAGTTATGTCGATTGGAAGTTTGATGCACCAAAATGTTTTTCATCGAAACTTTTAATCCAAGAAGAATTAGGCTTATTTGAGTTTAGATTCGTGTTGTTGGTTGAAAGATCTTTCCATTGGTATAAGATTTGTCCAATTTGGTGAACATTTGTTCTTGAGTGATGAATCTATGAAGAACATGATGAATGTGTTCAAGAACTTTTCTAGAACGCGTGTAGATCCATATGTTCGCGTTTGGCATGTGTTGTTGGTGTTAGCTACAGTAGCACGCGCTACTTTTTAAAATGGAACACGCTTCGATCCTTGGCTGATGACAATTCCACTTTTGGCATTTGCAATTTATTTCCATATGCTTCACATACTTCACATGCCTTCATTTCATTTTTTTTATTTTTTCCATTACTTCCAAAATTGATATCTCCTAAACTATTGGTCCAATTGACCTGAAACTTTTTGTGTCATGATCCTTGTAATCTCTACTATTTTTTGGTTATTTTTGCAAAAATTGTGCACGTGTGGATTTCTGTTTTGGCTAGGGTTTGCTCATACATGTCATTTGTTGCACCTTGTTTACCATTTTGATCATGAAATGATGATGCTTAATTGGATGGAGCTGAAATTTTGTATGCATAATCTAGACACCTTAAGGAGAATTTTGGCATATAGTTTGTGATTTTTGCATTCCTGGATTGTGAGATATGCTATGATCATTGAAGGTGTGACAATTTGTGTCACACCATTTCATGTCCAACTTATTGATTTTTGTTACCATGCCATATGAACTCAAAATGACCTGAATTTTTGTATGTTGGATCTTCTGGATGTTTAGCTTGAATGTGAATTTTTGTGGATTTTTTGAGTGCATTTCAAATTTGATTGAGATTTTCTTCCATGTTTGACCAAGTGTGAACCTTTTGTGAGTCATGATCTCATATGTTTTGTGGAATTCTTGTGGTTTATTGGATGGACTTGAAATTTGGCATGTGTATTATAGACATCTTGAAGTTTGCCATGGTTTTGGTTTCACTCATTTATCATGTTTGGTTTCTATTTTATGATTGCTTGAAGTTGATGCATGATTTAATTCCTTGTATGAGCTTGTTTGAGTATGCTTTGGCTTGATGAATTTAATTGACTTGCTTCCCATTGTCCAAATGGCCTGAAATTTGGTGTGATGATCCTTTAGTGAGTTCTGTTTAGCCATGATTTTTCCTGGGATTTATTGAATTATTTTTTGTTGGATTTGAATGGGATCTTTCTGTTTGGTCCTATGAGGTTCTAAATTGCATGCTTTGCACTAGATGCTTGATGAAATGAAATTGATAAATGATATGAATGTGAGACCACTTGGATTTGTTTCTAAATTGATTGAACTTGATTTTTGCCAATTTTCATGTTCTGTTTTGAAATATTCCTCCTTTGACCCTAGGCTTTGTCCTAGGGTTTGCTTCTCATGTTTGAGTTGTGTTTTCAGGACAAAAGGCACATGGCATGGAGGAATTAATTCACTTGGCTTGAGTTGCTTGTTTTGATTGATGTTGATTAACATTAAGTTTGTTTTGTAGGTGGCTTCTAAGTCATTTGTGTTGAGCATTGGCTTATGCTTTGCTTGATGCATTGCTTGTGTACAATTAACTGTTGATTTTCAGTTTGTCTGTTTGACTGTTTGGGCTGTGTACTGATTATGTTAGATTGATTTCAGGTACATTAGTTGCTATAGTTCATTGTGAACTTGCTTGTGCTGCTGCTTGGTTGTGTTAACCAATTGAGGTAGAATCACTAACTCCATGTAGTCTGGAAGACCTGGCCTGTTACTTGGCCAGACACCTGTCTGAAGTCCTCCTTAAGAGGCAATGATTGTGCTTGTTTATTTTTTTCCCCAAGCAGGAAAAGACCTTTGTTAAGGCAATTGGCAGACACAAGAGGTGTGTAGTCCACCTCCTGCTAATCTGTTGAGTCATCCCTTGGCTCACATTACATGTTGATGCCTCGAGGATATTAACCCAAGATCTGTTGAGTCAGTGTCATAAGTGTAGAAGGGTTCCCACTTTCTGGACCCACACTTCCTTTGTCTAAAGCTCTCCCTGACCAGGGATAAGAGCTGTGAAGTCTTATCTTCACTTCCATTTCATCTGGCTTCACCCTAACTCTCAATGTTAGGGTTAAGAGCTAACATCACCTGATACAATTGGCTTGCTTTTGCAGCCTAACCCTTGTGTGAGCCCACTTTGTCTGGGTATAGTGTGTGCTAACTGTGAATGTTTGCTTTGTTTTGATTATCATTGCATGCTTTGCTTTGCCTGGTTAGGATTAGCTTGCTGCCTGAGCAAGTTAGATAGCAACCGTAACTTAGGGATGATATGCATGATAACATCTAGGCTCGAGTCGTAGTCTCCCTAGTTGTGTCTCCCTCTGTATCTGGTTAGGCTAGTCTTTCTCCCCTGTTCAGGGGAACTACGTCGCCCTGATCCTCATACCAGATGAGGTACGTAGGCAGGAGACCGTGCGAGATCTCTCCGGGCACCCTTTTTCTTTTTGTGTGTGTTTTCTTGACAGTTGCTAGGCTCGAGTTCCCGACTCCTTAGTAGCTTGTTGCTTGTTTCTTCTTGTGTGTGTAGGAGATGGATGTAAGCCCAGCCATTGGCATTCCGTATCCTATTGTTGTATGCTTGGAGTCCGGTATAAGTCCATCAAGTGGCATTTGGTTTCTAGTGTGGGTTTGTTTGGTTCGGAAGCTGATGTAAGTCCAGCGATTGGCGTTCGGGTTCCATGTTTGCCTTTTTGTGTGTTTGTTTTGTTTCGGCGTGCGTGAGCCGAACTACGGCAGCTCTGATTCTCATTCCAGATGAGATACGTAGGCATAGGATGCGATATCCTAGCGAGCCCTCTTCCCTCTTCTCCCACCTGTGTTGTCTTCAGTGTGTGTGTGTGATGTTTGTTTTAGCAACCTTTTCTTTCTTTTAGAGCGTGGATCCCGTCGAGTACGACGGACGTGAGGGGTGCTAATACCTTCCCCTTGCGTAACCGACTCCCGATCCCATTCTCTTTGGTCGCGAGACCATGCTTTTTCCAGGTTTACTTCAAGCGTTTCCTTTCCCTCTTTTGGGATAAATAACGCACGGTGGCGGCTCTGTGTTGTTTTTGTTTTAGCCCGCCGGTTGTTTTTCGCGGATGCGACAGCTGGCGACTCTGCTGGGGACTATAGAAGTTGACCTATTGCTGGTCCATCTTCCCTAAGCGGGTCTCTCCTAGCGTTCTAGGATAGTTTAGGTTGCTTGTGTTGCTCTATTTATTGCATTTATGATTGTTATACTGTACATATGTATATTTGCATAGATACTTGCATGCATCATACTATCATGTTGCTGTCCTCTGTACAGGTGGTTCCTCTGTTTTGGGGTGGGTGTTCTGAGTGGGGCTAAAACCCAGGCCCGAGTATACACCTAGGATTAGTGTGGTCTCATGTTGCCTCCTTCATGTTAGGTCAACATGTGTTTGGCAACGTGATGTACCACAAGCCGGACGAGGTTCATTTGATAGTGCTCTTCCTTTGTGGGGTACTCCACTCTGGTTGAGTCACCTCATCTGAACTATTGACTTCGGTGACCGATCTTTCCCGGATCTTTGGTTTAGACGATCTCAGGAGAGCTACAATGGCACACCCGAAAGGGCAAACCCATTGAGTATCTTTGCCCGATTGTCGAGACTATTATCCGCCTTAGGATGACCTGATTAGAATTTACCTGTGAGGGGAGGGTGATTCTTACAGATGCATGTTCAGATGGTGACTTTGATGGTGACTATTGGTTCCGTTCATCAGA
Source organism: Lathyrus oleraceus (assembly GCF_024323335.1). Classification (NCBI taxonomy): domain Eukaryota; kingdom Viridiplantae; phylum Streptophyta; class Magnoliopsida; order Fabales; family Fabaceae; genus Lathyrus; species Lathyrus oleraceus. The sequence continues at coordinate 410,995,887 of NC_066582.1, read as the reverse complement.
GTCCTATTTATAAGTCGGATTTATGGATTTATTTCCGAGACGCCGAAGTGCTGTCCGTGGTATTTATCAGTGGGGATCCGTTTATTTCAGGATTCCCCGGGCTGATTCAGAGATTGTTGTGGTTATCTGATCAAAGATTGTTTGGTGATGATGGTGATGTATCTTTCAGTTCCGTTTATTTCGGAACCCGTGAGTGGGATTTATGATTGCTCAGTACCTCAGATGGGTGTGATCAGTTCAGAGATCAGGCTTCAGTGCAACAGATGTCCAAATGACTTGGAGGATGGCACAGTGCATTGCATTCACGGATCAGCATCATCCACATTTTGCATTCATCGGCATCTAACTCATGTCTATCCATACTCAGGGTACATTCTCGATTGAGATTCTGGTTGAGAGACATCCTAATGTCAGAATGTTATTGTTGAACTTTTTATCTGTCTCGATGAAACCAGGATCAAAAGACAGAAGCTTCCTCGTATGGATAGACGTTGCATTCATGCATATTAACCTGTTTGATGTTTCGCAGGTGTCGGGTTTTAACGTGCTTGATTGTTTCAGGAATCATTGCTCGAGCGTGCAGAGTTATACCCTTGCACTCAACACACCCTCACAGATACTTCACCAGACGCAACACTCCTAGACTGATGGATCTCCCTAACACGGATATTCTCGAGCTGAAGGATAAAATGAACGAACTGATCAACATCATGCAGGGTTTTGCAGTTGGTCAGAAAGCTTTGGCTGACAAAGTTGAGAAGCTCGAGCGGGCTTCAGCTGCTAATAGTGGTGTTAACCTGGATGGTGTCTCCAACCAGGGGCTGGGTGGTTCAAGAGATGGCGGAAAGAGAACGGTCGTGGGCGTAGTGAACAATGCTGGAGGTTTTGGTGCTGCTACTGGTGGTCAACTTGGTCCGATGGGCAATAACATGAAAGATAGTCTGTTCCCTCCATTCTTCGGGGCTAATGATGATAGGGAGGAAGACAGGGAAGCTGATCAGTTCTCCATGCACAATGAGCCGTTTGGGCAGTATGGTGTCCAACCGCAGAACAAAGAGATTCAGTTGCTGGCAGAAAAGATCAGGGCTCTCGAGAGCTATGCCACTCCTGGGGTCGTGAATATGTCAAACATGGGGCTGGTCGAGGGGATTGTGATCCCACAGAAGTTCAAGGCGCCCTCATTTGACAAATATAATGGAAGTTCCTGCCCGGAAACTCACCTTCAAGCATTTGTCCGTAAGATCTCTGCTTACACGATGGATCAAAAGCTGTGGATGTACTTCTTCCAAGACAGTCTGTCTGGAGGATCCCTGGAATGGTACACCAAGCTGAAATCTTCTGACATCAAGAGCTGGCAGGATCTTGGTGACGCTTTCTTTAAACAGTATCAGTTCAACGCTGATATGGCTCCGAGTCGTACCCAGCTGCAGGGTATGTCTCAGAAGAATAACGAAGGGTTTAAAGAATATGCTCAAAGGTGGAGGGAGTTGGCTGCCAGAGTGCAACCTCCGCTGGTGGATCGGGAGATGTATGATCTATTCATGGGTACCCTGCAGGGGACCTTTGCTGAGAGAATGGTGGGTTGTCCCGTCACTAGCTTTGCAGACATTGTGGTGGCTGGGGAGAGAATTGAAAGATGGCTGAGAATGAGGAAGATCCAGGGTGGTAATGCTTCGTCATCAGGATCGAAGAAGACCTTCGGAAATGGCCAAAGGAAAAATGAGGGTGAATCTAGTGTTGTGTATGCCCAAAGGGGACACGGTAGGGATCGTTACTACCAGCACACTGCTGCGGTAACCACCCCTGCTGGTAATCAGTCAGTACGACAGCCACGTCAGCCACCTCAACAGAGAGCCGGGTATCAAGTGAAAGGAAAGGGGATTGATCGTCAGTTCGACAAGCCGCCCGTGACATATGTTGTGCTGTTTAAGAAGTTGATGGATCTTGGGTTGGTTCAGCCAAGGACGATGGTTCCGCTAAGATCAGATCAGAGGCCTCCTAACTATGATGAGAACGCCCAGTGTGAATTCCATTCTGGTACACCAGGGCATAACATTGAGGGCTGTAGAGCTTTTAAGCATGTTGTCCAAGATCTGGTAGACTCCAAGGCCATCAATTTTGCACCATCTCCGAATGTTAATGCCAATCCCATGCCGGCACATGGTCAGGCGATGGTGGGTGCAATTGCTAAAAATTCGGATCACGCCTTTGCGGTAGGTGAAGAGACTGACAGTAACTGCGAGCTTGATGGTTGGATAAAGCCGTGCGTACCAGGGATGGAAGTCCAGAACTGGAAGGCCTGAAAAGATCATCACGGTCACTCTGCTCGAAGAGTAATATTTTCCTGTTTTCAGTTTTATTTGCATGAAAGCCATACGTGTTGCCCGACACGTAGTGGTTCATTGTAAGGGCCACCTCATGTTTCATTTTGCAACATTTTGCATCATCAATAAATGGATGTTTTTTTTAGTTAAAAGAGGTGTTCCCTGTTTTTCATTTATTTTTACAGTTTAAAAACAAATAAAAATGGCAATGTTTGTTTTCATTTTTCTTTCCTTGCGTTTTGCCTCGTTCCGACTTTGAATAATAATTCTCCGGATCTCATTGATAACAATTTGGTTACACCTCTTATGACTTCGACAATCCGATCTATCGTGCTGAAGAAGAAGGCGAAGAAGTTTGTGATCTGCTGGAATTAGCCAGGTTGTTGAAATAAGAGGAGAAGGTGATTTAACCGCGCGAAGGGCGAGTTGAGCTTGTTAACCTGTATACCGCCGAGGTCAGAAAGGAAATGAAAATTGGGGTCATTTCAGAGGCAAGTCGAGAGCAGAATGGTAGCCCTGTTGAAAGAGCATGTGGACACCTTCGCTTGGTCATGTCAGGATATGTCAGGAGCGGATACAGATGCCGTTGTGCACAAGCTATCATGGAGAGAAGACTGTCCTCTAGAGAAACAGAACGCCGGTGCCACGTATCAGAGAGCCATGGTGACTTTGTTTCATGATAGGATTCATCATGAAATTGAATGCTATGTTGATGACATGATAGCAAAGTCCCCAAACAGAAGAGGGGTGTCTGGCATATCTGGCCAAGCTGAGTAGACCAGTTGAGACAATTCATACTGAGGTTGAATTCATATAAGTGCACTATCAGAGTGCGGTCCGGTAAGATGTTGGGGTTCACTGTAAGAGAGGAATCGAGGTTGATCCTGCTAAAGAAAAAAAACAAGAAGTGCCTGAACCGAGAACAGAAAAGAGGTTTGTGGTCTTCTGGGTAGATTGAACTACATGTCATGGTTCACATCTCACCTAACAGCCACGTGCGAACCTATATTCAAGCTGTGAAAAAAAAAATCAAACGGTCAGGTGAAATAATGATTTCCAAGGGGCATTGAGAAATAAAAGATTGAGTTGCGGGAGCCTCTGATTCTGACGTCTCCTTGTAGAGGGACGACCATCAATTCTGTACTTGACGACCTTCGAGGGGTCTATGAGGTGCGTACTGGGTCAGCATGACGAGTCTTGTCGAAAAGAGCATGCAATTTACCTTAGCAAAAAGTTTACCGACTGTGGAACAATACATTCACTGTTCGGGAAAACTTGATGTACTTTTTGGCATAGGCTGCTCGCCGACTGAGACAGTATATGCTGGTTCATACCACTTTGTGGATTTCAAGATGGATCTGATCAAGTACATATCTGAGAAGCCAGCAGTGACCGGACGGGTTGCAAGAGGGCAAATGATTTTGATTGAATGCGATATTCAGTACACCGCTCAGAAAACAATCAAGGGGAGTGTATTGTCTGATTACCTCGCCCAGCAACCCATTGAGGATTATCAACCAAGGACGTTTGAGTTCCCTGATGAGGGCATCTCGAGGTCCTCAAATCGAAAGATTGTGAGGAACCGATCCCGGAGGAGGGGCCTGGCCCCGAATCCGAACGGATTCTGATGTCTGATGGGGAAGGTTAATGTGGATGAGTCAGTGCCGTGTTGGTTACGCAAAAAAAAAGGGATCCCACGTTCCTTTCGTTGCCCGGATAACATGTGAATGCGCCAAAGATGGTGGCTGAGTACGAAGCTTGTATCCTGGGTATCGAACCTCAGTGCATCTACTGGGGCAAAAGCCTTTCTAGCTGTATATGGGATGGAAGCCGTGTTACAAGTTGAGGTCCAGATTCCCTCGCTGAGAGTCCTGATGGACGTGAAATTACAAGAGGCTGAATGGGTAAGGACCTGGTACGAAGAGTTGAGCCTGATTGAGGAAAAGAGGTTGGCGGCCATCTGTCATGGGCAGTTGTATCAGCAACGGATGAAACGTGCTTTTGACAGAAAGGTACGACCTCGGGTATATCACGTGGGAGATATGGTGCTGAAAAGGATCCTTCCTCCTCAAAATGATCGAAGGGGCAAATGGACACCCAATTATGAAGGTCCATTCGTGGTCAAGAAGGTTTTCTCTGGTGGAGCCTTGTTGTTGACAACCATGGATGGCGAAGATTTTCCATCCCCTGTGAATGCGGACGCAGTTAAAAAATACTTCGTATAAAGAGACCCGTTGGACGAAAAGAATAAAATAGTCCAGGCAAAAATGGGCATCCCGGCGAACCAAAAAAACAGAAAGAAAAGGTTCGGGCAAAAATTAGGGATAAAGATAAAAAACTGTACACCCGGCAAGTCGAAAACCTGAAGAGGCGGCTTGGGCAAAAAAGGGTATCCCGATGGACTGAAAACCCGAAAGGGCGGTCTAGGCAAATGAGGGATTGAAACGAACAACTGCGTCTGGCATGATCGTTTGCGCTTTGGTTAAGGTACATGGATAATACCCGGTAGGGATCAATCGGAAATGTCTTGTTCAGAAGGCAGAAAGCACGGAGAGTCTGAGGACATATGGGGTGTAACCAAGTTGGAACTCGATGAGATCACGGGTTTCACATTGCCATTAGGATAGATTTTTCCTTTTGTGCGCAATTACCTCTTTTCAGGAATTGCTTCCTTTGTATTGCTCAATTTGAGCCACACTTTTTCAATCAATAAAACGCATGTTCAGTCAAATAAATTTTGTTTTTGTTTTTCATTACCGCTTTGATTACAAAAACATCTAATTGTTTGTGATAAAGAATCTTGCATTTTTAGACATACAGGTCCCTTCCAATGCATGTATATAAGATTGAAAGCTTGAAATCTTATTCGGAAGGTCGAGTGACCCAAGTGTTGAAATCTTGACACGCCTGGGGCATGGTTTTATCTAACGATCTCTTTTGCAGGTACTGTTAGGTATGTTCACTCACTTGCAGGTTGTGATGTGGAAGCTTTTGACAAAACAAATCCCCGTGGAGTCCAATCAGGGACGAATGAATAAAAGAAAGGTGAAAAGGACAGTGAGAGACGTACGACGATCCTTGGAATTAATCAAGAAGACTCTTTAAAGTCTGAAAATTGAAAAGTCTGTATAGATCCCAGGAGTCCGCTCTTCGTCGAGTACGGAGCGGTCGGGAATACAAGGTGATGAATCAGGAAAGTCCAGACGAGTCTGGGAGTTCTCAAAATTGGAAGGAGGATAGTGGATTTGGATGTGAATGCCATGGTTCGACGAGTCGACGGGTGTTCAGCACCAGACTGTCCTCCTCCCCAAGCAGAGTCGGAATGACTAATTCCCCAGTAGATTCAAGGTCTGTGGATTCCCCAGCAGGATCAGGATGGTCATCCTCAGCAGGTTTTAGATTGATGCTTCCCCAGTCGTCAGGACTGAAGGTTGTTATTTCCCAGTGGAGGTATCTGTGGATGGTGGTTTCCCAAGCGGAGTCGGGATTTATATCCCCAGCAAGTCAAAGACTGTTTGTTTCCCCATAGAGTGCGTTGGTGGTTCTTATCCCCAGCAATGTCCCAAGAGGATCGGGTGCAAAGGAGGTTTTTCCCAGCAAGGGTTGCCTATTTCCCAGCAGCAGTGCTATTCCCCAGCAGGGTGGAGATCGGAGTGTTGGCGAGTTCCTCAGCCGAGTGTCTCGAGCTCCCCAGAAGAGTCCCTTGAGGGGGATACTTTTTATGCATTCATCATGTAGATAAGCATAGCATATTGCATAATAAGTTGCGTAGCATTTCCATGATTATGGAGCATTACGCTGAAAAATCAATCATGCATCATCATTGCAGGCATCAGCTAGTCTCGAGCCGTGGTTACCGCTTGAGATTTGGTTTCGCCGGATGGTGAAGATGTTACTCTGAGGAGTTTAGCATCATGACGTCAGGTCAGCAGTGTTCCCCAGTAGTGCGATACTGGAGGAAATTTTCCCGTCAGACAGAGATGGAAATGAAGATCGCGATCAGCGCGACTCGAGCCATGGTTACCATTCGAGAATGGGTTTTGCCGGTCAGGGAAGATGATACTCTGAGGAGTTTGGCATTGTGACGTTGGGTCAACGATATTCCCCAGTAGCGCGATACTGGAGGAAGATTTCTGTCGTGCGAGACGGAAGTTTGAAGATGTTACTCTGCAGAGTTTAGCATCGTGACGTTGGGTCAATGGTATTCCCCAGTAGTGCGATACTGGAGGAAGATTTCTATCGTGCGAGATGGAAGTTGGAATGTGTTACTCTGAGGAGTTCAGCATTGTGATTTTGGAGCAACAGTATTTCCCAGTTAATCCTCGGCAAGCGTCTGCCTGGTTTTGGACAAGTGTGGATGTCATCCTTGCGATACCAGTAAGTGTCGTGTCGATCCCCGTCTGGTCGAGTATTCTTTGGTGTCAGTAAACATCATTGTTCGATGTCCAGTAAACGTCGAGTTTCCTCCTAGTCATTGGTTAATATCTGGTCGAGTTTTCTTTGGTGTCAGTAAACATCATTGTTCGATGTCCAGTAAACGTCGAGTTTCCTCCCGGTCATTGGTTAATGTCTGGTCGAGCTTTCTTTGGTGTCAAGTAAACATCATTGTTCGATGTCCAATAAGCGTCGATTTTCCTCCCGGTCATTGGTTAATGTCTGGTCGAGCTTTCTTTGGTGTCAGGTAAACATCATTGTTCGATGTCCAATAAACGTCGAGTTTCCTCCCAGTCATCAGTCAATGTCTGGTCGAGTGTCCTCTGATATGTCGCCATCGGAGTGGCGTTTTGGTGTTACTTCCGGCATTGCCAGCAGAATTATCACAAGAAATTGGAGAGCAGGGTCCAAATGGAGACAGGGAGACACATGGTGTTTTCTGGAGAATGGGGTTCACAATGGCGGTCACAAGTTATCATCAGGCGACTGGGGTTCAAATGGAGAATGGGGTTCATTATTTTGGCAAACGAGATGTCGGGGTTCAAATGCAGTGATCCGGGATCATTTGCGCGAAGGAAAATTTCGGGGTTCAAGAAAACGAAAAAAGAGAAAATTTTCGGGGTTCAAGAAAAGCATTAAAAAGAGATGATAATCCCCAGCGGATATGTGGTGTTCAGGCCATGGTTATCCCTGCGTTACCATTTATTTTAGTATCCAGGTCGACGTTTCTGTTTCGGTGTTCAGGCCGACCTTTCTCCGTACCAGACGGGTTCTTCTTTCAGAGATTGTTTCTTTGCTGATTCTGATAGGCATTGTTAATTATTTTCCCATCAGAGTGCAAATTGTTCGTCTGTTGTTGGTATTCAATCACTCTTCACCCTGATCATCTGAAAGCCGAGGCTATTCATATCGACAGGTTCACAGTGGATTGAATAGGGGCAGCTGTAACACCTCAAAATTTGCCCTCCTCGCTTGGGACTAGCTTAGCATATTGCATCTCATTTTTGTAGAACATTAGTCATTGCATATTTGCATATCATGTGGAGACAATGAGTAAGTCATCCTCCTAAGTCTTGATCAGAAGATAAAGAGGTTTAAAAGATTCAAGCCTGAGGGTCTCAAGAATTGATCACTAATCATCTGAGGGTTTGTGCTTCAAATTAGGGTTTCTTGGTTCCTCAAGGAGGTTGATCTTTATCTTGGTTGAAATGGTATATCATCATCATCATGGTCTTATCATCACCAAGAGGTTCATTGTGCCTGATCAGATTCCTTGAAATTAGGGTTTTGACCTCTGGTCAACCCTAATCAGTTGAATTATGCCAATCAGGGTTTGTCAAGGAGATGAGGTTTTTGTTGAGATGGGGATCATCACATGGTTTTGTTGAGCTTGTATAAGTTAGGGTTTCATCTTGGAGCCATTTCATCAGGAGATTGAGGCTCAAATTCATCTGTGCATGACCAAGTCATCTATCAATTGAAAAAAGTCAACCAAAAGTCAACTGTTGGATTTGGAGGTGGGAAGTGGTTAGAAATACTTCATTCATGTTCAAACAAGTCTCATTTGACATTTCAAACATCAAGAATGAAGAAAATAAAGTCAGATGAAAACTTTCCAAAAATAGAAAGTGACTTGTAATTCAAAATTGCCAAAAATGGAAAGGTTTTCTCCTTAAAATTACATGTCCAAAAAAGCTTCAAATGAAATTTTGTCCAACATGAAAGTTGTAGATCTTGCTCTCACCTTTCCAAAACGTCCAAGAGCATGAATTTCTCATTTGTGGTTGGCAAGTTATGGATTGATCATTGTCAAGAAAAGTTGAATTTCAACAAGGCATAACTTTTAATTCACAAGGCCAAATGGAGTGAGACATTTTTGAGCAAATTTCTCTTGATGTCCTCTATCCAAAACAAGCATTAAATTTCATGAATTTTGCTCACACAAAAAGTGCATTTTTCAAGTGGACTTAATTTGAATTTTGGAGGGAAAAAGGTGTTTTTGCAAAATAAGCATGGTTTTCACATAATTCCACTTGCATTAGCTCACAAATATCATTTGAAACTTGCTCCAAACCAGAAATTTTACTGTTACATTGGTTTTGCACAAGTGAGGGTGGATTGGTCAATTGGCCATTTAGCATGAAAACTTGATTTCACTTAAACACTCACATTAGTCTAATCATGATTAGTGAACATCATTAACATCACATATATAAGTTAAATCATAACTGTTTTCTGATTAACCATAACAGAATTGAAATCTAGATCTAGAAATCCCAAAATTCTTCAACTTCTTCTCTCACTTTTTCTCCAAAAATCTCCATAAACCTTGCATAGATCTTCATCAATCCATGATCCATGTGCATTTTGGAAGCTAATTGAAGCAAGATTTCATCCTTTTCAAGATGAATTCGTGGACTGTTAAAGCAAGCTTCAACAATGGCAAATGAAGATTTGAGCTAGATCCTTCATAATCAACACACAAACCTGGTTCCATTCATCAACTCAAGCATCAAGGAGCATCTGTTTTGGCATTACAAGGCGTAAAACACACGATTCAACTTCTGCAAGTTCTTTAAGGTCAGATTTTGATTTTAATGATTATTGAAATAGATGCATGCTTTAGATAGATCTTTGAGAGTAGAGTAATCTGCACTTTGACCCACTGAATTTGGTTGAGAAATGAGAAAGTTATGTCGATTGGAAGTTTGATGCACCAAAATGTTTTTCATCGAATCTTTTAATCCAAGAAGAATTAGGCTTATTTGAGTTTAGATTCGTGTTGTTGGTTGAAAGATCTTTACATTGGTATAAGATTTGTCCAATTTGGTGAACATTTGTTCTTGAGTGATGAATCTATGAAGAACATGATGAATGTGTTCAAGAACTTTTCTAGAACGCGTGTAGATCCATATGTTCGCGTTTGGCATGTGTTGTTGGTGTTAGCTACAGTAGCACGCGCTACTTTTTAAAATGGAACACGCTTCGATCCTTGGCTGATGACAATTCCACTTTTGGCATTTGCAATTTATTTCCATATGCTTCACATACTTCACATGCCTTCATTTCATTTTTTTTATTTTTTCCATTACTTCCAAAATTGATATCTCCTAAACTATTGGTCCAATTGAGCTGAAACTTTTTGTTCCATGATCCTTGTAATCTCTACTATTTTTTGGTTATTTTTGAAAAAATTGTGCACGTGTGGATTTCTGTTTTGGCTAGGGTTTGCTCATACATGTCATTTGTTGCACCTTGTTTACCATTTTGATCATGAAATGATGATGCTTAATTGGATGGAGCTGAAATTTTGTATGCATAATATAGACACCTTAAGGAGAATTTTGGCATATAGTTTGTGATTTTTGCATTCCTGGATTGTGAGATATGCTATGATCATTGAAGGTGTGACAATTTGTGTCACACCATTTCATGTCCAAATTATTGATTTTTGTTACCATGCCATATTAACTCAAAATGACCTGAATTTTTGCATGTTGGATCTTCAGGATGTTTAGCTTGAATGTGAATTTTTGTGGATTTTTTGAGTGCATTTCAAATTTGATTGAGATTTTCTTCCCTATTTGACCAAGTGTGAACCTTTTGTGAGTCATGATCTCATATGTTTTGTGAAATTCTTGTGGTTTATTGGATGGATTTGAAATTTGGCATGTGTATTATAGACATCTTGAAGTTTGCCATGGTTTTGGTTTCACTCATTTATCATGTTTGGTTTCTGTTTTATGATTGCTTGAAGTTGATGCATGATTAAATTCCTTGTATGAGCTTGTTTGAGTATGCTTTGGCTTGATGAATTTAATTGACTTGCTTCCCATTGTCTAAATGGCCTGAAATTTGGTGTGATGATCCTTTACTGAGTTCTGTTTAGCCATGATTTTTCCTGGGATTTATTGAATTATTTTTTGTTGGATTTGAATGGGATCTTTCTGTTTGGTCCTATGAGGTTCTAAATTGCATGCTTTGCACTAGATGCTTGATGAAATGAAATTGATAAATGATATGAATGTGAGACCACTTGGATTTGTTTCTAAATTGATTGAACTTATTTTTGCCAATTTTCATGTTCTGTTTTGAAATATTCCTCCTTTGACCCTAGGCTTTGTCCTAGGGTTTGCTTCTCATGTTTGAGTTGTGTTTTCAGGACAAAAGGCACATGGCATGGAGGAATTAATTCACTTGGCTTTAGTTTCTTGTTTTGATTGATGTTGATTAACATTAAGTTTGTTTTGTAGGTGGCTTCTAAGTCATTTGTGTTGAGCATTGGCTTATGCTTTGCTTGATGCATTGCTTGTGTACAATTAACTGTTGATTTTCAGTTTGTCTGTTTGACTGTTTGGGCTGTGTACTGATTATGTTAGATTGATTTCAGGTACATTAGTTGCTATAGTTCATTGTGAACTTGCTTGTGCTGCTGCTTGGTTGTGTTAACCAATTGAGGTAGAATCACTAACTCCATGTAGTCTGGAAGACCTGGCCTGTTACTTGGCCAGGCACCTGTCTGAAGTCCTCCTTAAGAGGCAATGCTTGTGCTTGTTTATTTTTGTCCCCAAACAGGAAAAGACCTTTGTTAAGGCAATTGGCAGACACAAGAGGTGTGTAGTCCACCTCCTGCTAATCTGTTGAGTCATCCCTTGGCTCACATTACATGTTGATGCCTCGAGGATATTAACCCAAGATCTGTTGAGTCAGTGTCATAAGTGTAGAAGGGTTCCCACTTTCTGGACCCACACTTCCTTTGTCTAAAGCTCTCCCTGACCAGGGATAAGAGCTGTGAAGTCTTATCTTCACTTCCATTTCATCTGGCTTCACCCTAACTCTCAATGTTAGGGTTAAGAGCTAACATCACCTGATACAATTGGCTTGCTTTTGCAGCCTAACCCTTGTGTGAGCCCACTTTGTCTGGGTATAGTGTGTGCTAACTGTGAATGTTTGCTTTGTTTTGATTATGATTGCATGCTTTGCTTTGCCTGGTTAGGATTAGCTTGCTGCCTGAGCAAGTTAGATAGCAACCGTAACTTAGGGATGATATGCATGATAACATCTAGGCTCGAGTCATAGTCTCCCTAGTTGTGTCTCCCTCTGTATCTGGTTAGGCTAGTCTTTCTCCCCTGTTCAGGGGAACTACGTCGCCCTGATCCTCATACCAGATGAGGTACGTAGGCAGGAGACCGTGCGAGATCTCTCCGGGCACCCTTTTTCTTTTTGTGTGTGTTTGCTTGACAGTTGCTAGGCTCGAGTTCCCGACTCCTTAGTAGCTTGTTGCTTGTTTCTTCTTGTGTGTGTAGGAGATGGATGTAAGCCCAGCCATTGGCATTCCGTATCCTATTGTTGTATGCTTGGAGTCTGGTATAAGTCCATCAAGTGGCATTTGGTTTCTAGTGTGGGTTTGTTTGGTTCGGAAGCTGATGTAAGTCCAGCGATTGGCGTTCGGGTTCCATGTTTGCCTTTTTGTGTGTTTGTTTTGTTTCGGCGTGCGTGAGCCGAACTACGGCAGCTCTGATTCTCATTCCAGATGAGATACGTAGGCATAGGATGCGATATCCTAGCGAGCCCTCTTCCCTCTTCTCCCACCTGTGTTGTCTTCAGTGTGTGTGTGTGATGTTTGTTTTAGCAACCTTTTCTTTCTTTTAGAGCGTGGATCCCGTCGAGTACGACGGACGTGAGGGGTGCTAATACCTTCCCCTTGCGTAACCGACTCCCGATCCCATTCTCTTTGGTCGCGAGACCATGCTTTTTCCAGGTTTACTTCGAGCGTTTCCTTTCCCTCTTTTGGGATAAATAACGCACAGTGGCGGCTCTGTGTTGTTTTTGTTTTAGCCCGCCGGTTGTTTTTCGCAGATGCGACAGGTGTGGCTTATGCCTGACACGGCCCGTGTCAGTAGACACGGGTGGCCGTGTCATGCTAGTGTTTTTCTTCTTCTGCTTCCCTTGCCCTGACACGGCCCGTGTCAGGTGACACGGGTGGCCGTGTCAGGCCTCCTATACCGGGATTTTCTGCTCTTTTGTGTGTCGGTCTCTCGCACTGTCGTGTTCTGAGTTCTCCGGTTCTTCTACCTGGATCTGTCGGACAAAAACACAGCTATCTCACGCATAAAATCAAGATAAACAAAGTAAAACATAACAAAGATTAAAAATGCGTAAATAAAATAACGGAAGTAAAACTATTCGAATTGTATCTTAAATGCTTGCACAGTGTATCAAATGTCTCTGTTTTGCGTCGGATCAGTAATGAAAACTTATTTCACATTCTCACCAATTCTCTCAGGGTTAACTATTTACACTCATAATTCAAAGTATGCAATATCACTCACAAGTTTAAATAGTCTCTCTTTTCTTATCACCTACACATAACACACACACACACACTTTTGATGTCTTTAGGGTTGTAGCTTGGCTTGGGTTAGGGTATGGATTCACAAAAAAAAGGAAAACAAAGGGCTTTTGGTTCAAAGTCGATGTTACATCCTGTGTTTGTTTCTTTTATTTCCTCAATTTTCTTTTCTTATTTTTTTGAATTTTTACCGACTGCTCTTTTCCGTGCTTCTTTCTTTTGAATCATCGAGTATTTGATTTTTTTTATTTTTCTTTCTTTTTCTCTATTCATCAATTTTTCTTTTTCTTTTGTTTTTGCACTTTCTAGGGCTTTGAGAGCATTTGGGGTTTTTACCCCAAACTTAGCTTTTCAACACAGTTGGGATGTATTCTTATGACTCTGAACAGGGTGAGGAAGTGTTTTGGCCAATGGTTACATTCATGGTGGTTTAAACAAAAAATGGATATAGGCTCAAAGGGGGTTAACGAGGGATATAATAATTCGGGATGGCTAGAAAGGCTCGGGGTTAATTACAAACAATTTGCCTTAGTGTGTGTATCATGCAGTGACAGTCCCAAAGAGTCTACGCAAATTCAGAGTGATAAAGACAAACCTGAATGACGCTCATGATGATTAATGTGTTTGGCCTTTTCTGACTCCCTTGGTTTGGTTCAGCTTTGACAGGATCCACGGTGCTTCTTAATTTGGTGCAATTGCTTTCTTACTTCGGAGTGTGCAGGACACTCTGTAAGACCCCAATTTTGTCCCTAAGATTCCTCATGGCATCATAACATTGCATTGCATAACCTCAAGGATCATTGAGCATCTTGGCTTCCTTTCCCTTTGGTTAGGGATCTCTTGTGAGTGGTTTGAGATCACCAAGCATGCTTGAATTGTATATCATTTCTTTTCTCATTTTATCTACTAACCAAAAGCACAAAAATATTGTCACTAACATCTTTGTTTGTAGCTTAAGCAAGCACCAGGTCAAGAGATTCAAGGAGATCCTTTGTGCAAGAGATGAGGTATTTTCTTGAGATGAAGACCACATGATCATTATAAGGAGCTTACATGAGCTAGGGTTTTATTTTGAAGCCATTTCACCAAGTGGTAGAGGCTCAAGTCAATCAAGACATTTCAAGGTCATCTGAGGACCAAAAAGTCAACTGTGTAGTCAACTGAGGGCTATGAGGTGGGGAAATGAGTTGAAACACCTCAATCATGTTCAAACAAGGTCTATTTTTCATTCTAAACATCCATCTTGAAGATTCAAAGGTCATGGCAAAAGTTACTAAAAATGGAAAATGACCTGTAATTCAAAGTTTCCAAATTTGGCAAGTTTTTGGTCCACATTCAACTTGACTTGTCAATATCAAAGAAGTTTCAAATGGATTTTTTGTGAATATGAAAGTTGTAGATCTTTGTCTCCCCTTTCCAAAAAGTCCTAATTCATGTCCATATGATGAATGGTTGAGAAGTTATGGTCATTTGATCACAAGGTGTGCATGGAAATTCAAAATGGCCTAACTTTTGATACAAAGCTTCAAATTGGTCCATTCTTTTTGCAAAATGTTTCTCTTGATCAAGACATCTCAAAATAGCCTTTGCCATGCATGGGAAAAGTGTGTATGCTCATCATTTCTCATGTGATCATTTTGGAGGGAATTTCCACAATTCAAATTTGGCTTATGATACAAGCAAAATAACACTTCCATGATGACCATTGGATGATTTAGAGTGGATGCCAAGCTTAACATGGGACTGTAGGACGTGAAATATGGCCATGCTAGCCAATTTTTCATTTTTGCAAATTGATCCAAATCTCATTAATCGTGATTAGCAAATGGCTAATTTGATTTTCAGTATCATTAGCAAGGAGTATAAAAGCCAAACCCTAATCCTAACAACCAGAACATAAGCATTTGAGATCTGAAATTTCAAAACTCCCTCCAAATTCTCTCACTTCGAATTTTGATTTTCTCCACACAAACACCAAATATTTTTGTAGATTCTTGATCCTCATGCAATTCTGAGCAAGAATCAACCATTGTTTTGATCAATTGAGCCAGAATTCGAGCAGTTCATGTACATGAGCATGGCAATGGAAGTTTGAAATTGAGGTAGATCCAAGTGGTTTCATCCGTTTCTTTGTGCACAAAGCTTCAAGGCAAGTTCAGTGGAGTAGATCTGGAGCTTTTGAGAGCTTGAATACGCGTGAACAGAGAACTGCACTTCAAGGTGATACAAAATTCATCATCTCTTTTTGTTGATTTCTTGATATAGATGTGTAGATCTTGCTTCGTGGAGTATGTGCATATGTTCAGAATTAAAAATGATTAAGTATTAAGCATGTATGATGAACTTTAAGTTTTGATTTCATAAATGTTTTGCTTCGATCTGGAAAATCTAGGAAGAGTTAGATGAAATTGATTGCATATTTGGACTGTACATGGAAAGATGATTCGATTGATGTATGCCTTTGTGATTTCTGGAAAATTTTGTGGTTGATGTCGCCGGAGATGGCCGGAGAAGACGACCGGAGCTTAGCTCCGGCGTCTCTGTAATTTCTTAGGGTTTGTATGATGTGGCTTCCACGTATGTGCTTGCTTGTCCAGTTGATTGGCTATGCTTTCGTTGACCTTGCCATGCGTGCATTTGACTGCTGAGTGTGTTGATGATGTGTTTTAATGAAACGCATCGTTTCATTTAGTTGAGTTGCCTTCCATGTGTACGCTTATGTGTGTGATTGTTTGGCTGTGATGCTTTTGACTTTGCCACGCGTGTTTTGACTGCTGACCATGCATGTTGATGTAGATTAATGAAACACAGTGTTTTAGTGTTTAAACCTGATCCGTTGATTTGTTTTGCGCGCCTCATCGTGTGGTTGATGTTATTTCTGAATTTAATTCAAATAATGCTTTTCCCTCCATATTTTTGTGCTTATTCCATTTATTTTGTTCATCTTATAAAAATCAATAAAAATAGAAAAATGATCCAAATTGATCCCAATTTTTTTTCATGGTTTTGTTTTGATGTCTAGTTTTTTATGGTATTAATTTTGTGAATTGTTGATGTCTAGTTTTGGATGTGTGAATTTTTGAATCCATGTGGTGCCATTTTGCCCTATTGTGTTCAATGCTTTATGAAATTCTCTATGTTGAGCTAATTGATCCCATGTTTTGCATGCTTGATATTCATACGTGATGTGAATTTTTGAGCACTAGTTTGGATTTTTTCTCACATGCTATCATTGCTTTTGACACATGAAGATATAGTGTGACAATTTGTGTCACATTTTTGACATTGAATTGTTGCATTTTTGTTCACATAGCATTTAAAACCTTTCTGGATTTGATCTTTTGCACATTGCTTGTTCATGACATTAGAAACTCATATAAAAAAATTTCAAAGTCATTGCATTCATTTCTGTTTTGATTTGGATTTTCTAAGTTGGAATTCCATTTTGTGCTATTGTTTTGGTCATTGCATTACATGAGCCATTTGAGATACTTGCTTATTGATTTGATGCTGCTCCTTTTGAGGACATTTTGTGACATGTTTGAATGTGCATTATGTGGAAGGTTGAGTTTTGTTTTGATCATTTGGTTTAGTTTTGAACTTAGTCTTTGTACTAGTGTTTTGTGCATAAACTAACTGTGCTTTGTGTTTCAGGTTTGGACATTTAGCATTGATGGTTGATTTGTTCTCACTTTGTGAGATGCAAATGATTTGTGTTCTAACTTGTGTTTCTGACTGAAGTATTAACTAGTTAGCCTTTGTACAGGTACCTTAGCTGCTTGCTTGCTTTTGCTTTTGCTTAAGCTTTGGATTGTGGTTGACACACCACTTAGGTAGTTATCTTCTTACCTCATGTAGTCTGGAAGTCCTGTCACCTTTTTGGCAGGCATTTTGCTGACAAGTCCTCCTTCAAAGGCTCTGTTTGTGTTTGTTTACCATTGTGCCAAAGACCTCCAAGATGAGGCATGTGTTACTTGATAAGACCTCCAAGAGTTGAGGCAATTGACACATAAAAGGGATTAGTAACCAATCCCCCGTTATTCAGTGTGTCGTTCTTTATGCTCGCACTACGTGCTGATGCTTCTGAACATGTACCCAAGATATTTGTCCAGTGTCTGTCAAGTGGAATAGGATCCCACTTTCTAGATCCCCACGCTTTCTTTGTCATGAGCTCACCCAGGCCAGGGTCAAGAGCTTGAGGTCTCATCCTCATTTCCATTTTTGATCAGCTTCACCTTAACTCTCAATGTTAGTGGTTAAGAGCTACAAATTACCCTTGTACAATTTGGCTTGTTTGTCGAGGTTGATATGACCCCTCTTGACTAAAGCTCACCCATTTGTTTAAGCCTCTTGTATGCATATAGATTGTGATGTTTGCTTTTGATGTGTTTTCTTTTGATGTTTGTTTGTTATGGTTGGGAGTCAGATATAAGTCCATGTATTGGCATTTTGTTTCCTTTTTATGGTTGGGAGTCGGATATAAGTCCATGTATTGGCATTCTGTTTCCTTTTTATGGTTGGGAGTCGGATATAAGTCCATGTATTGGCATTCTGTTTCCGTTTTGTTGTTAGGAGTCGGGTGTAAGTCCATGTATTGGCATTCTGTTTCCTTTTATTGAGGATCTCTTATGAGACTTGTGTGATTTCTTATGCTTTGTGCTTGCTTATTCCAAAGGATGGGATTCACTTGGATCATCTATATGATCTCAAGAGAGGAACTCCTAGTGTGGTTTCATTTCTTAACCCTCACCTTTTTGTTCTTTTTAGGACCTAACCCTCCTTCTTCATCTTTCCACCCAAGCCAAAATCTTTTGTGCAAACATTTGACTTTTGTTTTCAACATTAGAAACCTAAGCCTTATGCTTTTGATTTTCAAATTTTCTTTTCATAACACTCATTTTGAATTGAATCTTTAAGTCAACTTTGACCATTTTGTACATACTTCTAATTGGTAAATATAACCCATTCAAATTTCTTTTGTGGTTCCAATGTCCACTTCTTAATCAAAATTTTCCATAACCTTTAGCTATTAGGTTTGAGTTATCTTTGTGGTAGATGTAATACTCACCTTTGTCCTTAGTGATGGACAATAAGGCTTCCATGCTTATTATAGGGTTAACCCCTCACTAGCAAGTTGAAGCTATCCTCACATGGTGGACTTGTGGTTTTTCAGGTTGAGTTTTCTCCCTTTGATAACAAAAGACCTTAAGGCTTTTGGACCAATCAATCCACTCATTTGTTTTGAAATTTTTTACCCGAACTACGAGGTTTTGATCCTAATCTTTTTATAAGAGGGTACGTAGGCAATGGGTTCATCCATCCAAACACAAAAATGTAAATAAATTTCTATATTCTCTTCTCATCTCTTCAATCATGTTTGCACAAATAAAATTTCACAAAAACCATAACCTTTGCAACAAGTATGAAAAGGGCTCCCTAGGAGTACCTAGGATGTTTTGGGTGCCTAACACCTTCCCATTGCATAACCAACCCCCTTATCCAGATCTCTGTTTCTTTTACTAGTTTTGTTTGTAAAACTTTTGGGTTTTTGTTCGCTTTCTAACCATTCCTTTGGATAAATAGAAGTGCGGTGGCGACTCGACTTTGTATGATTTACCTTGGATTTAGTCAATATCTCCAATGGTAACGAATACACCGCTACAGAAAAGTGGCGACTCTGCTGGGGATGAAAGTCCTAGTGGGTTTTGCCAATTTTTCATGCTTGTTGTATTATATTGTTTGTGACATATTTTTGTGCAATTTGGGATTACTGTATTGTATGTAATGCTTGATTTGCTTGATATATCAATTGCTTGTGTGCTTGGTGATCTTTGTGAGATGACTTCTATACCCGAACTCGAGTGCACCTAGGATAGGAGAATGGTGTAGTCTTGTCGATTTGTGTGGAGTTATTCCTTAGCAAGTTGACTTGCGAGTCCATTCACTTGGTGGAGGTCATGTTGGGATCAATAATGTCACACAAGTAAGTTGTGGTTAGACATTACTTCTTTCCAATATAGACCTTAGAAGCTAAGGACCTTAGTTTACCAAACCCATCTTGGCCTATTTTTAGGACGTAGTGCGGAGGTCGTTCAAATGTAAGATTTGATACGATTGTTACGCGATACTACACTCATAAGAGTCTCTCTTGAGAATATTTTTGGAATACGAGTAGTCGTTTCTCCGATAATATCCGAAAGATGGGATGATGACTATGGGAACCTCTTGTAGAACATGTTTGGCAGGTTTAAACCCTAGTACACTCCCTTTGGGTGGTTCTTAACCGAGACTCCATGCTCGTGACTTGCAACAAACCCTTGATTCATGGTTGATCCGTTCATGTATCCTTAATATCAATGGAACTTTGGTGTTGATAAGGTGTAAACCATAATCCACCAAAATGGATTATTGATATTAAGGATAATATGAGCCATCCCATGACCTTTGTTTGGTGTGTTTTGCTTGATCCTTGAGTGTGATTGTTGCATTCATGCATTCATGCATCCATATCATCAGTAATAAAGAAATTTTCAAGGAACTTAAGGGGTTTATTTGCAAAATTTTCAGACATGGAAAAACAAAGAAGGAATACAAAGAAGTACAACTTCAGACAACCAGATTTGAAAGAGTTAAGGAATCTGACATCCTATGTATTAGATCCCTTGGGTTTCAAGGCTCGTTTTGGGAAGCTTCTTCCTCTTCTGACTACTCAGGTGGATGAAGGGTTGATGAGCGTATTGGTGCAGTTTTATGATCCTCTGTACCGTTGCTTCACATTTCCGGACTTCCAGCTTTTGCCTACCCTTGAGGAGTACGCTTATCTTGTGGGTATACCTATCTTGGATCAGTTGTCGTTCAGTGGCTTGGAGAGTATTCCTACTTCTCGAGAGATAGCTGACATGTTGCACATAGATGAATCTCTGGTTGGTGCTTATATGACTACCAAAGGTGGAATTCAAGGTCTCCCTTCTGAGTTCCTCATTGCTCAAGCTACTGTTTATGGGAAGGCCATGAGTGAGGATGCCTTTGAAGCCATATTTGTACTTCTCATCTATGGGTTGGTATTGTTCCCCAACATCGACAAGTTTGTGGATGTGAACGCTATTAGGATCTTCTCAGCTCTTAATCATGTTCTGACTCTGTTGGGTGATACCTAATTCTCTTTGCATATGAGGAATGCAAAGGGTGGTGGTGCCATTGTGTGCTGTTTGCCTCTGTTGTATAAGTGGTTTATTTCGCACTTACCTCAGACGGTCGCCTTCAAGGAGAATAAGGGATGTCTACGGTGGTCCACGAGACTTATGTCTCTCACTAATGATGATATCTCTTGGTATAACCGTATATATGATGGTGTGCAGATTATTGACTCTTGTGGTGAATTCTCCAATGTACCTCTTCTTGGTACATGTGGTGGGATTAACTACAACCCTGTTTTAGCACGTCGTCAGCTTGGGTTCCCCCTAAAGGATAAACCTAATAACACTCTGTTAGAGGGTGTGTTCTTTCATGAGGGTAAAGATCCCCAAGGCTTGAAGGGCAGAATGTTTTGCGCTTGGCGCAAGGTTCATAAGAAAGGAAGAAAGGAGTTGGGTCCTAAGAATTGTGTTGCTATGGAGCCTTACACTGCTTGGGTAAGGAAGAGAGCATCTGAGTATCTCATGCCTTACGAATATCCGAGACCTACACCTTTGGTTGTGGCTAGGCCTTCAACCCTCCCTAACCAAGGAGTAGAGGAGTTGAGAGACGAAGACCTATCACGTGCCTGGATCCGTGAAAGGGAAGAGTTGCTTCAGCAGATTAAGGAGAAAGATGCTATGATTGAGTTCCTCGAGCATCAGGTTATTGATGATCCTGATGATGCATGGACTTCTCTACTTCCTCAGTCTTCCAAATTTTGGAAAAGGAGGTATGACCGACTCGCCAAGGAGAAGGCAGATATGGAGGCAGCTTATGAGAGAGAGGTGAAGAGGCTTCGTGCAGCTTATCTTCCTGTGTCCCAAGCATTAGATGATTGTTTCTAGGGATCCATAGGATGATTATTTTCCTTTTCTCTTGTATATGATTGACAAATGTTGGACTTCTTGTCCCTGATATTATTTGATGAGATATTTCCATATGCGATAAAATGCTTAATATTTCCAAAATTTGCAAATAAAACCCTAGAGATCCTTCGAAATAAAAACAAATCATATGCATAAGCAGGTTTTGTTCTCGGCTTCTGGTCATGTGGTCTAACTCTGTGCTCTTCATTTGATTTGAAGACAAGCTGACTCACCGGTACTACACTAGAGCCAACTCTTCCAGACTGATGGATCATCTAGAGCAAGAGAACCGTGAACTCAAAGAAGAAGTCGCTAGACCGAGTGCTTTGATGGAATCATTCCTGGCTGCTGTAGCACCTCAAATTTGCACCTACCATTTTGTACATTCATTTTCATTTTAGGTCATTAACATTAGCATTGTCCACTGCATAGCATTGCATTGTCCATTTGCCTAGTGCAAGTCATCAGTCAAGACTGGTCAGGAGATCCAGTCAAACAAGCAAGCAAGTGCATTTCCTATTGAAGCAAAGCCCTAAGGTTGGTTCATCAAGTTCACATGACCTAGGGATCATTTTGAAGTGGTTTGGCCAAGGATTAGATGTTCAGAAGTCATCAGTCGTTGCACAATGCATCTGAAACCCTAGAAAGTCAACCAAAGTCAACTGTGCATGAAATCATGGATTTGAAGGAGGGAGATGGTTAGAGAGGCCTCATTCATGTCCATACAAGTCTCATTTGACATTGCAAACATCAACAATGAAGAATTTGAGGTCAAATGAAAACTTGCCAAAAATAGTAAGTGACCTGTAATTGGAAATTGCCAAAAACAGAAAGGTTTTCTCCTCAAGTTTACATCATCAAGCAAGCTCCAAATGAAATTTGTCCAACATGAAAGTTGTAGATCTTGCTCTCCCATTTCCAAAAAGTCCAAGAACATGAATTTCTCATGTATGGTTGGAAAGTTATGGATCAATCATGGTCATTGAAATTTGAACTTCAAACATGCATAACTTTTGAACCAAAAGGCCAATTGGAATGGTTCTTTTTTGCACATTCATGTCTTAACATGCACTATCCAAATCATGCATCACAAGTCATGCATCCTCATCACATAATTATTTGATTTTTCACTTGATTTTTTTGGATGGAATTTTCAAATCTTAAAATAATGCATTGTTTACACTTGGCAACATTTCCATTGGCTTACAAACAGAGTTTTGAGTGGATTTAGGCCCAATTTCGTGTACTGTTCCATTCATATCATGCATAGAGGTGGAAATATCAATTTGCATAAACACTTGTTTCCACTAATTCCACTTGCCAAATGTCTAAACATGTTTAAGAATTTGCTTAACAGATGATATATAAGTGAAACCCTAATAGATTTCAGCATTAACACATCTAAATTTCAGATCTAGATCCACTTTTGCATTCTTCACAAACTTTTTCTCTCAACTTTTCATCCATTTTTTGCACAAGCATTGCATTGATTCTTCATTGATTCATCATCTACAACCATAACTGAGTTGGATTGAAGCAAGATTGCAAGGATTTTGAGCTGATTCTTGAACTGTTGAAGCTAGCATCATCAATGGCAACTGTAGATTTGAGCACGATTAAGCAAGACTGAGCATCCAACATTCATCCATTCATCTACTTGAGCTTTGAGGACCATCTGTTTCACCTTGCCAAGGCCAGAAAAGCACGATTCCAGTTCTGCCAATCTTTGAAGGTACCTTAGTTGATATAGTTCCCTTGTGAACTTGCTTTTGCTTTGCTTGATAGCTTAAGCACTGAGGTATAACATCTCTTCTTCATGTAGTCTGGAAGACCTGGCCTGTTATTTGGTCAGGCACCTGTCTGAAGTCCTCCTTAAGAGGCAATGTTTGTGTTTGTTTACTTTTGTCCTTGTACATATTCAAAGACCTCCTAAGTGAAGAGGCATTGGCAGATACAAGGGATGTGCAATCCATCCCCTGCTATTCTGTGTGTCATCTGCTTTGCTCACACCACTGTGTTGATGCATTGCAGATACTAACCCAAGATCATTGTACATTGTGTCAGTCATAAGTGTAGAAGGGTTCCAACTTTATGAACCCACACTTTCATTGTCTTGAAGCTCTCCCTGGCCAGGGATAAGAGCTGTGAAGTCTCATCTTCACTCACCATTTCATCTGCTTCACCCTAACTCTCAATGTTAGGGTTAAGAGCAAATCACACCCCATTCCAGTGGCTTGTTTATCGAGGTTGACATGACCCCTTGACTAAAGCCTAGCCTTGTGTGAGCCCATTTTGTTTGTATATAGTGTGTTATTTGTGTGATTGTTTGCTGTTTACCTGTGCTGATAGGATAGCTTGCTCCCTGTGCAAGTTAGCTAGAAACCTTAACTTAAGGATGATTTGCATGATAACATCTAGGCTCGAGTCGTAGTCTCCCTAGTTGTGTCTCCCTTTGTTATCTGGTCAGACTAGTCCTTCGTCCCTGCGTAGGGGAACTACATCGCCCTGATCCTCATACCAGATGAGGTACGTAGGCAGGAGATGAGCCGATCTCTCCGGGCGCCCTTTTTGTGTGTGTTCCTTCTTTGTGTGTGTTAGGAGATGGATATAAGACCAGCGATTGGCATTCCGTGTCCTATTGTTGTGTGCTTGGAGTTCGATGTAAGTCCAGCGATTGGCATTCGGTTTCCAGTATGCGTGTGTTTGGTTCGGAGTCTGATGTAAGTCCAGCGATTGGCATTCGGATTCCAGGTTTGCCTGTTTGTGTGTGGAGTTTGATGTAAGTCCAGCGATTGGCAGTCGATTTCCCGTGTTTGTTTTGTTTGGCGTGCGTTAGCCGAGCTACGGATGCTCTGATTCTTCTTAGTCCGAGAAGATACGTATGCATAGGATGCGATATCCTAGCGAGCATGTTTTTCCCCGTCCCGAACTACGTCGACTCTGATGTCTATGCCTGATAGACTACGTAGGCCCAGGATGCGATATCCTGCCGAGTCAGTTTCGTTTGTTTTCTTGTGTCTCTTTCAGCCAGTGTGTTTGTTTGTGAGCAGTGTTTAGCAACCATTTTCCTTCCTTTTGTGCGTGGATCCCGTCGAGTACGACGGATGCGTAGGGGTGCTAATACCTTCCCTTCGCATAACCGACTCCCGACCCCCTTTCTCTTTGGTCGCGAGACCATGTCTTTTCCAGGTTTACTTCGAGCGTTTCCTTTCCCTCTTTTGGGATAAATAACATACGGTGGCGGCTCTGTTGTTTTGTTTTCCCGCCGGTTTTTCGCGTAATGCGACAGCTGGCGACTCTGCTGGGGACAAAGAGAAGTTGACCTCTTGCTGGTCCATCTTCCCTAAGCGAGTCTCTCCTAGCGCTCTCTAGGTTAGGGTTTTGGTTGCTTTTGCTGTTATTTGTTGCATTCATTTATTTATTGTTTGCATTCATTCATATTCATCTGTTCATCTGGCTGGCTGGTTGTCTGTTTCTCTCTGTTGGGGTGGGAGTTACTCGAGGTAAAAGGCCCAATACCCAGGCCATGAGTGAAATCTAGGATACTTAGGAATAGAGTGATTCATGGGAAGCGGGTGGTATTGCACCACTTAGCGGAACATTGATATCACGAGCAGTTCAGACCCTGGTGGGATATTATCGTTGCATACTTCGGGTGTGTATATGATGATATTCTGCGAAAGGTTATTTATGCTGCGTTTCTCTCGACCTTACCCTGGCCTAGACGACACCCGTGAGTGGGGAGGGATTGATCATTATTACAGGTACAGTTGGTGACTTGTGGTCCTGTTGGTGACTATGGGTTCAGATGACAGTTTCTCAGATGACTTTGGGTTTCAGATGAATTGGGGTTCCGAGTTTAAACCGAAGCTTCGATCCTGTGTTCTGAGATACACAGCCAGCCAGTCTTGTCTGCATCATTTGCATCATAGCATGTTTATTTTCAAAAAAAATAAGCAAAAAAAAAATTGAAAACAAAAAAGAAAAAGAAAAAGAAAAGCTAATCTTTGCATGCATATCATTTCTCAGGTACATTCCAGAGTCTATTCACTGATAAAGATGGCAACAATCCCAGAGTTGAAGCGGAAGACTTGTTCCTACAGCTTTCACCGTGAGCCTTTGACGTCTCTGATTGAGTTGAGCAACCTTATGACCAGCGGTAACCAGAAGGGGTTTGTTGACCAGTATGGAGATATTCTGACATTGTTGAAGATGGTAGTCGATCTGGTGTCGTTGCAGACTCTGCTTCAGTTCTATGACCCAGAGCTTCATTGTTTCACCTTTCAAGATTATCAGTTGGCGCCTACTCTTGAGGAGTACTCCATTCTGCTGAGTGTCCCGATCCGGTATCAGGTTCCTTTCTTGGATGTGCCCAAGGAGGTTGATTTCATAGTTGTTGCCAGAGCTCTCCAGTTGGGTATCAAAGAAGTCAGGGATAATTGGAAGCCCAGTGGGGATGTTGTAGGGTTGCCTTTGAAGTTTCTGTTGAGGGTAGCTAGAGAAGAAGAAGAGAAGGGAAATTGGGAAGCTTTTCAGGCTCAGTTGGCCGTCATAATCTATGGGATTGTCTTGTTCCCGAGTATGCCCAACTTTGTGGACTATGCTGCGGTTATTATTTTCCTTGGAAGAAACCCGGTTCCTACTCTGTTAGCTGACACTTACTATGCCATTCACAGTAGGCATGGTAAGGGTGGAGCTATCAGATGCTGTCTCCCACTTTTACTCAGATGGTTCACGTCTCTCCTGCCCGTCAGTGGACCTTTTGTGGATGCTCAGAGCACTCATAAGTGGACTCAGAGGGTCATGTCTCTTACCTCCTATGATGTCAGATGGCAATCTTACCGGATGGATGTGCGTAACGTCATTATGAGCTGTGGAGAATTCCGTAATGTGCCACTCGTAGGGACTAAGGGTTGCATCAATTACAACCCGGTTCTTTCTCTCCGCCAGTTGGGGTTTGTGATGAAGGAAAGACCACTTGATGCTGAGATAGCTGAAAGTGTGTATTTTGAGAAGCAGAGTGACCCGACTAGATTGG
Source organism: Lathyrus oleraceus (assembly GCF_024323335.1). Taxonomy (NCBI): domain Eukaryota; kingdom Viridiplantae; phylum Streptophyta; class Magnoliopsida; order Fabales; family Fabaceae; genus Lathyrus; species Lathyrus oleraceus. Next base: position 410,969,697 of record NC_066582.1, on the reverse strand, counting down.
AGCAGATAGGAAGAGCTTGGAAGACTATTGGTGTGAAGGATAGATCTGCCTTAGGGAAGAAGTTTGTCATTGCTATGCCTGATTACACTGATTGGGTCAAGGAGAGAGTGGAAACTTTGTTGTTACCCTACGATAGGATGGAGCCGTTGCAGGAGCAACCACCTTTGATCCTTGCTGAGAGTGTGCCTGCTGAGCACTACAAACAAGCTCTGATGGAGAATCGCCAGTTGAGGGAGAAAGAGCAAGATACCCAGATGGAGCTTTACAAAGCCAAAGCTGATAGGTTGAACTTGGCTCATCAACTCAGAGGAGTGCAGGGAGAAGATGCTAGTAGACTGAGAAGCAAGAAGAGATCCTACGAGGAGATGGAATCCATGTTAGATGCAGAACACCGGGAGTGCTCGAGGCTGCAGAAAGCTGAAGCCAGTTACCAGAAGAAGATCAGAGACTTGGAGAAGCAACTCAGAGACAAAGACATCCAGTTGAAGAAGGAGGTAGACTTGAGACAGGCATCAGAGAACCATCTTGGAGGAGAAGTTGTAGAGCTTAGAAGACAACTGAAGGAGAAGATCACTCCTTTGTCAGAATGTTCAGAGTGTGACCTGTTGATAGACCAGTGTCAGTACTTGAAGACTCTCATTCCGGGAGACCGTTTGTCTTAGCTTGTATCTTTGATGTGTATGTTGAGAATCACCTCCAAGCTTGTTGGATGGGATTCATGGTTGTACTCCGATTATTTGGATCTTTGTTGACTTGGTTGTATGATCCTGTTGCTCTTATCTATAGATAAGGTTGTTGGTGTTTCATTTTGTTCTCATTTACCTCGTATATGTTGTTCCCCTGTTGCTGCAGGTTGCCATCTTTTGAGGGAATCAGGCTCTTTGAATGCCTGAGAAATGAACATATCATGTGCATCATACGCATCCTTAACATCATACTCATATCATTTTGCATAGCAGGTGTTCTTGTTCGTGACTTCTCACTTTGGTTCCTGTGTGTAGGCAGGATAGCTGATCAACGTCCGCATCGCTACTCAACCAGACTGAATCATCAAAGGAACATGGATCAAGTGCAAGCTGAGTTAGCTGAGATGAGGGCTAACATGGCCCAGTTCATGCATATGATGCAAGGGGTTGCGCAAGGTCAAGAAGAACTTCGAGCTCTAGTTCAGAGACAAGAAGCTGCAATTCCACCGGTCAACCAAGCTCTGCCAGAGGGAGGCCCGATCAATGACCTTGCTACTATGGCTGTGCCCATCAACAAGTATGCTGTAGGTGACGAATTGAGGGGTATTTGAATCAACGGGCAACCTATTGCTCCAGATACCGCTAATGCCAGAGTAGTCCGTGCTCCGGCCCGTAATCAGGCTCCGATTGTTGACAGACAAGAGGATATGTTCACTCTGCTCAGTGAAGACGAAGACGTTTTGGGAAGGGTTGATGAGAGGGATCGTAAAGTTGATGCCCTTGCTGAGAAGATCCGGGCTATGGAATGTCAGAATTCTCTCGGTTTTGATGTTACCAATATGGGGCTAGTGGAAGGTTTGAGAATCCCTTATAAATTCAAAGCACCCTCGTTCGACAAATACAACGGTACTTCTTGCCCTCGCACCCACGTGCAGGCGTACTACAGGAAGATCTCTGCTTACACAGACGATGAGAAGATGTGGATGTATTTTTTCCAAGATAGCTTATCTGGAGCTTCCTTGGATTGGTACATGGAGCTTAAGAGAGATTCTATCCGCTGTTGGAGGGATCTGGGTGAAGCGTTCTTGAGGCAGTACAAACACAACATGGACATGGCGCCTAGCCAGACTCAGCTGCAGAGTCTATGTCAAAAATCCAATGAAAGCTTCAAGGAGTACGCCCAGAGGTGGCGTGAGCTGGCCGCAAGAGTACAACCCCCTATGCTGGAGAGGGAGTTAACCGGCATGTTCATTGGTACCTTACAAGGAGTATTCATGGACCGGATGGGAAGCTGCCCATTCGGTAGTTTCTCAGACGTGGTGATCTGTGGTGAGAGAACTGAAAGTTTGATCAAGGCCGGTAAGATTCAGGATGTGGGTTCTTCATCGTCTAAGAAACCATTTGCTGGGGCACCTCGTCGGAGAGAGGGTGAAACCAATGCTGTATAACACCGAGGGAATGTGTACATGGGAAGTGTGAACAGAAATCAGTATCGCCCGGTTGCTGCTGTAACCATCCCAACACCTCCACCTCGTCAACAACAACAACAAAGAGTTCAACAACCGCCACAACAACAACAACAGCAACGTCCGTATCAGCCCAGACAGAGGATGCCTGATCGACGTTTTGATCCGCTACCAATGTCGTACGCCGAACTGCTGCCCGAACTACTCAGGTTGGGATTCGTTGAGTTGCGTACCATGGCTCCGCCAACAATATTGCCTCCTGGGTGCGATGCCAACGTCCGTTGTGACTTTCATTCTGGGGCACCAGGACACCATACCGAGAAATGCCGGGCTTTCCAGCACAAAGTCCAAGATTTGATCGATGCCAAGATGATCAACTTCGCTCCAGTGCCTAACGTCGTGAACAATCCTATGCCTCAGCATGGTGGGCATAGAGTGAACAATATTGAAGGGGAAGAAGCTGAGGATCTGATGGTTATTGTTGATGAGATCCAGACTTCTTTGTTGGTTGTCAAAGATCGTTTGCTGAATGGGGGTGTCTACCCGGGCTGTGATGAAGATTGTGCCGACTGTGTAGAATCAGATAATGGGTGTGATCAGTTACGGGCTGGTGTTCAGAATTTGATAGATGAAGGCAGTTTACAGTTTGTCCGGGCTGATAATAGAGATCGTGGGGCAGTGTCAACTGTCACTATATATTTTCAACCGTCTGAAGGACGTGGGCCGAGGGCTGTTAGTGCGCCTACAACAAGTGGTACTCCTGTTACCATTTCTGAACCTGTAACTACCAGTAATCCCACAACGATTGTTGCTCCAGTCAGAAGGGCTGTGGATAGCAGGGCTGTGTCGTGCAGATATGACAACGCCTACCGTAATAACAGAAGGGCTGAGAATCAGGTCAGGCCGACCAATCAGTTGCCTGTGACAATTGTTGTGCCAGTCAGTAAAACTCATGTGGTTGCAAGTCCCGTTGTGGACAATGTTGGTGGTCCAGGAGGTTTTACCCGTAGTGGACGACTGTTTGCTCCCCAACCATTGAGGGATGCTAATGCTGAGGCTTCTGCCAGATCAAAGGGCAAACAGGCTGTGGTTGACGAAGAACCGGCTCAGAAGGAGGTGCCTGAGGGTTCATTCGAAAAGGACGTGGAGGAGTTTATGAAGATAATCAAGAAGAGTGATTACAAGATCGTGGATCAACTCAACCAGACTCCGTCCAAGATCTCAATTCTCTCTTTGCTGCTGTGCTCTGAGGCACATCGTAACGCCTTATTGAAGATGCTGAACATGGCGTATGTACCTCAAGAGATATTCGTCAACCAACTGGAAGGTGTGATTGCCAACGTGAGTACCAGACATGGCTTGGGGTTCACTGACCTTGATTTGACGCCTGAAGGGCGAAACCATAACAAAGCCTTGCATATCACGATGGAGTGCAAGGGGGCTGTTTTGTCGCATGTGCTGGTCGACACTGGCTCATCTCTAAATGTGTTGCCCAAGAAGATTCTTGGAAAAATTGATGTTGAAGGAGTTGTGCTCACTCCTAGTGACCTGATAGTTCGTGCATTCGACGGATCCAAGCGCTCTGTTTTTGGTGAAGTCACATTGCCTGTGAAAATAGGTCCAGAGGTTTTTGACATCATCTTCTACGTGATGGACATTCAGCCCGCCTACAGTTGTTTATTGGGGCGTCCATGGATTCATGCAGTAGGGGCAGTCTCGTCGACTCTCCATCAGAAGCTCAAATATGTCTGGAACGGTCAGATTGTGACCGTATGCGGCGAAGAAGATATTTTGGTGAGTCACCTATCCTCGGTCAAATATGTCGAGGTGGATGGCGAGATCCACGAGACCTTATGCCAGGCGTTTGAGACTGTTGCTCTCGAGAGGGTGGCATTTGCTGAGCAGAGGAAGCCGGGTGCTTCGATTGCTTCGTACAAGCAGGCCAAAGAGGTTGTTGATTCGGGCAAAGCTGAGGGCTGGGGAAAAATGGTAGATTTGCCTGTCAAAGAAGACAAATTTGGCATTGGTTATGAGCCTCTCCAAGCAGAGCAGAGTGTGCAGACGGGTCCGAGTACCTTTACCAGCGCTGGGTTGATGAACCACGGTGACGTCTTTGCAACTGGTAGTGAAGACTGTGACAGTGACTGTGATCTAGACAATTGGGTTCGCCCGTGTGCACCAGGGGAGTCTATCAACAACTGGACGGTTGAAGAAGTAGTCCAAGTTACTCTTCAGACAGAGTAATTTTCCTTTGTTTTTCATTTTGCATGAAAACCCTACGTTCTGCCCAAGGCGTAGTGGTTCATTGTAGGTCCTCATCATGTTTTTAATGATTATCATTAATAAAGGACGTTTTGCAATCAAATTTTGTGATCCCTGTCTTTCTATTTTTGTTTTCATTTTTTTCAAAACAATAAAAATGGCAATGTTTTTGTTTTTTGTGACTTTCTTGAACTCTTTTTCTAAAACAAGGCATTAACATGCAGAAGTGATCTCACGGAATCCACTATGAACAGTTCTATTATGGCTCGGTATGATTTCGATAATCCAATCTACCAAGCTGAAGAGGAGAGTGAGGAAGACTGTGAACTCCCCGCAGAATTGGTCAGATTGCTGAAGCATGAGGAAAGGGTCATCCAACCTCATCAGGAGGAGTTGGAGATTGTTAATCTGGGTACCGAGGACGCCAGAAAAGAGATCAAGATTGGGGATGCTTTAGAAGACTCTGTCAAGAGGAGGCTGATTGAGATACTGAGAGAATATGTGGAGATATTCGCCTGGTCATATCAAGATATGCCTGGGTTGGATACAGACATTGTGGTGCATCGACTACCCCTTAGAGAAGAGTGTCCTTCGGTCGAGCAGAAGCTTCGCAGAACTAGTCCTGATATGGCCGTCAAGATCAAGGAAGAGGTTCAGAAGCAGTGGGATGCGGGTTTTCTGGCTGTTACAAGTTACCCCCCGTGGGTGGCCAACATCGTTCCCGTGCCGAAGAAGGATGGCAAAGTCAGAATGTGTGTCGATTACCGGGATTTGAATAGAGCGAGTCTGAAAGATGATTTCCCATTACCTCACATTGATGTATTAGTGGATAATACGGCTCAATCCTCGGTTTTCTCTTTCATGGATGGTTTCTCTGGATATAATCAGATTAAGATGGCGCCAGAGGACATGGAAAAGACGACATTCATTACACCTTGGGGCACGTTCTGCTATAAAGTGATGCCATTTGGGTTGAAGAATGCTGGTGCTACCTATCAGAGGGCTATGACGACTCTCTTTCATGACATGATGCACAAAGAGATTGAAGTGTACGTGGATGATATGATTGCGAAGTCGCAGACAGAAGAGGAGCACCTGGTTAATTTGTAGAAGTTGTTTGACCGGCTGAGAAAGTTCAAGCTGAGGCTGAATCCAAACATGTGTACGTTTGGGGTGAGATCTGGGAAGCTGTTAGGCTTCATTGTCAGTGAGAAAGGGATTGAGGTTGATCCAGCAAAAGTCAAAGCTATTCAAGAGATGCCTGAACCGAAAACGGAAAAGCAAGTCCGTGGGTTTTTAGGGAGGTTGAACTGCATTGCAAGGTTCATATCTCACCTAACTGCCACGTGTGAACCAATTTTCAAATTGCTCAGAAAGAATCAAGCAATCAGGTGGAATGATGACTGTCAGAAAGCTTTTGACAAGATAAAGGAGTATTTGCAGAAACCTCCAATCCTTATACCTCCAGTTCCAGGGAGACCTCTGATAATGTACCTATCAGTGACTGAGAACTCAATGGGGTGTGTATTGGGACAGCACGACAAGTCTGGTCGAAAAGAGCATGCCATATACTACCTTAGCAAAAAGTTTACCGACTGTGAAATAAGATATTCACTGCTCGAGAAAACTTGTTGTGCTTTGGCCTGGGCTGCTCGCCGACTGAGGCAGTATATGTTGAACCATACTACCTTATTGATTTCTAAGATGGATCCAGTGAAGTATATCTTTGAGAAGCCGGCTCTCACCGGGCGTGTTGCTCGTTGGCAGATGATTCTAACAGAATATGATATTCAGTACACGTCGCAGAAGGCCATTAAAGGTAGTATTCTGTCAGACTACCTCGCCGAGCAACCGATTGAGGATTATCAGCCTATGATGTTTGAATTCCCTGATGAAGACATCATGTATCTTAAGATGAAAGATTGCGAAGAGCCTCTTGTCGAGGAAGGACCGGATCCTGATGACAAGTGGACATTGATGTTTGATGGGGCTGTGAATATGAATGGCAACGGTGTTGGGGCAGTGCTCATTAATCCTAAAGGGGCTCATATACCTTTTTCCGCCAGATTGACTTTCGATGTCACCAACAACGAAGCTGAGTATGAGGCTTGTATCATGGGGATAGAAGAAGCCATCGACTTGAGAATCAAAACGCTTGACATCTATGGAGATTCCGCTCTAGTGATCAATCAGGTCAATAGAGATTGGAATACAAACCAGCCGCATTTGATTCCTTATAGAGATTACACCAGAAGAATACTGACGTTCTTCAAGAAGGTGAAGTTGTATCATGTCCCCCGGGATGAGAATCAGATGGCTGATGCCTTGGCTACTTTATCTTCCATGATCAAGGTTCATTGGTGGAATCATGTGCCACATGTTGCGGTGAATCAACTCGAGAGGCCTGCGTATGTGTTCGCAGCCGAGTCTGTGTTTGATAAGAAGTCGTGGTATCATGATATCAAGAACTTCCTCAAGAGCCAGGAGTATCCTGAAGGTGCGTCTAAGAATGACAAGAAAACCCTGAGAAGGCTAGCTGGAAGCTTTTATTTGAATCAGGATGATGTGCTGTATAAGAGGAACTTCGACATGGTCTTGCTCAGATGCGTGGATAGACACGAAGCAGACATGTTGATGCAAGAAGTGCATGAAGGTTCGTTTGGTACCCATGCTGGTGGTCATGCAATGTCGAAGAAATTGTTGAGAGCCGGTTATTACTGGATGACTATGGAGTCCGATTGTTTCAAGTATGCTCGGAAGTGCCATAAGTGTCAAATTTATGCTGATAAGGTGCATGTACCACCAAGTCCTTTGAATGTCATGAATTCGCCTTGGCCGTTCGCCATGTGGGGGATTGATATGATTGGGAAGATTGAGCCTACTGCTTCTAACGGACATCGCTTCATCCTGGTTGCGATTGACTATTTCACCAAGTGGGTGGAAGCAGCTTCCTATGCTAATGTTACCAAACAAGTGGTTGCCCGGTTCATCAAGAAAGAAATCATCTGTCGTTATGGAGTTCCTGAGAGAATCATCACTGACAATGGTTCGAATCTCAACAACAAGATGATGAAAGAGCTTTGTAAAGATTTCAAGATTGAACATCACAATTCTTCTCCTTACAGACCGAAGATGAATGGTGATGTTGAGGCGGCAAACAAGAATATCAAGAAGATTGTGCAGAAGATGGTCGTTACGTACAAAGATTGGCATGAGATGTTGCCTTTCGCTTTGCATGGGTACCGTACCTCAGTACGTACGTCGACCGGGGAAACCCCTTACTCCCTTGTGTATGGTATGGAAGCAGTCCTACCAGTCGAAGTGGAGATCCCTTCTTTGAGAGTTTTGTTAGATGTCAAGCTAGACGAAGCCGAGTGGATTCGAACAAGGTTTAACGAGTTAAGCCTTATCGAAGAGAGACGGTTAGCAGTTGTATGCCATGGGCAGTTATATCAGAGAAGGATGAAGAGAGCCTTTGATCAGAAAGTGCGTCCTCGAAGCTATCAAACTGGTGATCTAGTTTTGAAGAGGATCCTTCCTCCCGGTACAGATAACAGGGGCAAGTGGACTCCTAATTATGAAGGTCCATATGTTGTGAAAAAGGTCTTCTCCGGTGGAGCCTTGATGCTTACGACTATGGATGGTGAAGATTTCCCGTCCCCTGTTAACTCAGATGTAGTCAAAAAATACTTCGCATAAATTGACCCGCTGGACAAAAAGAACAAAAGAGTCCAGGCAAAAAAGGGCATCCCGGCGAACCAAAAAACAGAAAGAAAAGGTTCGGGCAAAAATTAGGGATAAAAATGAAAAGAATTTGTACACCCGGTAAGTCGAAAACCCGCAAGGGCGGCTTAGGCAAAAATGGGTATCCCGGTGGATTGAAAACCCGAAAGGGCGATCCAGGCAAAAGAGGGACTAGAGCGAAGACTACAGTCTGAGTTATCTGTACTTCATCGCGATTTATCGTCTGCCATCTCGAAAGATGTGATCGGTCCAGTCATTCTTCTCAGAAAGCAAGGAGTTGGGAGGAAAACTGATGATCTGTGAGTTATAACAGAATAGGGAAATAGTGGATGCCGTGTTCACATTACCATTAGGATAGATTTTTCCTTTTGTGCGTAATTACCTCTTTCTAGGAATTGCTTCCCAATGTATTCGCCTTTTCAGGCACATTTTCAATCAATAAAAGTCGTTATTCAGATAAATAGCTCTCTTGTTTTTATTTTTACCTTTTTTGTTTGCAAAAACGTCCGAATTTTTGATAAGCATTGCATATAAGAACATGAAGGCTAAACAAAAACGTGCAAAAGGATAAAACATTTGAAAATCATTTTGAATGTTGAGGACACTTGAGCGTATCTTGTCCATGTATCCCCTGGGGGCATTTTGTTGTGCTGTTTTGCAGGTTGGCATCTGTGAGGACGTTTCCCCAGCAGATATTTCCCTAAGCTAGTATGGAAGTTATCAGAGGTATGTTCCCCTGCGGAGACGTCTGTGGATAGTGCCTTCTATTCCCCAACAGATCTAAGGATTGCCTATCCCCAGCAGGCCTGTATTTGCCGATTTCCCCAGTTGTTGAGTTCCCAGCTGAGTTTGGAAGCAGGATTATCCCCACTGAGTTGGAAGGATGGTATATCCCCAGCGGAGGTGTTAGTAGTTTATTCCCCAGCAGTCTGGTTGGAAGTATCATCATCCCCAGCATGGTTGTGAGCGCCTGTCCTCAGCAGGGTTGTGGATGTATATCTCCAGCATAGAGTCTGATATTACTTTCCCCACCAGAGTTTTGCTCTTCCTCAGCAGAGTGTTGTGTTATCCCCAACAGAGTTTCTTTCCCTAGCACTCGAGCAGAGGTTGGTGTTGATGATTTTCCGCAGTGAGTCCCCGAGTGGAGCGGGTTCAGAGAAATTTATCTCCAGCAGAGTTTATCCTACCTGTGGATTGGTTGGTTCTCCCCAGTGAAGTCGCTTTATTACTCCCCAACGAGTTGCTTTGTTTTTCCTCCAGTGGAGTTGTATTGTTGGTTCCTCAGCGCAATCGCCTTGTGTATTCCCCAACGGAGTTGTATTGATTGCTTACCAAGCGGATTCCCCCGAGTGGATTGGGATCTTTCCCCTAGCAACAGTGTTATTCCTCCAGCACGAGTGAGAAGTCGGTGCTCTCCCCGCAGAGTATTCCTCAGATAGAGTCTTCCCACAGGGTTGGAGTATTTGATCAGTTAGCTCCCCGGCGGAGTGTTCATCCTTTGCATTTTGCATATAGTGATCATTGCATCCTCAAACTGCGTAGCATTTCCATTCAATATGGAGCATTACGCTATAGAAAAATTCAAACATATGCATTCATGTGTTAAACCTAACCAGATCGTATCCTCGGCAGAGGCGGATCATTTGTTCGACATCGGTACAACACGTTTGCTACAGTTGCTCCTGACAGCATTCAGGACTGATATTCCCCAGAGAGGTTTATTTCCTCACCCGTCCGCGAACGGAAAGCTTGTTTCTCCCCAGTGAGATCCCCAGCAAGTGGTCAGCCTTGCCTTGACGTATTTAAGATGTCATTCTTGTGATACCGGTAAGTGTCATGTCAGCACCCGCGTGTGTTCTTTCTTTGGTGTCGGTCAACACCATTGTTTCGGTGTCAGTAAAACATCTAGTCCTACCCCAGTCATCGGTAAATGTCTGGTCATTTTTTGGTGTCGGTAAACATCCTCTTTCGATGTCGGTAATCGTCGAGTTTTTCCCCAGTCATCGGTAAATGTCTGATAATTCCCCAACTAGAGATCCCCAGTAGAGTCGTTAGTAAACGTCCTATCTGGTTTCCGGTTGCAAGTATTTTTTTTTCTTCCCCAGTGAAGTGTTCACCTCTCCGTTGGTGTCGATAAACGTCGAACGTCTCCCTTTCGTCCGTTGACGTCTGGACGAGTATTTCCCCCAGTCATCGGTAAATGTCTGGTCGTTTTTGATGTCGGTAAACATCATTTTTCGATGTCGGTAAACATCGAGTCTCATCCCAGTCATCGGTAAATGTCTGGTCGTGCGTATTTCCTTTTTGATAAAAATCAAAAATCCCCAAAAGTCGTCGGTAAACGTCTTGTCTGATTCCAATTGCAAATATCTTTTTCCTCCCCGGGTGGAGACACCATCGGTAAATGGCCCCGTTTGCTTCGATATCGGTAAATATCGAATGCCCAGTTTAGCCGCCATCGGTAAATGGCCCCGCTTTCTTCGATATAGGTAAATATCGAGTCCCCAGTTGGAGCAGCCATCGGTAAATGGTCTTGCTGAAGTTGATATCGGTAAATATCAAGTTTCCAGTATTTAGCCATCGGTAAATGGTTTCGCTTTCCTGAAGTTATCGTGCAGCCGTCATCGGTAAATGGCTTGGCTTTTCTTTGTATCATATCCCGTAGAGTGCAAATTTCTACGATTCTTTGGTATTCAATCCCTGTGTGCCTTGAAAGTCTGACAGCCGTTGCTCTCATCCGTTTAGGTTCCCAGCTGATTGAATAGGGGCAGCTGTAGCACCTCAAATTTGCACCTACCATTTTGTACATTCATTTTCATTTTAGATCATTAACATTAGCATTGTCCACTGCATAGCATTGCATTGTCCATTTGCCTAGTGCAAGTCATCAGTCAAGACTGGTCAGGAGATCCAGTCAAACAAGCAAGTGCATTTCCTATTGAAGCAAAGCCCTAAGGTTGGTTCATAAAGTTCACATGACCTAGGGATCATTTTGAAGTGGTTTGGCCAAGGATTAGATGTTCAGAAGTCATCAGTCATTGCACAATGCATCTGAAACCCTAGAAAGTCAACCAAAGTCAACTGTGCATGAAATCATGGATTTGAAGGAGGGAGATGGTTAGAGAGGCCTCATTCATGTCCATACAAGTCTCATTTGACATTGCAAACATCAATAATGAAGAATTTGAGGTCAAATGAAAACTTGCCAAAAATAGTAAGTGACCTGTAATTGGAAATTGCCAAAAATAGAAAGGTTTTCTCCTCAAGTTTACATCATCAAGAAAGCTCCAAATGAAATTTTGTCCAACATTAAAGTTGTAGATCTTGCTCTCCCATTTCCAAAAAGTCCAAGAACATGAATTTCTCATGTATGGTTGGAAAGTTATGGATCAATCATGGTCATTGGAATTTGAACTTCAAACATGCATAACTTTTGAACCAAAAGGCCAATTGGAATGGTTCTTTTTTGCACATTCATGTCTTAACATGCACTATCCAAATCATGCATCACAAGTCATACATCCTCATCACATAATTATTTGATTTTTCACTTGATTTTTTTGGATGGAATTTTCAAATCTTAAAATAATGCATTGTTTACACTTGGCAACATTTCCATTGGCTTACAAACAGAGTTTTGAGTGGATTTAGGCCCAATTTCGTGTACTGTTCCATTCATACCATGCATAGAGGTGGAAATATCAATTTGCATAAACACTTGTTTCCACTAATTCCACTTGCCAAATGCCTAAACATGTTTAAGAATTTGCTTAACAGATGATATATAAGTGAAACCCTAATAGATTTCAGCATTAACACATCTAAATTTCAGATCTAGATCCACTTTTGCATTCTTCACAAACTTTTTCTCTCAACTTTTCATCCATTTTCTGCACAAGCATTGCATTGATTCTTCATTGATTCTTCATTGATTCATCATCTACAACCATAACTGAGTTGGATTGAAGCAAGATTGCAAGGATTTTGAGCTGATTCTTGAACTGTTGAAGCTAGCATCATCAATGGCAACTGTAGATTTGAGCACGATTAAGCAAGACTGAGCATCCAACATTCATCCATTCATCTACTTGAGCTTTGAGGACCATCTGTTTCACCTTGCCAAGGCCAGAAAAGCACGATTCCAGTTCTGCCAATCTTTGAAGGTACCTTAGTTGCTATAGTTCCCTTGTGAACTTGCTTTTGCTTTGCTTGATAGCTTAAGCACTGAGGTATAACATCTCTTCTTCATGTAGTCTGGAAGACCTGGCCTGTTATTTGGTCAGGCACCTGTCTGAAGTCCTCCTTAAGAGGCAATGTTTGTGTTTGTTTACTTTTGTCCTTGTACATATTCAAAGACCTCCTAAGTGAAGAGGCATTGGCAGATACAAGGGATGTGCAATCCATCCCCTGCTATTCTGTGTGTCATCTGCTTTTCTCACACCACTGTGTTGATGCATTGCAGATACTAACCCAAGATCATTGTACATTGTGTCAGTCATAAGTGTAGAAGGGTTCCAACTTTCTGAACCCACACTTTCATTGTCTTGAAGCTCTCCCTGGCCAGGGATAAGAGCTGTGAAGTCTCATCTTCACTCACCATTTCATCTGCTTCACCCTAACTCTCAATGTTAGGGTTAAGAGCAAATCACACCCCATTCCAGTGGCTTGTTTGTCGAGGTTGACATGACCCCTTGACTAAAGCCTAGCCTTGTGTGAGCCCACTTTGTTTGTATATAGTGTGTTATTTGTGTGATTGTTTGTTGTTTACCTGTGTTGATAGGATAGCTTGCTCCCTGTGCAAGTTAGCTAGAAACCTTAACTTAGGGATGATTTGCATGATAACATCTAGGCTCGAGTCGTAGTCTCCCTAGTTGTGTCTCCCTTTGTTATCTGGTCAGACTAGTCCTTCGTCCCTGCGTAGGGGAACTACATCGCCCTGATCCTCATACCAGATGAGGTACGTAGGCAGGAGATGAGCTGATCTCTCCGGGCGCCCTTTTTGTGTGTGTTCCTTCTTTGTGTGTGTTAGGAGATGGATATAAGACCAGCGATTGGCACTCCGTATCCTATTGTTGTGTGCTTGGAGTTCGATGTAAGTCCAGCGATTGGCATTCGGTTTCCAGTGTGCGTGTGTTTGGTTCGAAGTCTGATGTAAGTCCAGCGATTGGCATTCGGATTCCAGGTTTGCCTGTTTGTGTGTGGAGTTTGATGTAAGTCCAGCAATTGGCAGTCGATTTCCCGTGTTTGTTTTGTTTGGCGTGCGTTAGCCGAGCTACGGATGCTCTGATTCTTCTTAGTCCGAGAAGATACGTATGCATAGGATGCGATATCCTAGCGAGCATGTTTTTCCCCGTCCCGAACTACGTTGACTCTGATGTCTATGCCTGATAGACTACGTAGGCCCAGGATGCGATATCCTGCCGAGTCAGTTTCATTTGTTTTCTTGTGTCTCTTTCAGCCAGTGTGTTTGTTTGTGAGCAGTGTTTAGCAACCATTTTCCTTCCTTTTGTGCGTGGATCCCGTCGAGTACGACGGATGCGTAGGGGTGCTAATACCTTCCCTTCGCATAACCGACTCCCGATCCCTTTCTCTTTGGTCGCGAGACCATGTCTTTTCCAGGTTTACTTCGAGCGTTTCCTTTACCTCTTTTGGGATAAATAACACACGGTGGCGGCTCTGTTGTTTTGTTTTCCCGCCGGTTTTTCGCGTAATGCGACAGCTGCCCAGAGCCAGTCTTCTCCAACACCTTCAACTCCTCCCCAGAGGGCAGTCATCTTTGATATTGTTTCCTCAACTGTGCCTGCATGCCAACCGGGTTTCCGTGGGGGATGCCTCTCAGCTTTATGCCTGAGGACCCTGCTCCAACTTTTGCTTCTATGTCGGCATCTAGCCCGGTCCTTGCTGTTCCTCCTCCTGTCGTGCATACCATACCTAGGGTAGACGACACCATCTATCATTCTGAGTCGTCTGAGGGGCCAGATGTTCGTGAGAAGATGGATGCTATGAATGACCAATTTCTTGAGCTTCCCAAGGAATTGAAAACTCTTAGAAGAAATGATCTCTTTGGCAAGTCTGCTGCCGAATTATGCTTGGTTCCCAATGTGAAGATTCCTGTGAAATTCAAGGTCCCTGACTTTGAAAAATACAAAGGGAACACTTGTCCTCTCAGCCACCTGGTCATGTATGCCAGGAAGATGTCAACTCAGACTGATAATGACCAGTTGCTCATCCACTACTTTCAGGACAGTTTGTCCGGTGCAGCTCTGCGTTGGTATATGGGGCTTGGCAGTGCGAACATCCGATCCTTCAATGATCTTGGCGAGGCCTTCGTCAAGAAATACAAGTATAATGTGGATATGGCTCCCGATAGGGATCAGCTAAGGGCCATGTCCCAGAAGGACAAGGAAACATTCAAAGAGTACGCCCAGAGGTGGCGAGAGTTGGCAACGCAGATTGTGCCTCCGCTAGAAGAGAAGGAAATGACCAAGATCTTTCTGAAGACCTTGAGTTCATTCTATTATGAGCAGATGATTGCTAGCGCTCCTTCGGACTTCACCGAGATGGTGAATATGGGGATGCGTCTAGAAGAAGGGGTTAGAGAAGGACGTCTGACCAAGGAAGAAGGCTCTTCTGCCAAACGTTATAGGGCGTTTGCAAAGAAGAAAGATGGAGAGGCACATGCTGTGACCTCCCATGTGAAACCTAGAAGACCCTCTATGAGGAGGAAGACTGTGCGTCCCGCCGGTAACCAGCACCAGGTGGCTCATATAGCGCCTGTTTTCAGAGATAATCAACAGTATCCGCAACACAACAACAATCAACAATCACCTCAGCAATATCAGCAACAGCAGCACCGTCCGCAACAGCAGGCCTACCAGCCTCGCAGTAGTAACCAAACCAGCACGAGTTATGAGAGGAAGAAGATCACTTTCGATCCGATTCCGATGACATACGCAGAACTATACCCCTCTTTGATAGAGAGGAAGTTGATTACTCCGAGAGACCCACCAGTTATACCTGCTAACCCTCAGTGGTGGTATAAGCCTGAATTGCACTATGTTTATCACTCTGGTGCTCCCGGCCACGACGTGGAGAATTGCTTTCCTTTGAAGACCAAGGTTCAAGACCTTGTGAGGTGTGGCATTTTGTGCTTTGAGGACGTAGGTCCTAATGTGAAGAAGAACCTATTGCCCGAGCATGGGAAATCTGTCAACATGGTCCATGGTTGCCCTGGCAAATACAAAGTCAAATATGTCAGCCATATTCGACAATCGTTGGTCGAGTTGCACCGTTTGTTGTGTGATTACAGTCACTATGAGCACGATCATGATAGGTTCCGAATCTGCCCTGTTAACAGACTGGGTTGTCGCTAGGTGCGCAAAGATCTTCAGGAAATGTTGGATGAAGGAGTCATTGAGATTCTTCAGAACAGGAATGTTGACGAAGCTGAGCCTGAGGTCAACGTAATTTCCCCAGTATTCCGGATACCCGAACCTATTATCATCAAGTACGATGGTAGCAAGCAGAAGGTTTCTCCTTCTCTGATCATTAAACATGTCGGTCCAGTACCGTATTCTTCTGAAAAGGCAATTCCCTTTCGCTACAACGCTGTTGCTGTAGAAGATGGGAAAGAGGTGACTTTGCCATCCTCCTCTGTTGTGAATATTGTTGACGTAAGTGGTTTGACCCGTAGCGGTCGTGTGTTTTCTGCACCACCGAAGCCTCAGGGTAGTGCTGATTTTGTGGAACACCCGATTGGGAATGCTGTGAGCACCCCGAATCCGGCACCTGTTGTTAAACCCTCCTCTGTACTGAAAACTCCTGCTTCTGTTGGCCCTAGCGGTAATGTGAAAGAAGACTGTGATGAGATGCTGAAGCTCATCAAGAAGAGTGAGTACAATGTTGTAGACCAGCTTCTACAAACACCATCCAAAATATTCGTGTTATCATTACTTCTGAATTCAGAACCACATAGAGAGGCTCTGCAGAAAGTTTTGGATGTGGCATATGTAGATCATGATGTCACTATAGAACAGTTTGATAGCATTGTTGCAAACATTACTGCTTGTAACAATTTGAGTTTTTGTGACTTTGATCTCCCTGAGGAGGGAAGAGACCACAACTTGGCTTTACACATATCCATGAATTGTAAAGAAGACGCCATGTCCAATGTGCTGGTGGACACTGGGTCATCCCTGAATGTATTACCAAAATCCACTCTCTCAAAATTGTCTTATCAAGAGCCTCCCATGAGGCAGAGTGGGGTAGTTGTGAAAGCTTTCGATGGGTCGCCTAAAACTGTGACTGGGGAAGTTGATCTCCCAATCAAGATTGGACCAAGTGATTTCCAAATTACCTTCCAGGTTATGGACATTCACCCATCATATAGTTGTCTCCTAGGCAGACCATGGATTCACGAGGCTGGTGCCGTGACATCCACCCTACACCAGAAGCTGAAATTTGTGAAGAATAAGAAACTGGTAGTGGTAGGGGGAGAAAAGGCTCTCCTGGTTAGCCACTTGTCTTCCTTCTCATATATAGATGTTGAGGATGAAGTTGGAACTCCTTTCCAAGCTTTATCTATAGCTGAGCCGGTTGAGAAGAGAACTCCTTCATTTACTTCCTATAAAGATGCGAAATTGGCCATTGAGTGTGGTGCAATTGCTGGTTTAGGAAAAATGATTGAGCTGGAAGACAATAAATCCTGAGCTGGCGTTGGCTTTTCTTCTGGGGTCTTCAACCAGAAAGGATTGTTCAAGAGTGGAGGTTTCATCCACACCGGTCAGGAGGAAGAAGCTGCTGCTGTCTTGGAAGAGGATGTAGAGGATTCTGACAATTTTGTCATCCCTGGAGGGATCTACAACAATTGGGTCGCTGTGGATATTCCTACAGTCGTCCACGAGTCAACGTAATAATCACTTTGTTTAAAAAACCCTTCTCCCATGCCAAAAGGAGGAGTGATGACATTGTTGGCAACATAAATACAATGATATTTTCATTCAATAAATTCATGTTAAATGTTTGTTTTTCCAATTATTTTCCCTTTTTGCTTTTTGCATGAAATTGGTGATCACAAAAAACCCTAAAAAGAGAATAAAATCAATCTTTTCATCTGGATAATGATTTTCCTTGTTTGATTTCTAAAAGCTTTTCATATCCAAAATCATTATGCAGGTTGATTTCTAAACCCATTGAACATAATGATCCAACGCCATCTCCCAATTTTGAGTTCCCTGTATTTGAGACAGAGGAAGATGATGTTGAAGAGATTCCTGATGAGATTACCCGTCTACTTGAGCATGAAAAGAAGATCATTCAGCCGCATCTTGAGAATCTGGAAACAGTCAACTTGGGGTCTGAGGATTGTGTGCGAGAAGTGAAGATTGGGGCACCCCTGGAAGAGTCTGTTAAGAAGGGGTTGATTGAATTACTACGAGAATATGTTGATATCTTCGCTTGGTCGTATGAAGACATGCCAGGTCTAGATACAGATATTGTGCAACATTTCTTACCCTTGAAGCCTGAGTGCGTGTCTGTGAAGCAGAAGCTCAGAAGAACTCATCTCGATATGGCAGTGAAGATCAAAGAGGAAGTTCAGAAGAAAATTGATGCGAGGTTTCTGGTGACTTCTACATATCCTCAATGGGTGGCCAATATTGTGCCCGTGCCTAAGAAAGACAGAAAAGTCCGAATGTGTGTGGATTATAGAGATTTGAATAAAGCTAGTCCGAAAGATGATTTCCCTCTACCATATATTGATATGTTGGTAGACAATACAGCTAAATTCAATATCTTCTCATTTATGGATGGATTTTCCGGATATAATCAGATTAAGATGGCACCCGAGGATATGGAGAAGACAACATTCATCACACCTTGGGGAACATTCTGTTATCGAGTGATGCCCTTCGGTTTGAAGAACGCCGGAGCCACGTATCAACGAGCTATGAATACCTTGTTTCATGATATGATGCACAAGGAGATTGAGGTATATGTTGATGGTATGATTGCTAAGTCAAGAACGGAAGTGGAACATGTAGAGCACTTGTTGAAGCTTTTTCAGCGTTTGAGGAAGTATAAGCTTCATCTGAATCCTAACAAGTGTACATTTGGAGTCCGTTCTGGCAAGTTATTGGGCTTTATTGTCAGCGAAAGAGGTATTGAGGTTGATCCTGCAAAGGTCAAAGCAATACAAGAGATGCCTGCGCCCAAAATTGAGAAGCAAGTCCGAGGTTTTCTTGGCCGCTTGAACTATATTTCTCGATTCATATCCCACATGACTGCCACATGTGCGCCGATATTCAAGCTCCTCTGGAAAGATCAGTCCCATGATTGGACCGAGGATTGCCAGAAAGCTTTCGATAGTATCAAAGAGTATATGTCTGAACCTCCAATCCTATCTCCGCCTGTAGAAGGAAGACCTTTGATCATGTATCTGGCAGTTCTTGAAGACTCGATGGGTTGTGTCCTGGGTCAGCAAGACGAATTTGGGAGGAAAGAGTATGCTATTTACTCCCTGAGTAAGAAGTTCACTGATTGTGAGTCTCGATACTCGATGCTTGAAAAGACATGTTGTGCTTTGGCTTGGGCCGCTAAGCGTTTACGCCAGTATATGATAAATCATACAACTTGGTTGATATCCCGAATGGACCCAATCAAGTATATATTTGAGAAGCCTGCTTTGAGTATGATATTGAGTATCGAGCTCAGAAAGCTATCAAAGGTAGTATCCTGGCTGACCACTTGGCACATCAGCCGATTGAGGATTATCAGTCAGTTCAGTATGACTTCCCAGATGAGGAGATTCTGTATTTGAAAATGAAAGATTGCGATGATCCTACACTCGATGAAGGGCCAGAGCCTGGTCCCAGATGGAGTATGGTGTTTGATGGCGTTGTAAATCAGTACGGAAATGGTATTGGGGTAGTGATTATTACTCCTCAGGGCACACATATTCCTTTTACAGCAAGGCTAACTTTCAAATGCACGAATAATATGGCTGAGTATGAGGCCTGTATTATGGGATTGGAAGAATGCATCGATCTAAGGATCAAGCATCTTGATGTTTACGGTGATTCGGCCCTCGTTGTCAATCAGATTAAGGGTGAATGGGAGACGAATCAGCCTGGTCTTATTCCATATAGAGATTATGCGAGGAGGATTTCAATGTTCTTTACTGAGGTTGACTTTCATCATATTCCTCGAGATGATAATCGGATGGCAGATGCTCTTGCTACGCTCGCTTCGATGATTGTGGTTAAGTATTGGAATGAAGTTCCCAATATCACTGTGATGCGCTTGGATAGACCAGCTCATGTATTTGCAGTCAAAGAAGTAAAAGATGATAAGCCATGGTATTATGACATCAAGTGTTTCCTCCAGAACCAGGTTTACCCGCCTGGGGCATCTGTGAAAGATAGGAAAACTTTGAGGAGATTGTCAGGTAGTTTCTACCTCAATGGCGAAGTGCTTTATAAGAGAAATTTCGACATGGTTCTTCTCAGATGCGTGGATAGACACAAAGCAGACCTGTTGATGACTGAAGTCCATGAGGGTTCATTTGGTACTCATTCCAATGGACATGCCATGGTTAGAAAGATGTTGAGAGCAGGCTATTATTGGCTGACAATGGAGTCTGACTGCTGCAAGTATGTGAAGAAATGCCATAAGTGTCAGATTTATGAGGATAAGATTCATATTCCTCCGACACTTCTGAATGTAATTTCATCACCATGGCCTTTCTCCATGTGGGGAATTGACATGATTGGCATGATTGAGCCGAAAGCGTCCAATGGACACAGGTTTAGTCTCGTAGCAATTGATTACTTCACTAAGTGGGTTGAAGCGGCATCATATGCAAATGTGACCAGGAAGGTGGTCGTGAAGTTTATCAAGAATCAACTCATATGTCGTTATGGTGTGCCTGATAAGATCATTACTGATAATGGATCTAACTTGAATAACAAGATGATGAAAGAATTGTGTAGTGAGTTCAAGATTGCACACCATAATTCTTCTCCTTATAGACCCAAGATGAATGGGGCTGTTGAAGCTGCTAATAAGAATATCAAGAAGATTATCTGGAAGATGGTTGTTACGTACAAAGATTGGCATGAGATGTTGCCATTTGCTTTGCATGGATATCGTACATCTGTCTGCACTTCAACAGGGGCAACCCCTTTCTCTCTTGTTTATGGCATGGAGGCCGTACTCCCAGTAGAGGTGGAGATCCCATCAATGAGAGTCTTGATGGAGGCCAAGTTGACTGATGCTGAATGGATTCAGAGTCGTTATGACCAACTGAATTTGATTGAAGAAAAGAGATTGACTGCCATGTGTCATGGTCAGTTATATCAACAGAGAATGAATAAAGCTTTTGATAAGAAGGTCAAGCCTCGTGTGTTCCGAGAAGGTGACCTTGTGCTCAAGAAAGTCTTGTCTTTCGCGCCCGATTCCAGGGGCAAGTGGACTCCGAACTATGAAGGTCCATATGTTGTTAAGAGCCTTTTCAGGCGGTGCTTTGATACTTACAACAATGGATGGGGAGGATTTCACTCGTCCTGTGAATTCAGATGCAGTCAAGAAATACTTCGCCTAAAAATAAAAACAGAATGGCTCGCTAAGTTGAAAACCCGAAAGGGTGGCTTAGGCAAAAATGAGCGTCTCAGTGGATTGAAAACCCGAAAGGGCGATCCAGGCAAAAGTTAGAGACATAAAAAATGAATATATGCATCCCGCTAGATTGAGTACCTCATCCTGGGGCAATCTAGGCAAAAGTTAAGGATTTGGCAAGTAACTGCATCCTGACAAAACTGTGTTCTACAACTGTCATCCATCAGAGATTCTTATTCATTCGTCGTCAACCAAAGCTTCGAATACATCAAACTCAGAATTGGTGGAGAAATGGTCATTATGTTCAATGTAGCCCTTTTCCAATATATATCACCAATTTCAAATTTGTAAAGATCTATGGAGTCTTGCCATTTGCAGGCTACCATTCCATCAAATCAATTTGAGTCTTTATCCAATTATTTGCACTCTTATTTGTTTCTATTCAACAAATGTTTTGCATGTTTTAATTGAGAAAATATCATTGATTTGAATAAATGAATTTGTCACAAATTGTTTTTAAACAAAGTGAACATTCACAATGATAAAAGGATACTTAGGAGATCCTCAGTGCTCTCCCAAGGGTGGTATGATTTCCAACAGGGTAAGACATCTGTTCATATCCCTGGCATGACTGTATCCTCTTCCTCCGGAGCCTTTTGTGGTTTTTCTCCCAAGCAGAGTGCTGGTTGAGGTTTTTCACCTCCCCTCCCTTCAGCAGAGCAGTGGTCTTCCCTCCTCAGCAGATGTGTCCTCTTTGGAAGGTTCGGTATTTGGTGGTTGATCCCCAGTATTCCTTCATATTCCTCTAATAGATTCCCCAGTAGAGTGGCTTGGGTGGCAGATTCTATTTGTGCATTAAGCTCGTCTCCCCAGCTGAGATTTATAGTTCATCCCCAGTGGAGTTGTTGGTGTGGTGGATTTTATCTATAATGGTTCATCCCCAGCGGAGTTGTTGGTGTGTTGGATCTTATCTTTGATGATGTTATCTTCCTCAGATAGATCCCCAACGGAGTTGTCGGTGTGTTGGATCGTATCTATGATGATGTCATCCCCTGCAGAGATATTGTTGTTTCTTGGTATCTCTGATCCCCCGCGAAGTTGGTGTGGTGGATTTTATCTGTGATGGTTCATCCCCGAGTGGTATGCTTGTTAAGATGTTCTCCACTCTCCTCTACTCCCCTTCAGCGGAAGAGCGATTATTTTCTCCTCAGCAGGTGTGATTTCCTTGGTGAGTTTGGTACTTGGTATTGGATACCCAGATTCCCCTTATTCTTCCTCAGATAGATCCCCAGTAGAGTTGTTGGTGTGGTGGATTTTATCTGTGGTGATGTTATCCCCTGCAGAGATTGTTGTTTCCTGGTATCTCTGATCCCCAGTAGAGTTGCTTTTGTGGCAGTTTCTGCCTGTGCGCTGAACTCCCTTTCCCAGCTGAGACTGATGATTCATCCCTGCAGAGGTGTTGTTGTCTCTGATCCCGGCAGTTTGGATATTCTCCGGTGATCCTGGCTTTCTCTCTTGAGACATAGTACCGGGTGGTTGATTCCTGGACCTGTTTGTGTTAGATATGTCTGTTTGTCAGCATTCATCAAACATAAATCACGCATATACATGCATAGTTATAACATTCAGATATTCATGTTGCATTCTTTGCCATATATCGTTGTTTGTTGTCTCCTGCTATTTGGTGATATGTATTTCCCCAAGCAGATGTCGGTGTCTGATCCCTCAATATAGAGTCAGCCCCTTAAGCAGAAAGTGTTTATCTTTCCTTCCGCATTCCCCACTGAGTTATATCCTCGTGGACGACGGTTGTTTTTGCTTTCTCCCAACACATATATTGGGATGGGTTCCCCTATTGAGTTATATCCTCATTAGGATGAGTCTTGATTCAATTTGCCTTTTTGGTTTGATCCTAAATTGGCCTCCTTGTGACTGTCTCTGGTGTTTCCCTGTGGTTAATGAATAATTGTTCAGTAATCAATAATTATTCACTTTATCCTCAGCGGAGTTTGTGGTTTTCTACCCTTATACCGGTAGTTGTAAATCCTACTTTTTTCCCCTAGCGGAGTTTGTGGTTTTCTAGCTTTATACCGGTAGTTGTAAATCCTACTTTCTTCCTCTAGCGGAGTTTGTGGTTTTCTACCCTTATACCGGTAGTTGTAAATCCTACTTTTTTTCCCCTAGCAGAGTTTGTGGTTTTCTACCTTTATACCGGTAGTTGTAAATCCTACATTCTTCCCCTAGCGGAGTTTGTGGTTTTCTACCCTTATAACCGGTAGTTGTAAATCCTATTTTTCCCTCCCCAATGGAGTCTGTGGTTTTCTACCCTTATACCGGTAGTTGTAAACCCTATGTTCCTCCCTTCGCAGAGTTAACCTTTGTTGTTCATCCTAGTTGATGACGGTTACTCTTCTGTGGTTTTCTACCCAATATCCGGTAGATGTAATTCCCTCCTTGATGGTTATCTTCATCCAGTATTCGATGTTGATATTCCCTCTTTTTCCTGGATAATTGCCTTGCGCTCGTAATTTATCCCCGGCGAGTCATCTTTCGTCTACCCTATTGTTGTTGGTAACGATTGTTTCTCTTCTGAATTGGTCATCATTATATACCTAGTTTTGGTATCCCAATGCCTTTTCCTTTTCGGTTGATCTATCCTTAATTAACCCAGTAACCGGTTGTGGATAATGTTCCATGCGAGTATACTATTTATGTTCTGACGGTAATAGATAGTATATCTCATGCACTCTTCGGTCGAAGCCTTTGTTCTTCCCCAGTTGAGTAAGATTCTTTTCCCCTTTGCAGATTTAACCATTGTTGTTCATCCTAGTTGTCGCAACGCGAAAAACAATCGGTGGAAAAAAAAACTGTTTACAGAGCCGCCACCGACGCTATTCATCCTATGACGGAAAGGAAGCGCAGGACTAACCTAAGAAAGGGAAAGGAACGGTCTTACGACCAGAGATTACAAGGTACGGGAGTCGGTTACGCAAGGGGAAGGTATTAGCACCCCTCACGTCCGCCGTACTCGACGGGATCCACGCTCAAAAGAATAGGAAAAGATTGCTAATAAACTGCTCGAAGAAATTGCACAAACTGGGATAATAAAATAGGTGAAAGAAAACGGAGGAAGGGGACTCGGCAGGATGTCGCATCCTGGGCCTACGTAGTTTGTCAGAAACAAACATCAGAGTCAACATAGTTCGGGGAAATGGGAAACATGCTCGCTAGGACATCGCATCCTATGCCTATGTATCCTCTCTATCCAGAGTAAGAATCAGAGCACTCGTAGCTCGGCTAACGCACGCCGAAACAACACCGAAAAGAGACGCTGAGACGTCAAGAGAAACACTCAAAAGGAAACAGAACGCCAATACATGGACTTACATCTGACTCCAAACA
This sequence comes from Lathyrus oleraceus, assembly GCF_024323335.1. Lineage (NCBI taxonomy): Eukaryota > Viridiplantae > Streptophyta > Magnoliopsida > Fabales > Fabaceae > Lathyrus > Lathyrus oleraceus. Next base: position 410,945,525 of record NC_066582.1, on the reverse strand, counting down.
AACAACACAAACAAGGAAACAGAAAGCCAATACATGGACTTACATCCGACTCCAAACAAAACACAAACAAGGAAACAGAAAGCCAATACATGGACTTACATCCGACTCCAAACAAAACAAATGATAACCAGCGAACACCAAAGAAAAAGGTTATCAGATTGACAAACTAATAGGGAGTCTAGAACTCGAGCCTAATAGTTGTCACACAAACACAAAGAGACGCTGAGACGTCAAAAAAAACAAAAAGGTTGAAAAAGAAAAAGGGTTGCCCGGAGAGATCTCGCTCGATCTTCTGCCTACGTATCTCATCTGGTATGAGAATCAGGGCGACTTAGTTCCCCTTAACAGGGGTACAACACTCTCCTAACCAGAGACCGGGGAAACAACAAACTAAAAGGGAGACTAAGACTTGAGCCTAATAGTTGTCATGCAATCCACAATCTCTAAGTTGAGGTCTCTAATCATGCATCTAACTCACACAGGAAGCAAGTCAGCTCAAAAACATCAACACCGATGAACAAGTATCATACACTATATCCACACAAGAGGCCCAAACAATGGGTAGGCTTTAGTCAAGAGGGGTCATATCAACCTCGACAAACAAGCCAAACTGTAAGGGTAAACAGGAGCTCTTAACCACTAACATTTAGAGTTAGGGTGAGCAGATCAAAAAGGTAATGAGGATGAGACCTCATGCTCTTAACCTTGGCCTGGGTGAGCTTATAACAAAGAAAGCATGGGGATCCAGAAAGAGGGACCCTATTCCACTTGACTGGCTCTATACAAAGATCTTGGGTACATGTTCTAGAGCATCAGCACGTAGTGCGAGCATAAAGAACGACTCACTGAATAATAGGGGACTGGCTACTAGTCCTTTCTATCTGTCAATTGCCTCTTCACTTAGGAGGACTTATCAAGTAACATGCCTCACTTGGAGGTCTTTGGCACAAATGTAAACAAACACAATCAGAGCCTCATAAGGAGGACTTCAGCCAAAATGCCTGCCGAAAAGGTGACAGGGCTTCCAGACTACATGGAGTAAGAAGGCTAAACTACCTCAGTGGTGTATCAACCACAATCCAAAGCTTAAGCAAAAGCAAAGCTAGCAAACAACTAATGTACCTATACAAAAGCTTAAATAGTTAATATCTCAATCAGAAAACCAATAGACAAACAGTGAAACTTTCCAATATTTACAACTTAATGCAAGGCAAAAATGCAAGCACTCAAATGAGTTCATCACATCAATTGACCTACAAAACAGCAAGGGTTAGTAATCAAAGGTATTTGCATCTCACAAAGTGAGACCAAACCAATCATCAAGGCTAATGTCCAAACCTGAAACACAAAGCACAATTAGTTCATGTACAAAACACTAGTCCAAAGACTAGGTTCAAAACCAAACCAAATGATCAAAACAAAAGTCAATCTTTTGCATAATGCACAATAAATCAATCAAGAAAATGTCCTCAAAAGGACCAGCATCAATTCATAAGGCAAATGCTTCAAACAATTCATGTAAAGCAAAGGCAAACAATATGCACAAAGTTGGACATCCAAATTAGAAAATCCAAATCAAAACAGAAACGCATCCAATGGTCTTGAAATTTTTTATGTGAATTCCACATGTTGTGAACAAGCAATGTGCAAAAAATTAGATCCAGAAGAGCTCAAATGATAGGTAAACAAAAATGCACAAATGCTACATCCAAAATGTGACACAAATTGTCACAACATATCTTCATGTGTCCAAAACAGTGATAGCTTATGATAAAAATCCCAAACTAAAGCTCAAAAATCAAATCACATGTGAGGATCAAGCAAACCAACTTTCAGATCAATTGGATTAACCATGGAGATTTCACAAACAAATGAATGCAACATATCAAAATGACACAAGGTTCAATCAAAAAATACCAAATAAAAATCCAGAAACAAACAATTCATGAAAATAATATCAAAAAATGCTAGACATTAAAACAAGCATGTGAAAAAAAATTGGGATCAATTTGGACATTTCTACTATTTTTCATGATTTATAGAAAATAAGCTAAATAAATGGAATAAACATGGAAAATTTGAGGGAAAATGATTAATTTGAATTGAAAATCAGAAAGATGCACCAGCCAGGACTCGAACACGCGCTCAAAGGATTACAAGAATATCAAGCGAAATTCAGAAAATGCCATGGCCTGGACTCGAACACACGCAAGCCAGGTTTAGAAGCGCTTGACCAAAACGCTGCGTATCATTAAGTGAGGTGGAAATTCAAATGAAATTCAGAAATACATGAGCCAAGTTTGAACTCATGCGCGCTAGGTCAAGAAGCGCTCCAATGCCAAAACGCAGCGTTTGAGTGAAACCCTAGGGACTGAACCAGACGGCCGGAACAGTGTTTCCGGTCGTCTTCTCCGGTGGTATTCCGGTGGCCATTCATGCGAAAATTCCAGAACCGAGCAAGTTATACATGGTTCGAAAGATCTTTCTACCAGGAGTTCAAATACGCAATCCAAATCTCCTAATTCTCTCTAGATTTCACGGATCGAAGCAAAGAAGTTTTGAGATCCAAACTTATATTCAACACCACATGCTCATTTCTTCACCAAAATCAATTCTAAACATATCAGCATGATCACCTAAGTGAGATCTACATAATTATCACAAGAAATTGGCAAAAAAGAGAGGTCGAATTCAACCTACTTGGTAATGGCAGTTGATTAATTCGTGTCCTTAGGCTCTCATATGCTCCAGATCTTCTCCCTTACACCTCTTTTGAAGCTTTGAATAGGAAGCAACACTTGAATCCTCTTAGATCTTGCTCAATTTCAAACTTCTATCAACATGTTCATGTACATGAACTGCTCCAAAACCAGCTCAATTGTCCAATCCAATGGTTGAATCTTGCTCAATGGAGCATGCTTAACATGATTATGCAAGAATATTGAAGAGTTATGTGAAGAAAAATGAAAATTGAAGAGAGAGAAAATTGGAGGGAAAATGGAAAGTTCTAGATCTCAAATTCTGTTATGAGCAAAAACAGTTAGGGTTTGGCTTTTATATGGTTCACTAATGATGCTGAAATTAGAATTAGGCAATGGTTAAACATGATTAGGGAAATATGAAGAAAAATGCAAAAATGAAAAAATGAGCTTGCATGGCTAATCCACACGTGAACAGTACCATTTTATGCTTCAAATTCACTTAAAACCAACTAATAAACATTATGGAATTGGTATTTTGTTCATATCTTGAACCAAATTTGAATTGTGAGATTTCCCTCCAAAATACACATGAATGAACAAATGATCATATGAGCTTATTCCATGCAAGGCAATGATTCATTTGGAAAGTATTGGTCACAAGGAGCATTTTGCAAAAAGGATGGACCAATTCGGAGTTTTGGATCAAAATTTATGTCACTTTGAACTTCCATGTAGACTTTGTGATCATTTGGCCGTAACTTCTCAACCAATCATCAGATGGACATGATCTAGGACTTTTTGAAAAGGGGAGAGAGAGATCTTCAACTTTCATGTTCACCAAAAATCCATTTGAAGCTTCTTTGATGTTGATAAGTCAAGTTGAATGTGGACCAAAAACTTTCCATTTTTGGAAACTTTAAATTACATGTCACTTTCCATTTTTGGAAAGTTTTGCCATGGCTTCAAAACCTTCAAGATAGATATTTAAAATGATGAATGGACCTCTTTTGAACATGATTGAGGTGTCTCAACTCATTTCCCCACCTCATAGCCCTCAGTTGACTGCACAGTTGACTTTTTTGGTCCTTAGATGACCTTGAAATGTCCTGATCAGCTTGAGCCTCTACCACTTGAGGAAAATGCTCAAAAATGAAACCCTAGATCATGTAAGCTTAATATAATGATCATATAATCCTCATCCCAATAAAATACCTCACCTCCTTGAGAAACCCTGGTTGAAAGAATGGCATTGATTAGGGTTGACCAGAGGTCAAAACCCTAATCCAAAGGAACTTGGGAATGCACTCTAAAACCCTTGTTGATGATAAAACCATGATGATGGTAATGTATCCTTGCAAACAAGATGATGCTCAAGACCTTTGAGGAATCAAGAAACCCTGACTGAAGCCCATGCCCTCAGATGGTTGATCACCAATTCATAGAAACGCTCAGGCTTGAATCATACAACTTCTCCATCTTCTGAAAAGATTTTGGAGGATGACTTTCTTATTTTCAGATGATATGCAAAATGCAATGCCTAATGCCCTAAAATATGAAATGCAATGTGTCAAACTAGTCTCAATAAAGGAGGGCAAATTTTGAGGTGTTACAGCTGCCCCTATTCAATCCACTGTGAACCTGTCAATATGAACAGCCTCGGCTTTCAGATGATCAGAGTGAATAGTGGTTGAATACCAAGAACAGACGAACAATTTGCGCTCCGCTGGGAATTATGTAACCATGCCTGTCAGAATCGGCAAAGAAGTGATCTTAAAAGAAGAATCCGTCTGGTACGGTGAGAGTCGGTCTGAATACCGAAAAGAATGTTAACCAAAATAAATGGTAACACAAGCATAACAATGGCCTGAATGCCGCTCATCAGTCTGAATATTGGATATCGGAATATGAGATGACTAATATCGGTCTGAACACCGAGAGATTGGCCTGAATGCCCCTTCGGCCTGAACACCGGAAAAACTGGCCTGAATGCCACTTCGGTTTGAATACCGAGAAAGCTGGCCTGAATGCCATTTCGGTCTGAATACCGGAAAAACCGGCTTGAATGCCACAACTGCTTCGACCTGAACGTCGGAAACTTCTTCGATTTGAACATCGGGAAAATTGGCCTGAATGCCACTTCGGTCTGAATACCGGAAAAGCTGGCCTGAATGCCATTTCGGTCTGAATATCGAGAGACTTGGCCTGAATGCCACAAGTGCTTCGACCTGAACGTCAGAAACTTCTTCGATCTGAACATCGGGAAAATTGGCCTGAATGCCACTTCGGTCTGAATACCGGAAAAGCTGGCCTGAATGCCATTTCGGTCTGAATACCGAGAGACTTGGCCTGAATGCCACAAGTGCTTCGACCTGAACGTCGGAAACTTCTTCGATCTGAACATCGGAAAACTTGGCTTGAATGCCACATCCGCTGGGGGTTTTCTCCTTGTTGTTATTATTTTTTGCTTCTCTTGGACCCCCAAAACTTCTTTGATTTTACTGCCAAATAACGAATCTCGTTCTTCATTTGAACCCCGTTCTCCAGAAGACACTCTGCGTCTCCTTTTCTTCTGATGGACCCCGATCTCCGCGTTGATCGCGTAACGCTCTCCAATCTCTATTTCCATCTCCGCACGACAGAAGTTTTTCCTCTAATATCGCGCTACTGGGGAATACTGTTGATTCAAAATCACGATGCTAAACTCCTCAGAGTAACATCTTCACCAACCGGCTAAACCAATTCTCAAACGGTAACCACGGCTCGAGACTAGTTTTGCTTGCAATGCTGATGCATGATGATTTTTTTTTACAGCGTAATGCTCCATAACCATGGAAATGCTACGCAATGAGTTATGCAACATGCTATGTTTTTCTAATGATGAATGTATAAGAAATATCTCCCTCAGGGGACGACACGGGCAGTCCTGCCGAGGAACCCGATATCTCTCCAATCTCCACCCTGCCTAGGAATAGCACTGCTGCTGGGGAAACAACCCTCACCGGGGATGACCTCCGCTGAACCCGATCCGCTTGGGGACTTCGCTGGGGAAACAGCTACCAATGCACACCTCCGCTGGGGAAACAACAACCTTCCGACTTGCTGGGGATATAACAATCTCACCCTGCTAGGGGAAACATCACACTTCAGGCCAGGCTGCCAAGGAAATACTGACCTCGAACCCGCTAGGGAGATACGGAATATTCGACACGGAGCACCTGTTGGCTCGTCGAACACGGGTATTCACCATCTAACCATAGTGTTAACTTTCCACTTCTTCAGACTTTGAAGAGTCTTCTTGATTAATCCTCAAGGATCATCGCAATTCTTTTGTCGTCTTTACACCATTCTTCAACTCCTTATCCCTGATTGGACTCGAAGGAATCTTTCGTCAAAAAGCTTCACATCACAACCTGCACGTGAGTGAAAATATCTAACAGCACCTGCAAAAGAGATCGTTAGATAAAAACGTGCCCCAGGCGTGCCAAAATCTCAACACCCAGGTCACTCTACCTTCCAAATAAGATTTCAAGTTCTCAATCCTATAAACATGCATTGGAAGGGACCCCTATGTCTTAAAATGCAAATATTCTTATCAAAATAAACGGATGTTTTTGCAATCAAAGCGGTAGTGAAAACAAAAAACAAAATTATTTGACTGAATATGCATTTTATTGATTGAAAAGGTGGCTCGTAACTGAGCAATACACAGGAAGCAATCCCTGAAAAGAGGTAATTGCGCACAAAAGGAAAATCTATCCTAATGGCAATGTGAACCCGTGATCTCATTGAGTTCCAACCCGGTTACAACCCATATGTCCTCAAGACTCTCCGCACTTTCTGCCTTCTGAACAAGACGCTTCCGACCGATCCCTGTCGGGGATTATCCATGTGTCAAATCCAAAGTACAAACGATCATGCTATACGCAGTTGTTCGTTTCATTCCTTCTTTTGCCTGGACCGCCCTTTCGGGTTTTCAGTCCACTGGGATACCCTTTTTTGCCCAAGCCGCCCTTTCGGGTTTTCGACTTGCCGGGTGTACAGTTTTTCTTTTTATCCCTAATTTTTGCCCGAACCTTTTTCATTTTTTTCTGGTTCGCCGGGATGCCCATTTTTGCCTGGACTATTTTATTCTTTTCGTCCAGCGGGTCTCTTATACGAAGTATTTTTTAACTGCGTCCGCATTCACAGGGGATGGAAAATCCTCGCCATCCATGGTCGTCAACAACAAGGCTCCGCTAGAGAAAACCTTCTTGACCACAAATGGACCCTCATAATTAGGTGTCCACTTGCCCCGACGATCGTTTTGAGGAGGAAGGATCCTTTTCAACACCATATCTCCCACATGGTACACATGAGGTCGCACCTTTCGGTCAAAAGCACGCTTCATTCACTGCTGGTACAACTGCCCATGACAAATGGCCGCCAGCCTTTTTTCCTCAATCAGGCTCAACTCTTCATACCGAGTCCTTACCCATTCAGCCTCTTCCAATTTCACATCCATCAGGACTCTTAGTGACGGAATCTGGACCTCAACCGGTAACACGGCTTCCATTCCATACATAAGCGAAAAAGGCGTTGCCCCAGTAGATGTACGCACCGAGGTTCGATACCCATGCAATGCAAACGGAAACATCTCGTGCCAATCCTTATAGGTCACTGTAACACCCCGAATATTTTGGATTAATTTAAATATTATTTTAATAAGATTATTGGAAGGAAAAAGGAATTATTAAATAATATTGGGAAATATTATTATTGATGTTATTTATTTTAATATTAATTAAATAAATAAAATAATTGGAATATGAAGAGTGGAAGGGTAAAAGTGGAAATTGGATATAAGAGGCCAAAGTGAGAACTCAGGTGGTTTGCACGTATTTTTGCCTCAGAGTCAGAGAAAGGGGAAAACGCTGAAGAGAAAGAGAAGGAAGAGGAAAAGGCCAAAGATTGCTCAGAGCTTCCTTCAATCCAAAGAGGTAAGGGGTCTGAATCTTATTAAACGATAATATGCGAGCAATTTCATGTATATGTTGGATTGTTGATGGATTTTGAGGATGTTGGGGGGATTGGGAAAGTTGGGGTTTTGATGGAAAATCACGTTGGAGGAAACTGTGGTTAGACTGTAATTGAATATGTGTTTAGGTTAGTTATGAATTTCCGAACGTATAGCTTTTTACGGAAGTTGAATCGGAGGTCCGGAAGTCCTCCAACGGCGGAAAATGCGGAGAACTCTGCATTCTGCCTTGTGTTAGCGCAGGGACTGCTGTTTTGTCTGCGTTAACCGGTTAACCCAGGGCGTTAACCGGTTAACACTGTTATATTTTGTGATAATGTACTGTTTTGCCTGCGTTAACCGGTTAACCCAGGGCGTTAACCGGTTAACACTGTTGCGTTTTGCCAGAAAATGTATTTTTCCTGCGTTAACCGGTTAACCCAGGGCGTTAACCGGTTAACACTGTTGCAGTGTGGAAAAATTGTTAAATTTTATGTTGTGAGCCCAATTAGTGAGTGGCCTATTGTAGTTAATTATGATGAGTAATTTTGTTGAGTTGTATGTCATGCTATTAATGATGATATTACCATGACTATATGATGCTGTTGTTGCTATGTTGATTATGATGCATGTTTGGTGTGCATGCATTCATGAAAGGCCGATGCCTAGTGATGAACGGACTGAGTTCCAATGATGGTGTTGACTCCGGGCTTGTTGAGAGGCTTGGTTCCTTGCGGGGAACTCGGATTCTATGGTGATGAATCCGGGAGTGGTGATCCTGTAGTTGGTCACAAAATGGGTATACCGAGTCGTGTGGAGTCATGCATGGGTGTGTGCATTGCATTTGATATGTTGTTTTGTTGATGTTCATGAGTATGTTGATTATGATGATTATGATGAGCTGTGTTGGCATATGTGGAATATATTTTATGTTTATATTTCTGTCGTTATATTATTATTTAATAATGTAATTCTCACCCCTTCTGCATGTGTTTACGTTCATCTATGATGAGCAATGTGCAGATAAAGAGGAGTAGCTATTGTTGAGGTTCGAGGAATAAGTGTAGAGTTATTCTACAGAGTCGAGTCAAATGCTCTGGTCATGTGACACCGGGGTTATGGGATTCGATAGATAGTTGATTATTATTTATGTTGGTTATGATGACTAAATGCTGAGATGTTTTGTTGAGATAATGTTGAAACATTATTATGAATTATAATATTTGTGCTGTTGTCCGCTGCGAAGTTTAAATATTAAATAATATGTTTTATGTTGTAATGGAATAAGTGTTACGTTGTAAGAAATGTAAACTCTTCTACATGTTGTACTCTGATAATTTATTTAAATATGTCGTTTGGGTAGAAGGGTGTTACATTAGTGGTATCAGAGCATGGTCAGTCCAGTCGAGTCATAATGTGATGTTTTCCCTGTTGGTCGATTAGTGTAAATGACACTGTCGATATTTAACGGTTGTGGTTGTGTCGTGTAGAGTATGGCTGGAGAAAATGACCGTGCGATTGCTGAGGCTTTGGCTGCCATGGCGCAGGCTATGCAGGCGCAGCAGAATCCGCCGGTCGACGAGTTTAAGAATTTGGGAAGGTTTCTGAAGAATAACCCTCCTACATTCAAAGGGCGCTATGATCCAGATGGTGCTCAGATTTGGCTGAGGGAAATTGAGAAGATTTTCCGGGTGATGACGTGTACTGAAGCACAGAAGGTGCAGTTCGGTACGCATATGTTATCTGAAGAGGCTGAAAACTGGTGGGATAACACTCGCCAGAGAATTGCAGTACCAGGTGCTGAGATGACTTGGGAAAGGTTCAAGACGGTCTTTCTGGAGAAATATTTTCCTACTGATGTGCGATGTAAGAAGGAAATGGAATTTCTAGAACTGAAACAGGGTAACATGTCTGTTGCTGATTACACTTCGAAGTTTGAGGAGCTGGTGCAGTATTGTCCTCATTATAATGATGCTGGTGCTGAGGGATCCAAGTGTGTCAAGTTTGAGAACGGGTTGCGTCCCGAGATCAAACAAGGCATTGGTTACCAGGAGATTCGTAGGTTTCCTACACTGGTTAATAAGTGCAGGATATTTGATGAAGATAGCAAGGCTAGGACTGCTCATTACAAGAGTCTTAGTGAGAAGAAGAATAAGGATCGTGGTAGTCCTTATGCATCTCCGAATGGTAAGGGTAAGCAGAAAGTGGTAGATGAGAAGAAGCCAAGTGGGGGAGGACCTTCCATAGCTGGTAAATGTTTCAAGTGTGGCGAGCCAGGCCACCGTGCTGATAGCTGTACCAAGAGAGTGCTGAGATGTTTCCGATGCGGTCAGGCTGGTCATAGAGTTACTGAATGTAAGGATGCTGGTCCGACGTGTTTTAATTGTGGCGAGAAAGGCCATATCAGTTCGCAGTGCTCGAAACCGAAGAAGGCGGCTACTGCAACTCATACTACTGGTAGGGTGTTTGCTCTGAGTGGGGCTGAAGCTCCTAAAGAAGATAATCTGATTAAAGGTACTTGCTTGATTAATAATGTTGAATTGCTTGCTATTGTTGACACTGGTGCTACTCATTCGTTCATTTCGTATGAGTGTGCGACCAGGATTGGTGTGATTATGTCGTCCCTAGGCGGAAGTATGGTGATAGATACTCCTGCTAATGGTTCTGTGAAGACTTCTGTTGTCTGTCGAGGTTGTCATTTGACGATCTTTGAGAGAGAGTTCGTGGTTGATTTGGTGTGCTTACCCTTGCACCAAATTGACATTATTCTGGGAATGAATTGGCTAGAATTCTATGGCGTGTTTATCAACTGCTATAGGAAGACGGTGCGGTTTTCTGAAGTTGGTGAGAATGATGAGGCAAGATTTCTATCTGCTAGGCAGGTGGGGAATTTTGTGAAAGATGAAGCTCAGGTATTCGCTTTATTTGCGTCTCTGCAAGCGGATAAGGAAGTAGTGAGTGTAGATTTGCCTGTTGTCTGTGAATTTCAGGATGTGTTTCCGGAGGATGTAAGTGATTTACCTCCAGAACGTGAAGTCGAATTTGCCATTGACTTAGTACCAGGTACGAGTCCAGTGTCGATGTCTCCTTATAGAATGTCGGCAACTGAATTAGTTGAATTGAAGAAGCAACTTGAAGAATTGCTTGAGAAGAAGTTTGTGCGTCCAAGTGTTTCTCCTTGGGGTGCACCAGTATTGTTAGTGAAGAAGAAAGAAGGTACGATGAGGTTGTGTGTCGATTATCGGCAGTTGAATAAGGTGACTATCAAGAATCGGTATCCATTGCCGAGGATTGATGATTTGATGGACCAGTTGGTTGGAGCTCATGTTTTCAGTAAGATTGATTTGCGGTCGGGTTATCATCAGATCCGAGTGAAGTCGGATGATATTGCGAAGACTGCTTTCCGTACGAGGTATGGTCATTATGAATACACTGTGATGCCGTTCGGTGTGTCTAATGCTCCAGGTGTGTTTATGGAATATATGAATCGTATATTCATCCGTACCTTGATAATTTTGTTGTGGTGTTCATAGATGACATATTGATATATTCTAAGACGGGAGAAGAGCATGAAGGACATCTGAGAATTGTTTTGCAGGTGTTAAGGGAAAAGAAATTATATGCAAAGTTATCTAAATGTGAGTTCTGGTTGAAGGAAGTGAGTTTCCTTGGCCATGTGATTTCGAGAGGTGGGATTTCTGTTGATCCTGCTAAAGTGGATGCTGTATTACAGTGGGAGACTCTGAAGTCTGCTACTGAGATACGCAGTTTTCTGGGGTTAGCTGGTTATTATCGCAGATTTATTGAGGGCTTCTCTAAGTTGGCATTGTCGTTGACGCAGTTGACTAAGAAGGGTCAAGTGTATGTGTGGGATGCAGCTTGTGAAGCCAGTTTTGTTGAGTTGAAGAGGCGGTTGACCAGTGCTCCAGTGTTGATCTTGCCTAATCCTGGGGAGTCCTTCGTTGTTTATTGTGATGCTTCTTTGATGGGTCTTGGTGGTGTTTTGATGCAGAATGGTAAAGTTGTAGCTTATGCTTCTAGACAGTTGAGAGTTCATGAGAGGAATTATCCTACGCATGATCTAGAACTTGCAGCTGTTGTATTTGTGTTGAAAATGTGGAGACATTATCTGTATGGTTCCAGATTCGAAGTGTTCAGTGATCACAAGAGTCTGAAGTATCTGTTTGATCAGAAAGAGTTAAATATGAGGCAGAGGAGGTGGTTAGAATTACTGAAGGATTTTGACTTTGAATTGAGTTATCATCCCGGTAAGGCTAATGTAGTTGCAGATGCGCTGAGTAGGAAGTCTCTACACATGTCTATGATGATGGTTCGAGAGCTTGAGTTAATCGAACAGTTCCGTGATATGAGTTTGGGTTGTGAAGTTTCCGCTGATAGTGTAAAGTTGGGTATGCTGAAGTTGACTAGTGGGATTCTGGAAGATATTCGGAATGGTCAGCAAGTTGATGTCGCTCTAGTTGATCATATTACTATGGTTAACCAGGGTAATGGTGGTAATTTTGAGATTGATGAGAATGGCATCCTGCGATTTAAAGGTAGAGTTTGTGTTCCTGAGGTGTCTGAATTGAAAAAGAGTCTTCTTGAAGAGGGCCATAGGAGTGGATTGAGTATCCATCCAGGTGCAACTAAAATGTATCAAGATTTGAAGAAGTTGTTTTGGTGGGCGGGTATGAAAAGAGATGTTGCTAAGTTTGTGTATGCCTGTTTGACTTGTCAGAAGTCAAAGATTGAACATCAGAAACCGGCAGGTATGATGCAACCTTTGAAGATTCCTGAATGGAAGTGGGATAGCATTTCCATGGATTTTGTGACGGGATTGCCGAAGACGGTGAAAGGTAATGATTCTATTTGGGTGATTGTGGATCGATTGACTAAGTCGGCGCATTTCTTGCCGATGAAGATTAATCACTCTTTAGAGAAGTTGGCAGAGTTGTATATTGAGGAGATAGTGAGGCTGCATGGTATTCCATCCAGTATTGTGTCTGATAGAGATCCCAGATTTACTTCTAGATTTTGGGAAAGTTTGCAGAAAGCGTTGGGGACTAAGTTGAGGTTGAGTTCAGATTATCATCCTCAGACTGATGGTCAGACTGAAAGGACTATCCAATCCTTGGAGGATTTGTTGAGAGCTTGTGTGTTGGGGCAGAGTGGTTCTTGGGATAGTTATTTGCCGTTGGTGGAGTTTACTTATAATAATAGTTTTCATGCTAGTATCGGTATGGCTCCATATGAAGCATTGTATGGTAGGAGGTGTAGAACTCCATTGTGTTGGTATGAATCAGGTGAGAGTGTTGTACTCGGACCTGAGATTGTGCAGCAGACGACTGAAAAGGTTAAGATGATTCAGGAGAAAATGAAGATTTCTCAGAGTCGTCAGAAGAGTTATCATGATAATAGGAGAAAGGCACTTGAGTTCCAAGAGGAGATCATGTGTTCTTGAGAGTTACTCCGACGACAGGTGTGGGTAGAGCTTTAAAGTCTAGGAAGCTTACTCCGAGGTTCGTGGGTCCGTATCAGATTTTGAAGAGGGTTGGGGAAGTGGCGTATCGGATAGCTTTACCGCCGTCGCTTCCTAATCTGCATGATGTGTTTCATGTATCTCAGTTGAGAAAATATATTGCGGATCCTTCGCATGTTGTTCAGTTGGATGATATCCAGGTGAGAGATAATTTGACCGTAGAGGTGTTGCCAATTCGGATAGATGACCGAGAAGAGAAGACCCTGAGAGGTAAGAAGATTGCTCTAGTGAAAGTTGTTTGGGAAGGTCCAGCTGGTGAGAGCTTGACTTGGGAGCGTGAAGATCAGATGAAGGAGTCGTATCCGGCTCTATTTGCTTGAGGTATGTTTTCGAGGACGAAAACTTCTAAAGTGGGGGAGAGTTGTAACACCCCGAATATTTTGGATTAATTTAAATATTATTTTAATAAGATTATTGGAAGGAAAAAGGAATTATTAAATAATATTGGGAAATATTATTATTGATGTTATTTATTTTAATATTAATTAAATAAATAAAATAATTGGAATATGAAGAGTGGAAGGGTAAAAGTGGAAATTGGATATAAGAGGCCAAAGTGAGAACTCAGGTGGTTTGCACGTATTTTTGCCTCAGAGTCAGAGAAAGGGGAAAACGCTGAAGAGAAAGAGAAGGAAGAGGAAAAGGCCAAAGATTGCTCAGAGCTTCCTTCAATCCAAAGAGGTAAGGGGTCTGAATCTTATTAAACGATAATATGCGAGCAATTTCATGTATATGTTGGATTGTTGATGGATTTTGAGGATGTTGGGGGGATTGGGAAAGTTGGGGTTTTGATGGAAAATCACGTTGGAGGAAACTGTGGTTAGACTGTAATTGAATATGTGTTTAGGTTAGTTATGAATTTCCGAACGTATAGCTTTTTACGGAAGTTGAATCGGAGGTCCGGAAGTCCTCCAACGGCGGAAAATGCGGAGAACTCTGCATTCTGCCTTGTGTTAGCGCAGGGACTGCTGTTTTGTCTGCGTTAACCGGTTAACCCAGGGCGTTAACCGGTTAACACTGTTATATTTTGTGATAATGTACTGTTTTGCCTGCGTTAACCGGTTAACCCAGGGCGTTAACCGGTTAACACTGTTGCGTTTTGCCAGAAAATGTATTTTTCCTGCGTTAACCGGTTAACCCAGGGCGTTAACCGGTTAACACTGTTGCAGTGTGGAAAAATTGTTAAATTTTATGTTGTGAGCCCAATTAGTGAGTGGCCTATTGTAGTTAATTATGATGAGTAATTTTGTTGAGTTGTATGTCATGCTATTAATGATGATATTACCATGACTATATGATGCTGTTGTTGCTATGTTGATTATGATGCATGTTTGGTGTGCATGCATTCATGAAAGGCCGATGCCTAGTGATGAACGGACTGAGTTCCAATGATGGTGTTGACTCCGGGCTTGTTGAGAGGCTTGGTTCCTTGCGGGGAACTCGGATTCTATGGTGATGAATCCGGGAGTGGTGATCCTGTAGTTGGTCACAAAATGGGTATACCGAGTCGTGTGGAGTCATGCATGGGTGTGTGCATTGCATTTGATATGTTGTTTTGTTGATGTTCATGAGTATGTTGATTATGATGATTATGATGAGCTGTGTTGGCATATGTGGAATATATTTTATGTTTATATTTCTGTCGTTATATTATTATTTAATAATGTAATTCTCACCCCTTCTGCATGTGTTTACGTTCATCTATGATGAGCAATGTGCAGATAAAGAGGAGTAGCTATTGTTGAGGTTCGAGGAATAAGTGTAGAGTTATTCTACAGAGTCGAGTCAAATGCTCTGGTCATGTGACACCGGGGTTATGGGATTCGATAGATAGTTGATTATTATTTATGTTGGTTATGATGACTAAATGCTGAGATGTTTTGTTGAGATAATGTTGAAACATTATTATGAATTATAATATTTGTGCTGTTGTCCGCTGCGAAGTTTAAATATTAAATAATATGTTTTATGTTGTAATGGAATAAGTGTTACGTTGTAAGAAATGTAAACTCTTCTACATGTTGTACTCTGATAATTTATTTAAATATGTCGTTTGGGTAGAAGGGTGTTACAGTCACGACCATTTTCTGCACAATCTTCTTAATATTCTTATTAGCCGCCTCGACCGCCCCATTCATCTTCGGACGATAAGGAGAAGAATTGTGATGCTCGATTTTGAACTCCCGGCACAGCTCTGCCATCATCTTGTTATTGAGATTAGAACCATTATCAGTAATGATTCTTTCAGGAACCCCATATCTGCAAATGATGTCTCTTTTCAGGAACCTGGCAACAATCTGTTTCGTCACGTTTGCATAAGACGCCGCTTCCACCCACTTGGTTAAATAATCAATAGCCACTAATATAAACCGGTGCCCATTCGAAGCCGTAGGCTCGATCTTTCCGATCATATCAATGCCCCACATAGCAAACGGCCACGGAGATGACATCAAACTCAACGGGTTTGGAGGCACGTGCACCTTATCAACATAAATCTGGCATTTATGACATTTCCGCACGAAGTTGGAACACTGAGCCTCCATCGTCATCCAATAATATCCAGCTCTCAACAACTTTTTCACCATTGCATTCCCACTGGCATGGGTACCAAACGACCCCTCATGCACCTCTTTCATCAATTGACTTGCTTCTTTGTCATCGACACACCTAAGCAAAACCCAATCAAAATTCCACTTGTACAAAACCCCATCTTTGTTCAGATAGAACACCATGGCCAACCTCCTCAGAGTCTTTCGGTCCTTTTTAGACGCTCCCTCGGGATACTCTTGGGTTTCCAGATAGCGCTTTATGTCATAATACCACGGCTTTTCATCATCAGGCGCTGCCTCAACAGCAAACACATAAGTCGGTCTATCCAGTCGTCCCACCTCCACACTAGGGAACTGATTCCACCACTGCACTTTGATCAAAGCGGCCAGAGTAGCCAAAGCATCTGCCAAAGGATTTTCTTCTCTCGGCACATGGTGTAATTCCACCTTGGTGAAAAACGTCAACAATCTCCTCGTATAGTCCCGGTATGGAATTAAGTGAGATTGATGCGTATACCATTTCCCGTTAACCTGATTCACAACCAAAGCTGAATCTCCATAGATAACAAGGTTCTTGATCCGCAAATCAATCGCCTCTTCGATACCCAAGATACAAGCTTCGTATTCAGCCACATTGTTGGTGCATTCAAACGTTAGCCGGGCAGCAAAAGGAATGTGGGATCCTTTCGGCGTAACCAAAACAGCACCAACTCCACTACCATTCACGTTAACGGCCCCGTCAAACATCAGAATCCATTCGGACTCAGGGTCAGGCCCCTCCTCCGGGATCGATTCCTCACAATCTTTCGATTTGAGAAACATGATGTCCTCATCAGGGAACTCAAACTTCATCGGTTGATAATCCTCAATGGGTTGTTGGGCGAGGTAATCAGACAATACACTCCCCTTGATTCCTTTCTAAGAAGTATACTGAATATCGTACTCAGTCAAAATCATTTGCCATCTCGCAACCCGTCCGGTCAATGCTGGCTTCTCAAATAAATACTTGATCGGATCCATCTTGGAAATCAACAAAGTGGTATGAACCAGCATATACTGTCTCAGTCGGCGAGCAACCCATACCAAAGCACAGCAAGTTTTCTCGAGTAGTGAATATCTTGTTTCACAGTCGGTAAACTTTTTGCTAAGGTAGTAAATTGCATGCTCTTTTCGACCAGACTCGTCATGCTGCCCCAGTACACACCCCATAGACCCCTCGAGGACTGTCAAGTACAGAATTAACGTTCGTCCCTCCACAGGAGGCATCAGAATCGGAGGCTCCTGCAAATATTCTTTTATCTTTTCAAATGCCACTCGGCAATCATCATTCCACCTGACCGTTTGGTCTTTTCTCAACAACTTAAATATGGGTTCACACGTGGTTGTTAGATGAGATATGAACCGTGAAATGTAGTTCAATCTACCTAAGAAACCATGAACCTCCTTTTCTGTTCTCGGTTCAGGCATTTCTTGTATTGCTTTTACTTTAGCAGGATCAACCTCGATTCCTCTTTCGCTTACAATAAACCCCAGCAACTTACCGGACCGTACTCCGAAAGTGCACTTATTCGGATTCAACCTCAGTCTGAATTGTCTCAATCGGTCAAACAACTTGGCCAGATCTACCAGATGCCCCTCTTCTGTTTGGGACTTTGCTATCATGTCATCAACATAGCATTCGATTTCATGATGAATCATATCATGAAACAAAGTCACCATCGCCCTCTGATACGTGGCACCTGCATTCTTGAGACCGAACTGCATCACCTTATAACAAAAAGTGCCCCACGGTGTGATGAACGTTGTTTTCTCCATATCATCTGGCGACATTTTGATTTGATTATAGCCAGAAAAGCCATCCATGAAGGAAAACATCGAGAATTGAGTTGTATTATCTACCAACACATCGATGTGAGGTAATGGGAAATCGTCTTTCGGACTAGCTCTATTCAAATCCCGGTAGTCCACACACATCCTCGCCTTTCCATCCTTCTTCGGCACCGGAACAATGTTTACGACCCAAGGCAGATAATTAGTGACAGCTAGGAAACCAGCATCCGACTACTTTTGCACCTCCTCTTTAATTTTCATGGCCATCTCAGGTCGAGTTCTGCGCAACTTCTGCTTCACTGGAGGACAAACTGCTCTCAATGGCAACTTGTGCACAACGATATCGGTATCCAACCCTGGCATATCTTGATAGGATCAGGCGAAGATATCAACATACTCTTTCAACAAGGCTACCATCTTGCTCTTGACATTCGCCTCCAAAGCGGCCCCAACTTTCACTTCCTTTCTGACCTCCTCGGTACCCAGATTAACAATCTCGACTTGCTCCTCGTGCGGTTGAATCACCTTCTCCTCTTGTTTCAACAACCTGGGTAATTCTTCCGGCAGTTCACAATCTTCTTCGCCTTCTTCTTCGGCATGATAGATCGGATTGTCGAAGTCATATGAGGATGTAACAGGATTGTTATCAATGAGATCCGGAGAATGATCGCATCTGCATGAATGTTGATTCATGCATTGCTTTAGAGCCGGAACGAGACAAATTAAAAGAAAAATGAAAACAAACATTGCCATTTTTATTTATTTTATTAAACTGCAAAAATAAATGAAAAACAGGGAACACCGCTTTTAGTGAAAAAAACATCCTTTTATTGATGATGCAAATATTGCAAAATGAAACACATGAGGTGGCCCTTACAATGGACCATTACGTTTCGGGCAAAATGCATGGTTTTCATGCAGACAGAATTTAAAAAACAGAAATATTACTCTTCACGTAGAGTGACAGTGATGATCTTTTCGGCCTTCCAATTCTGGACCTCCATCCCTGGTACGCACGGTTTTATCCACGAGTCGAGCTCGCAGACACTGTCAATCTCTTCACCCACCGCACAGACGTGATCTGGATCTAGCATTCCAGCACTGGTGAACGTGAACGACTGACGACGGCCTCTATTCTGTCCAGACGAGCCTCGGCCTGGCTGATAACCAACCCCAAACCTGTCCTCTTTCGCCGCAATGTCTATCATTCTTCCCCAACCTGAGGCCTCTCCATTCTTCACCACCTCCGCAGCCTGTTTGTAAGAAGAAATGGACGGTTTCTTCTCTTCCTTGGCAAAAATCGCATTCTCCACCTTGACGGTTTCAAACGCCTGACTTGGTGTTTCAAATATTTCGCCGTCCATTTCTACGTACTTGAACGATGACAAGTGGCTGACAAAGATATCCTCCTCCCCACAAACTGTTACGACCTGCCCATCCCATATATACTTTAACTTTTGGTGCAAAGTCGAAGTTACTGCCCCAACAGCGTGTATCCATGGCCGACCCAACAAGCAACTGTATGCCGGCTGAATATCTATGACATAAAACACAGACTTGAACACCTCAGGCCCGATCTTCACATGGAGCTCCACTTCCCCAAACACATCCCTCTTAGAGCCATCAAATGCTCTAACCACCAGGTCAGTAGGCCTTAACACCACTCCTTCGCAATCCAGCTTTGCCAGGGCCTTCTTAGGCAACACATTGAGTGACGAGCCGGTATCAACCAGAACGTGCGAGAGCACTGCTCCTTTACACTCCATTGAGATGTGTAATGCCTTATTATGATTACGCCCATCCACAGTAAGATCTAGATCAGTGAAACCCAGCCCATGGCTGGCATTGACATTAGACACCACTGTCTCCAACTGATTGATCGTTATCTCTTGCGGGACATAGGCCCTCTTCAAGATTTTCAAAAAAGCCTCTCTATGCCCTTCGGAGCTCAACAGCAAAGATAAGATCGAAATCTTGGACGGAGTTGTCGCATTACGCGAAAAACCGGCGGGAAACAAGAACAACAGAGCCGCCACCGTGCGTTATTTATCCCAAAAGAGGGAAAGGAAACGCTCGAAGTAAACCTGGGAAAGACATGGTCTCGCGACCAAAGAGAATGGGATCGGGAGTCGGTTATGCGAAGGGAAGGTATTAGCACCCCTACGCATCCGTCGTACTCGACGGGATCCACACACAATAGGAAGAGAAATGGTTGCTAAAACACTGCTCAAACACACACACACTGGCTGAAAGAGACACAAGAAAACAAACAAGACTTACTCGGCAGGATATCGCATCCTGGGGCTACTTAGTCTATCAAGCATAGACATCAGAGTCTAAGTAGTTCGGACTGGGGAAACGACACATGCTCGCTAGGATATCGCATCCTATGCATACGTATCTCCTCGGACGAAGGAGAATCAGAGCATTCGTAGCTCGGCTAACACGCACACAAACAAACACAGGCAAAGGCAAACGTGGAGCCCGAATGCCAATCACTGGACTTACATCAGCATCTGAACCAAAACACACACAAGAAGGCAAACATGGAGCCCGAATGCCAATCACTGGACTTACATCAGCATCCGAACCAAAACACACACAAGAAGGCAAACGTGGAGCCCGAATGCCAATCACTGGACTTACATCAGCATCCGAACCAGAACACACACAAGGGGGTTGAAACACAAAGGTTGAAAAAAGAAAAAAGGGCGCCCGGAGAGATCAACTCATCTCCTGCCTACGTACCTCATCTGGTATGAGGATCAGGGCGACGTAGTTCCCCTACGAAGGGACACAGGACTAGCTTAACCAGATAACAGAGGGAGACACAACTAGGGAGACTACGACTCGAGCCTAGATGTTATCATGCAAATTCATCCCTAAGTTAAGGTTTCTAACTAACTTGCACAGGAAGCAAGTCTATCCTAAACATGACTTGCACAGGAAGCAAGCCAAACCAAACCTATCTTGCACAGGAAGAAAGCTAAAGCAAACCAATCTTGCACAGGAAGCAAGCTAAAGCAAACACACAAGCACAAATAGCACACACTATATGCAATCAAATGGGCTCAATCAAGGTTAGGTTTTAGTCGAGGGGTCATATCAACCTCAACAAACAAA
Source organism: Lathyrus oleraceus (assembly GCF_024323335.1). Lineage (NCBI taxonomy): Eukaryota > Viridiplantae > Streptophyta > Magnoliopsida > Fabales > Fabaceae > Lathyrus > Lathyrus oleraceus. Next base: position 410,924,789 of record NC_066582.1, on the reverse strand, counting down.
CCACTGTAACAGGGTAATGTTAGCTCTTAACCCTAACATGGAGAGTTAGGGTGAAGCTGATGAAAGGTGAGTGAAGATGAGACTTCACAGCTCTTATCCCTGGCCTGGGAGAGCTTAAGACAAGAATGTATGGGTTCAGAAAGTGGGAACCCTTCTACACATATGACACTGACTCAATGTACAATGATCTTGGGTTAATATCTGCAATGCATCAACACAGTGGTGTGAGCAAAGCAGATGACACACAGAATAGCAGGGGATGGATTGCACATCCCTTATATCTGCCAATGCATCTTCACTTAGGAGGTCTTTGAATATGTACAAGGACAAAAGTAAACAAACACAAACATTGCCTCTTAAGGAGGACTTCAGACAGGTGCCTGGCCAAGTAACAGGCCAGGTCTTCCAGACTACATGGAGTTAGAATATTATACCTCAATGCAAATGCTCTTAAGCAAAGAAAAGCAAGTTCTCAATAGAACTAAAGCAACTAATGTACCTGAAATCAATCAAATACAATCAGTACTCAGACAAACCAACATTAAACAGCAAATGGTTAACAGTTAATTATACACAGTCAAACACAAGTCAATGCACAAAGGTGCAAGCTTTAAGGCATAAGACCAAGTTTTAAAACCTAAAAAACAAACCAATGATTAGTCATAAACAATCAAGAAAGCAACTCCAAATGAGGCACACCATCAAGCATAAGCATTTGTGCTATCAACCTGAAACACAACTCAAAAGTGAGAGCACAAACCACTAGTCCAAGACTAGGGTCAAAATGAGATCAAATCATCAAAACAGAACATGAAACTTATCTAAAACCAAGATAAAACAATTAGAAATCATACCCAATTGGTCCCACATTCATATCATTCATCAATATCATTTCATGATCAAAATAGGTCAAAGCATGTCATATAAGAGCTCATAGAAGTCAACAGAATGATTCAACTCAAATCCAATCAGAAAAATTTCAAAAAATATTCAAATAATTCATGATCAATCATCATCCATAACATGATAGGCATATCAAATTTCATCTCATTTGGATCAAGGGAAGTAGGCCAATGAAAATCAGAAAGTCAAGGCAAGCTTAAGCAAACTCATACAAAGCATCAAAACATGCACCAACTTCAATTAATCATAAAACAGAAACAACATATGATAAATGAATGGGACTAAAACCATGACAAACTTTAAGATGTCTACAATTCACATATCAAATTTCAAGTCCATCCAATTAAGCATTAGAATTTCACAAATCAAATAACATCATGTGTCACAAGAGGTCAACAATTTGGTCAAACATGGGAGATATTATCAAACAAATAGGAAATGAATTCAAAAATTCCAGAAAAATTCACAAGAATTCTAAATATGCACAAGTGTCTTCATGCAAAAATCCAGACCATTTTGAGTTCAATAAGCATGGTAATTAAAATCATGAATTTGGACATGAATGGTGTGACACAAATTGTCACACCCCTATTCAAAAAATCATATCTCCACAACCAGAAATGATAAAATTGCAAACTCTATACCAACATCACCATGAACATGTCTAGTTTAAGCACAAAACGTTTGAGAGGCATTGGATTATGTATCATCATTTCACAAGCAAATTGGCAAAGCATACACAAAATGGACACACATGAACAAACCCTAGCACATTTAAAAATCCACACGTGCAAAAAATCTGGAAAAATTATCATAATAAACTAGAGATCATGAGGAGTATTTCACAAAATATCCCATCCAATTTGGATTAAAAATGAGTGACTTATGAATTTCTAAGATTGCCATGCTAAGTGAAATAATAATTGAAAAAATGAAATGATTTAATTAAATAACAAAACACGGCAATGGCACAATTGTAATTAACCGGCCCCTTAAGTGAAACGTTGCGTTTCACTTAAGGGCGTGTCCACGCCTGATTGGCTTCATGGCCAAAAACGTGGGAAACACATGCAGAGCGAGGGTTCAAAGATCTGGCACGATTCTGGGTTTAAAAATCTAGGGTTTATGCAACAGTAACATGTTCATCATCGTGCTGAATCAATTATTCCAGATTTTTGAAACAAGCATACCATTCAAATCATCTAACAACGTACATCAATGATCCAGCCTTAGTTTTCACTAATTCGAGCTAACAAGGAAGGACTAAGCACAACAACAATTGATGACCAAACTTTAATTCAATGTTTCTCTCTCAATTCTCAACCGTTTTTCACGACTCAAAGTTCATGGCAACCAGTATGGAAAGATCTTTAACAAGCATATCATGATTTGGACAATGGTGTGAATCGAATTTTTACCTGTTCTGGAGGGCAGTGATGATTTTGTGGTTCTTTGGTCACAACAAGTCGAAACAGATGCACAGTGATGTTCCAAATGATGAATAGAGGGAGAATCGTGGCTCAAGCTCGCTTGGTAATGTCCAAATCAACAGCTGCCATGTGAGAAGCTCAATGGAACAGTGGTAGTTCTTGGCTCTACAGTTGTGAAATGATGCTTGCTAAAGCTCCAAAAATGTTGGTAGATGATGGCACAATGGACAATAACACAAGTTCTTTGCAGATTTTCAGAAAAAATTCAGATGAAGAATTGAGAGTTTTTTGAGAGAAAAGGTTTGAATCTGAGTTTTTGTAAATTGTGGCTAGGGTTTTTCAGTCTGAAACAGGTCATATATACTCTGATTAACAATGCCTAAGCTTGATTAATAAGATGGTAAATGAAATTAGCTTAAATGAAGGTGTTTTGGTCAATTGGTAAAAACACCCAAGTTGCATGTGCATGGCATGCTACAGTGCGAAAATGGGCCTAAACACATCCCAAATGAGGTTTCTGAACATTTGCAATTGGTAGAATGTATTGGCAAAGCTTAATTTGAAAGTTCATTTTTCACCTCTCCCTTTTTTAATTCAATGCACTTGAAAAAGGCCATTTTGATTGGATGATTTTTGGTGAAAAGTGATGAAGGATTTGGATAGAGCATATCAAATGTGACTTGTAGCAAAAAACCTCACTCAATTTGGCCAAATGGTTTGGAAGATATGCCACTTTGAAGTTCAAAAATTTCTGAAAATGATTTGATCATAACTTGCCAACCATAAACGAGAAATGAGTGTTCTTGGACTTTTTGGAAAGGTGAGAGCAAGATATTCAACTTTCATGTTGGACAAAATTTCATTTGAAGCTTGTATGATGATGTAAATTTGAGGAGCAAAACTTTCTATTTTTGGCAGTTTCCAATTACAGGTCAACTTACTATTTTAGGAAACTCTTTGTCTGACTTCAAATTCTCCAATCTTGATCTTTGAAATGACAAATGAGACTTATATGAACATGAATGAAGCCTTTCAAACCATCTCCCACCTTCAAATCCATAAAATCAGGCACAGTTGACCATAGTTGACTTTCTAGGGTTTCTGGTAGACTGAACAATGATTGATGACCTTTTGAGCAACCAATCCTTGACCAAACCACCTCAAAAGGACCCCTAGGTCATGTGAACATGTTGGACCAAACCTAGGGCCTTGTCTCAATGGAAATTGCACTTGCTTGCTTGATTGACTGATCTCCTGACCAGTTTGACCTAATTTTGTCAGAGGACTTGCACTTGGGCAAAGGACAATGCAATGTTATGCAATGGACTATGTTAGGTTAATGACCTAATATGAGAATGTATGTACAAAAGGTAGGTGCAAATTTGAGGTGCTACAGCTGCCCCTATTCAATCAGCTGGGAACCTGAACGGATGAGAGCAACGGCTGTCAGACTTTCAAGGTACACAGGGATTGAATACCAAAGAACCGTAGAAATTTGCACTCTGCGGGATATGATACAAGAAAAACCAAGTCATTTACCGATGACGGCTGCACGACAACTTCAGAAAAGCGAAAACATTTACCGATGGCTAAATACTGGAAACTTGATATTTACCGATATCAACTTCAGCAAAAACATTTACCGATGGCTGCTGGGAAACAACTTGATGTTTAAAAGGAAGCAAGACCATTTACCGATGGTGGCTTCAAAGCAACTTGATATTTTCTGATATCAACTTCAGCAAGACCATTTACCGATGGCTACTCCAACTGGGGACTCGATATTTACCGATATCGAAGAAAGTAGGGCCATTTACCGATGGCGTCTCCACTAGGGGAGGAAAAGGATATATTCGTAATGGAATCAGACAAGACGTTTACCGACGACTCTTGGGGATCTCGATTTTACCAAAGGACAAACGCACGACCAGACACTTACCGATGACTGGGATGAGACTCGATGTTTACCGACATCGAAAGATGATGTTTACCGACATCCAAAAACGACCAGACATTTACCGATGACTGGGAGGTGAGACTATGTTTATTGACACCAACAGAGAGGTGAACACTTTACCGGGGAAGTAAAAACAAATACTTGTAACAGGAAACCAGACAGGACGTTTATCGACGACTCTACTGGGAATCTCTAGCTGGGGAATTACCAGACATTTACTGATGACTGGAAAAAACTCGACGTTTACCGACATCGAAAGATGATGTTTACCGACATCAAACAAAGGCGACCAGACATTTACCGATGACTGGGATGAGACTTGATGTTTACCGACATCGAAAGATGATGTTTACCGACATAAAAAAAAACGACCAGACATTTACCGATGACTGGGGTGAGACTCGATGTTTACCGACATCGAAAGATGATGTTTACCGACATCCGAAGAAAGAACACACGCGGGTGCTGACATGACACTTACTGGTATCACAAGAATGACATCTTAGGTACGTCAAGGCAAGGCTAAACACTTGCTGGAGTCTCACTGGGGAGAAACAAGCTTTCCGTTCGCGGACGGGCGAGGAAATAAACCTCTCTGGGGGAAAATCAATCTTGAATGCTGTCAGGAGCAACCGTAGTAGACGTGTTGTACCGATGTTGAAAAAATGATCCGCCTCTGCCGGGGATACGGTCTGGTTAGGTTAACACATGAATGCATATGTTTGAATTTTTCTATGGCGTAATGCTCCATATGGAATGGGAATGCTACGCAGTTTGAGGATGCAATGATTACTATATGCAACATGCAAAGGATGAACACTCCATCAGGGAGTACACAGGACGACTGCGCTGAGAAACCATCAAAACAACTCCACTGAGGGAACACAAAGCAATTCGCCGGGGAGTAATGAAGCGACTTTCTAGGGACAAAACCGGGACTTCACTGGGGAGAGCCCGACCCATCCACAAGTAGGATAAATTCCACTCTGGGAAATAAAACACTCCGCTGGGGACGACCCAAACAATCCACAGCTAGGATAATAGCTGGAGATAAACTTCATTGAACCCCCTCCGCTCGGGGAATACACGGCAAATACAGGCCTGCTGGGGATAGGCAACCCTTATATCTGTTGGGGGATAGAAGGCACTATCCACAGACACTTCCGCATGGGAACATAGCTCTGGTAGCTTCCATACTGGCTTGGGGAGATAACTGCTGGGGAATGCTCACAGATGACGACCTGTAAAACAGCACAACAAATGCCCCCAGGGGATACATGGACAAGATACGCTCAAGTGTCCTCAACATTCAAAATGATTTTCAAATGTTTTATCTTTCTGCAAGTGATTGTTTAGCCTTCATGTTTTTATATGCAATGTTTATCAAAAAATTCGGACGTTTTTGCAAACAAAACAGTAAAAATAAAAACAAAAGAGCTATTTATCTGAATAACGACTTTTATTGATTGAAAATGTGCCTGAAAAGGCGAATACATTGGGAAGCAATTCCTAGAAAGAGGTAATTGTGCACAAAAGGAAAATAAACTATCCTAATGGCAATGTGAACACGGCATCCACTAGTTCCCAATTCTGTTATAACTCACAGATCATCAGTTTTTTTCCAACTCCTTGCTTTCTGAGAAGAATGACTGGACCGATCACATCTTTCAAGATGACAGACGACGAAGCGCGATGAAGTACAGATAACTCAGACTGTAGTCTTCGCTCTAATCCCTCTTTTGGCTGGATCGCCCTTTCGGGTTTTCAATCCACCGGGATACCCATTTTTGCCTAAGCCTCCCTTGCGGGTTTTCGACTTACCGGGTGTACAAATTCTTTTCATTTTATACCTAATTTTTGCCCGAACCTTTTCTTTCTGTTTTTTTGGTTCGCCGGGATGCCCTTTTTTGCCTGGACTCTTTTATTCTTTTTGTCCAGCGGGTCAATTTATGCGAAGTATTTTTTGACTACATCTGAGTTAACAGGGGACGAAAAATCTTCACCATCCATTGTTGTAAGCATCAAGGCTCCACCGGAGAAGACCTTCTTCACAACATATGGACCTTCATAATTAGGAGTCCACTTGCCCCTGTTATCTGTACCGGGAGGAAGGATCCTCTTTAAAACTAGATCACCAGTCTGATAGCTTCGAGGACGCACTTTCTGATTAAAGGCTCGCTTCATCCTTCTCTGATACAACTGCCCATGGCACACAGCTGCTAGTCGTCTTTCTTCGATAAGGCTCAACTCATTAAACCTTGTCCGAATCCACTCGGCTTCGTCCAGCTTGACATCTAATAAAACTCTCAGAGAAGGGATCTCCACTTCAACAGGTAGGACTGCTTCCATACCATACACAAGGGAGTACGGGGTTGCCCCGGTCGACGTACGCACTGAGGTACGGTACCCATGCAAAGCGAAAGGCAACATTTCATGCCAATCCTTGTACGTAACGACCATCTTCTGCACAATCTTCTTGATATTCTTGTTTGCCGCCTCTACAGCACCATTCATCTTCGGTCTGTAAGGAGAAGAATTGTGATGTTCAATCTTGAAATCTTTGCAAAGCTCTTTCATCATCTTGTTATTGAGATTCGAACCATTGTCAGTGATGATTCTCTCAGGAACTCCATAACGACAGATGATCTCCTTCTTGATGAATTGGGCAACCACTTGTTTGGTAACATTAGCATAGGAAGTTGCTTCCACCCACTTGGTGAAGTAATCAATCGCAACCAAGATGAAGCGATGTCCATTGGAAGCAGTAGGCTCAATCTTCCCAATCATGTCAATGCCCCACATGGTGAACGGCCAAGGCGAGTTCATGACATTCAACGGGCTTGGTGGTACATGCACCTTATCAGCATAGATCTGGCATTTATGGCACTTCCGAGCATACTTGAAGCAATCGGATTCCATAGTCATCCAGTAATAACCGGCTCTTAACAGTTTCTTCGACATTGCATGACCACCAGCATGTGTACCAAACGAACCTTCATGCACTTCCTGCATCAACATGTCTGCTTCGTGTCTATCCACGCATCTGAGCAAGACCATGTCAAAGTTCCTCTTGTACAACACATCATCCTGATTCAAGTAAAAGCTTCCAGCTAGCCTTCTCAGGGTCTTCTTATCATTCTTTGACGCACCTTCAGGATACTCCTGAGTCTTGAGGAAGTTCTTGATATCATAGTACCACGGCTTCTCATCAATCGCAACAGACTCGGCTACAAACACATATGCAGGCCTCTCGAGTCGATTCACTGCAACGTGTGGTACATGATTCCACCAATGAACTTTGATCATGGACGATAAAGTAGCCAAAGCATCAGCCATCTGATTCTCATCCCGTGGGACATGATACAGCTTAACCTTCTTGAAGAACGTCAGTATTCTTCTGGTGTAATCTCTATACGGAATCAAATGCGGCTGGTTCGTATTCCAATCTCCATTGACCTGATTGATCACTAGAGCGGAATCTCCATAGATGTCGAGCGTTTTGATCCTCAAATCAATGGCTTCTTCTATCCCCATGATACAAGCCTCATACTCAGCTTCATTGTTGGTGACGTCAAAAGTCAATCTGGCAGAGAAAGGTATATGAGCCCCTTTAGGATTAATGAGCACTGCCCCAACACCGTTGCCATTCATATTCACAGCCCCATCAAACATAAGTGTCCACTTGTCATCAGGATTCGGTCCTTCCTCGACAAGAGGCTCTTCGCAATCTTTCATCTTTAGATACATGATGTCCTCATCAGGGAATTCAAACATCATAGGCTGATAGTCGTTGATCGGTTGCTCGGCAAGGTAGTATGACAGAATACTACCCTTGATGGCCTTCTGGGACGTATACTGGATGTCATATTCTGTTAAAATCATCTGCCATCGAGCCACGCACCCGGTGAGAGTCGGCTTCTCAAAGATGTACTTTACTGGATCCATCTTAGAAATCAATAGGGTAGTATGGTTCAACATATACTGCCTCAGTCGGCGAGCAGCCCAGGCCAAAGCACAGCAAGTTTTCTCGAGCAGTGAATATCTTGTTTCACAGTCGGTAAACTTTTTGCTAAGGTAGTATATGGCATGCTCTTTTCGACCAGACTCGTCATGTTGTCCCAATACACACCCCATCGAACTCTCGGTTACTGACAGGTACATTATCAATGGTCTCCCTGGAACTGGAGGGATAAGGATTGGAGGTTTCTGCAAATACTCTTTTATCTTGTCAAAAGCCTTCTGACAGTCATCATTCCACCTGATTGCTTGATTCTTTCTCAACAATTTGAAAATTGGTTCACACGTGGCAGTTAGGTGAGATATGAACCTTGCAATGTAGTTCAACCTCCCTAAAAATCCACGGACTTGCTTTTCCGTTTTCGGCTCAGGCATCTCTTGAATAGCTTTGACTTTTGTTGGATCAACCTCAATCCCTTTCTCACTGACAATGAAACCCAACAGCTTACCGGATCTCACCCCAAACGTACACTTGTTCGGATTCAGCCTCAGTTTGAACTTGACCAATCTGTCAAACAGCTTCTGCAAATTAACCAGGTGCTCCTCTTCTGTCTGCGACTTCGCAATCATATCATCCACGTACACTTCAATTTCTTTGTGCATCATGTCATGAAAGAGAGTCGTCATTGCCCTCTGATAGGTAGCACCGGCATTCTTCAACCCAAATGGCATCACCTTATAGCAGAACGTGCCCCAAGGTGTAATGAATGTTGTCTTTTCCATGTCCTCTGGCGCCATCTTGATCTGATTGTAGCCCGAGAAACCATCCATGAAAGAGAATACCGAGGATTGAGCCGTATTATCAACCAATACATCAATGTGAGGTAATGGGAAATCATCTTTCGGACTTGCTCTGTTCAAATCCCGGTAATCGACACACATTCTGATTTTGCCATCCTTCTTCGGCACAGGCACGATGTTGGCTACCCACGGTGGATAACTGGTAACAGCCAGAAAACCCGCATCCCACTGCTTCTGAACCTCTTCCTTGATCTTGACAGCCATCTCAGGACTAGTTCTGCGAAGCTTCTGCTTGACCGACGGACACTCTTCTCTGAGGGGTAGTCGATGCACCACAATGTCTGTATCCAACCCATACATATCTTGATATGACCAGGCGAATATCTCCATATATTCTCTCAGCATCTCAATCAGCCTCCTCTTGACAGAGTCCTCTAAAGCAGCCCCAATCTTGATCTCTCTTCTGGCGTCCTCAGTACCCAGATTAACAATCTCCAACTCCTCCTGATGAGGTTGGATGACCCTTTCCTCCTGCTTCAGTAATCTGACCAATTCTGCGGGGAGTTCACAGTCTTCCTCACTCTCCTCTTCAGCTTGGTAGATGGGAATATCAAAATCATACTGAGGCATAACAGGATTGTTCATAGTGGATGCCATAAGGTCACTTCTGCATGTTTTAATGTTTTGTTTTAGAAAAAGAGTTCAATAAAGTCACAAAAAAACAAAACATTGCCATTTTTATTGTTTTTTTTTTTAGAAAAAGTGAAAACAAAAAATAGAAAGACAGGGATCACAAAATTTGATTGCAAAACGTCCTTTATTTATGATAATCATTAAAACATGATGAGGCCCTACAATGAACCACTACGCCTTGGGCAGAACGTAGGGTTTTCATGCAAAATGAAAAAACAAAGGAAAATTACTCTGTCTGAAGAGTAACTTGGACCACTTCTTCAGCCGTCCAGTTGTTGATAGACTCCCCGGGGGCACACGGGCGAACCCAGTTGTCTAAATCACAGTCGCTATCACAGTCTTCACCACCGGTTGCAAAGACGTCGCCATGATTCATCAGCCCGGCGCTGGTGAAGGTACTTGGACCTGCTTGACCACTCTTCTCTGCTTGGAGAGGCTCAAAACCAATGCCAAATTTGTCTTCCTTGACCGGCAAGTCTACCATCTTGCCCCAACCCTCAGTTTTTCCAGAATCAACGACCTCTTTGGCTTGCTTGTACGAAGCAATCGAAGCACCCGGCTTCCTCTAATCAGCGTACGCCACCTTCTCAAGAGCCACAGTCTCGAACGCCTGGAACAATGTTTCATGGATCTCGCCATCCACCTCGACATACTTGAACGAGGAAAGGTGACTCACCAGAATCTCTTCTTCGCCACACACGGTCACAATCTGACCGTTCCAGACATACTTGAGCTTTTGGTGGAGAGTCGACGAGACTGCCCCTGCTGCGTGAATCCACGGACGCCCCAACAGACAGCTGTAGGCGGGTTGAATGTCCATAACATAAAAAATGATGTCGAAAACCTCGGGACCTATCTTCACCGGCAAGGTAACTTCACCAAACACAGAACGTTTGGATCCGTCAAATGCGCGCACAATAAGGTCACTAGGAGTGAGCACAACCCCTTCAACATCAATCTTCTTCAAAATCTGCTTAGGCAGCACATTCAGCGACGACCCGGTGTCTACCAATACGTGAGACAGCACTGCCCCCTTGCACTCCATGGTGATGTGCAAGGCTTTGTTATGATTGCGCCCTTCAGGCGTTAAATCCAGGTCAGTGAACCCTACACCATGCCTGGTGCTCACATTGGCCATCACACCCTCCAGTTGGTTGACGGAAATCTCCTGAGGTACGTAAGCCATATTCAGCATCTTCAACAAGGCATCACGATGTGCCTCAGAGCACAGCAGCAAAGAGAGAATTGAAATTTTGGATGGAGTCTGGTTGAGCTGATCTACGATCTTGTAGTCACTCTTTTTTATGATTTTCATGAACTCTTTTGCGTCCTTTTCAAATGAACCCTCAGCCTCCTTCTGAGCCGGTTCCTCATCAACCACGGCCTGTTTGCCCTTTGATCTAGCAGATGCTTCAGCATTGGCATCCCTCAACGGTTGAGGCGCAAACAGTCGTCCGCTTCTAGTAAAACCACCCGGACCACCAACTTGTCCACAACTGGACTTACAACGTCCGGAGTTCTACTAGGTGCCATAATAGTTACTGGCGCTTGATTGGTCGGCCTGACCCGGTTCTCGGCCCTTCTGTTATTCCGGTAGGCATTGTCGTACCTTCAAGGCACAGCCTTACTATTCTCAACTGGTCTGCTTCCAGACGCAACGACAGTAGTTGGAGCACTTATGGTTACAGGCGCGGAAATGGTGACTGGGGTACCACTATTTGCAGGCGCACTAACAACCCTTTGGCCTCGTCCTTCAGACGGTTTAAAGTAGATGGTAACAGTTGACACTGACCCAATATCTCTGACAGCCCGACTGAATTGAACACAGCCCTTGTCAATCAGCTTTTGAATACCAGCCCTCAACTGGTCACAACCATTATCTGTCCCTGCACAGCCCAAGCAGTCTTCATCACAGCCCGGGTGAACACCACTCTTCAACAGACGGCCCTTTACCACAAGCAGAGAAGTCTGAATCTCATCAACACTGACAACAAGATCTTCAGCTTCTTCCCCTTCAATATTGTTCACTCTATGCCCACCATGCTGAGGCATAGGATTGTTCACAACGTTAGGCACAGGAGAGAAATTGATTGCCTTAGAATAGATCAAATCTTGGACTTTGTGCTGGAAAGCCCGACATTTCTCAGTATGGTGCCCTGATGCCCCGGAGTGAAAGTCACAACGGGCGTTGGCGTCGTATCCAGGAGGCAATACTGTTGGTGGAGCCATTGTACGCAACTCAACAAACCCCAACCTGAGTAGTTCGGGCAGTAGTTCTGTGTATGACATTGGTAGAGGATCAAAACGTCGATCAGGCATCCTCTGTCTGGCCTGATACGGACGTTGTTGCTGTTGTTGTTGTTGTTGCGGTTGTTGAACTCTTTGTTGTTGTTGTTGACGAGGTTGAGGTGCAGGAATGGTCACTGCAGCAACCGGGCGATACTGATCTCTATTCACACTTCCTCTGTATACATTCCCTCGATGTTGTACAGCATTGGTCTCACCTTCTCTACGGCGAGGTGCCCCAGAGAAAGGTTTCTTGGATGACGAGGAAGAACCCACATCTTGAATTTTGCCGGCCTTAATCAGACTTTCAGTTCTCTCGCCACAAATGACGACATCAGAAAAACTACCGAATGGGCAGCTTCCCATCCGGTCCATAAACACACCCTGAAGAGTGCCGATGAACATGTCTGTCAACTCCCTTTCCAGCATAGGGGGTTGAACTCTCGCAGCAAGCTCACGCCATCTCTGGGCGTACTCTTTGAAGCTCTCATTGTTTTTCTGACACAGACTTTGCAGCTGAGTCCAGCTAGGTGCCATATCCATGTTATGTTTGTATTGTCTGAGGAAAGCTTCTCCCAAATCCCTCCAGCATCTGATTGAATCTCTTTTTAACTCCATGTACCAGTCCAGAGACGCCCCAGATAGGCTATCTTGGAAAAAGTACATCCATATTTTTTCATCATCCGTGTAGGCAGAGATCTTCCGATAGTAGGCCTGCACGTGGGTGCAAGGGCAAGAAGTGTCGTTGTATTTGTCGAAGGACGGTGCTTTGAACTTATACGGGATTCTCAAGCCTTCCACTAACCCCATATTAGTAACATCAAAACCGAGAGAGTTCTGACATTCCATAGCCCGGATCTTCTCAGCGAGGGCTTCAACTTTACGATCTCTCTCATCAACCCTTCCCAGGACATCTTCATCTTCACTGAGCATAGTGAAGATATCCTCTTGTCTGTCCACCATCGGAGCCTGATTACGGGCCGGAGCACGGACTACTCTGGCATTGGCGGTCTCTGGAGCAATCGGTTGACCGTTGACTCGAATACCTCTTAATTCATCCCCTACAGCATAGTTGTTGATGGGCACAGCCGCAGTAGGGTTGTCATTGATCGGGCCTCCCTCTGGCAGAGCTTGGTTGGGCGGTGGAATTACAGCTTCTTGCCTCTGAACTAGAGCTCGGAGTTCTTCTTGTCCTTGCGCAACCCCTTGCATCATATGCATGAACTGGGCCATGTTAGCCCTCATCTCAGCTAACTCAGCTTGCACTTGATCCATATTCCTTTGATGGTTGAGTCTCGTTGAGTAGCGATGCGGTCTCTGATCAGCTATCCTGCCTGAACACAGGAATCAAAGTGAGAAGTCACGAACAAGAACACCTGCTATGCAAAATGTTATGAGTATGATGTTAATGATGCGTATGATGCACATGATATGTTCATCTCTCAGGCATTCAAAGAGCCTGACCCGTCCTCCAGAGATGGCAACCTGCAGCAACAAGAGAACAACATACAAGGTAACTGAGAACAGAATGAAACACCAACAACCTTATCTATAGATAAGAGCAACAGGCTCATACAACAGAGTCAACAAAGATCCATACAATCGGAATACAACAATGAATCCCATCCAACAAGCCTGGAGGTGATTCTCAACATACACATCAAAGAAATAAACTAAGACAAACGGTCTTCCGGAATGAGAGTCTTCAGGTATTGGCACTGGTCTATCAACAGGGCGCATTATGAACATTCTGGTAGAGGGGTGATCTTCTCCTTCAATTGTCGTCTAAGCTCTACCACTTCTCCTCCAAGATGGGTCTCTAATGCCTGTCTCGAGTCAACCTCCTTCTTCAACTGGATGTCTTTGTCTCTGAGTTGCTTCTCCAGGTCTCTGATCTTCTTTTGATAACTGGCTTCAGCTCTCTGCAGCTTCAAGCACTCCCGGTGTTCTGCATCCAACATGGATTCCATCTCCTCGTAGGATCTCTTCTTGCTTCTTAGCCTACTAGCATCCTCTCCCTGCACTCCTCTGAGTTGATGAGCCAAGTTCAATCCATCAGCCTTGGCTTTGTAGAGCTCCATTTGGGTATCTTGCTCCTTCTCTCTCAACCGGCGATTCTCCATCAGGGCTTGCTTGTAGTGCTCAGCGGGCACACTCTCAGCAAGGACCAAAGGTGGTTGCTCCTACAACGGCTCCATTCTATCGTAGGGTAGCAGCAAAGTTTCCACTCTCTTCTTTACCCAATCAGTGTAATCAGGCATAGCAATGGCAAACTTCTTCCCTAAGACAGCTCCATCTTTAACTCCAACAGACCTCCAAGCTCTTCCTATCTGCTCCAATCTATCCGGGTCACTCTGCTTCTCAAAATATACACTTTCAGCTATCTCAGCCTCAAGTGGTCTTCCTTTCATTACAAACCCTAACTGACGAAGAGAAAGAACTGGATTGTAATTGATGCAACCCTTAGTCCCTACCAGTGGCACGTTCCGGAACTCTCCACAGCTCATAATAACATTCCGCACATCCATCCGGTATGACTGCCATCTGATGTCATAGGAGGTAAGAGACATAACCCTCTGAGTCCACTTATGAGTGCTCTGAGCATCCACAAAGGGCCCACTAACTGGCAGGAGAGACATGAACCATCTGAGCAAGAGAGGTAAACAGCATCTGATAGCTCCACCCTTACCATGCCTACTGTGAATAGCATAGTAAGTGTCAGCTAACAGAGTAGGAACTGGATTCCCTCTAATGAAGATACAGACCGCAGCATAGTCCACAAAATTGGGCATGCTCGGGAATAGGACGATCCCATAAATCATAACAGCAAGCTGGGCATGAAAAGCTTCCCAATTCCCCTTTTCTGCTTCTCCTCTGGCAACTCTCAGTAGAAACTTCAACAGCAGACCCACGACATCTCCACTGGGCTTCTAGTTATCACAGACTTCTTTGACACTCAACTGGAGAGCTCTGGCAACAACTCTGAAATCAACTTCCTTCGGTACGTCCAAGAAAGGAACCTGATGCTGAATCGGAACACTCAACAGAATGGAATATTCCTCAAGAGTGGGCGCCAACTGATAATCTTGAAAGGTCAAACAATGAAGCTCTGGGTCGTAGAACTGAAGAAGAGTCTGCAACGGCACCGGATCGACTACCATCTTCAACAGCGTCAGAATATCCCCAAACTGGTCAATAAACCCCTTCTGGTTACCACTGGTTATCAGGCTACTCAACTCGATCAATGAAGTCAACGGCTCACGATGAAAGCTGTAGGAACAAGTCTTCCGCTTCGGCTCTGGGACTGTTGCCATCTCTATCAGTGAACAAGCTGTGGAATGTACCTGAGAAATGATATGCATGCAGAGATTAGTTTTTTTTTCCTTTTTTTTTCTTTCTTCTTTTTTTTTTTTTGTATTGCGTATTTTTTTGAAAATAAACATGCTATGATGCAAATGATGCAGACACAACTGGCTGGCCGTGCATCTCTGAACACAAGGTCGAAGCTTCGGTTTAAACTCAGAACCCCAAATCCATTTGAAACCCAAAGTCAACTGAGAACTGTCATCTGAACCCAAAGTCACCAACAGAACCACAAGTCACCAACGGTACCTGTAATAATGATCAACCCCTCCCCACTCACGGGTGTCGTCTAGGCCAGGGTAAGGTCGAGAGAAACGCAGCATAAATAACCTTTCACGGAATATCATCATATACACACCCGAAGTATGCAACGATAATATCCCACCAGGGTCTGAACTGCTCGTGATATCAATGTTCCGCTAAGTGGCGCAATACCACCCGCTTCCCATGAATCACTCTATTCCTAAGCATCCTAGATTTCACTCATGGCCTGGGTATTAGGCCTTTTACCTCAAGTAACTCCCACCCCAACAGAGAGAAACAGACAACCAGCCAGCCAGATAAACAATGAATGTGAATGAATGCAAACATAAGTGCAAACATAAATGCAAACAACAAAAAATGAATGCAAACAATAAACAATGAATGGAATAACAAAACAGCAAACAGCAACCAAAACCCTAACCTAGATAGCGCTAGGAGAGACTCACTTAGGGAAGACGGACCAGCACAGGTCAACTTCTCTATGTCCCCAGCAGAGTCGCCAGCTGTCGCATTACGCGAAAAACCGGCGGGAAACAAGAACAACAGAGCCGCCACCGTGCGTTATTTATCCCAAAAGAGGGAAAGAAAACGCTCGAAGTAAACCTGGGAAAGACATGGTCTCGCGACCAAAGAGAATGGGATCGGGAGTCGGTTATGCGAAGGGAAGGTATTAGCACCCCTACGCATCCGTCGTACTCGACGGGATCCACGCACAATAGGAAGAGAAATGGTTGCTAAAACACTGCTCAAACACACACACACTGGCTGAAAGAGACACAAGAAAACAAACAAGACTTACTCGGCAGGATATCGCATCCTGGGCCTACTTAGTCTATCAAGCATAGACATCAGATTCTAAGTAGTTCGGACTGGGGAAACGAAACATGCTCGCTAGGATATCGCATCCTATGCATACGTATCTCCTCAGACGAAGGAGAATCAGAGCATTCGTAGCTCGGCTAACACGCACACAAACAAACACAGGCAAAGGCAAACGTGGAGCCCGAATGCCAATCACTGGACTTACATCAGCATCCAAACCAAAACACACACAAGAAGGCAAACGTGGAGCCCGAATGCCAATCACTGGACTTACATCAGCATCCGAACCAAAACACACACAAGAAGGAAAACGTGGAGCCCGAATGCCAATCACTGGACTTACATCAGCATCCGAACCAGAACACACACAAGGGGGTTGAAACACAAAGGTTGAAAAAAGAAAAAAGGGCGCCCGGAGAGATCAGCTCATCTCCTGCCTACGTACCTCATCTGGTATGAGGATCAGGGTGACGTAGTTCCCCTACGAAGGGACACAGGACTAGCTTAACCAGATAACAGAGGGAGACACAACTAGGGAGACTACGACTCGAGCCTAGATGTTATCATGCAAATTCATCCCTAAGTTAAGGTTTCTAACTAACTTGCACAGGAAGCAAGCCTATCCTAAACATGACTTGCACAGGAAGCAAGCCAAACCAAACCTATCTTGCACAGGAAGCAAGCTAAAGCAAACCAATCTTGCACAGGAAGCAAGCTAAAGCAAACACACAAGCACAAATAGCACACACTATATGCAATCAAATGGGCTCAATCAAGGTTAGGTTTTAGTCGAGGGGTCATATCAACCTCAACAAACAAACCACTGTAACAGGGTAATGTTAGCTCTTAACCCTAACATTGAGAGTTAGGGTGAAGCTGATGAAAGGTGAGTGAAGATGAGACTTCACAGCTCTTATCCCTGGCCTGGGAGAGCTTAAGACAAGAATGTGTGGGTTCAGAAAGTGGGAACCCTTCTACACATATGACACTGACTCAATGTACAATGATCTTGGGTTAATATCTGCAATGCATCAACACAGTGGTGTGAGCAAAGCAGATGACACACAGAATAGCAGGGGATGGATTGCACATCCCTTATATCTGCCAATGCCTCTTCACTTAGGAGGTCTTTGAATATGTACAAGGACAAAAGTAAACAAACACAAACATTGCCTCTTAAGGAGGACTTCAGACAGGTGCCTGGCCAAGTAACAGGCCAGGTCTTCCAGACTACATGGAGTTAGAATATTATACCTCAATGCAAATGCTCTTAAGCAAAGCAAAGCAAGTTCTCAATAGAACTAAAGCAACTAATGTACCTGAAATCAATCAAATACAATCAGTACTCAGACAAACCAACATTAAACAGCAAATGGTTAACAGTTAATTATACACAGTCAAACACAAGTCAATGCACAAAGGTGCAAGCTTTAAGGCACAAGACCAAGTTTTAAAAACTACAAAACAAACCAATGATTAGTCATAAACAATCAAGAAAGCAACTCCAAATGAGGCACACCATCAAGCATAAGCATTTGTGCTATCAACCTGAAACACAACTCAAAAGTGAGAGCACAAACCACTAGTCCAAGACTAGGGTCAAAATGAGATCAAATCATCAAAACAGAACATGAAACTTATCCAAAATCAAGATCAAACAATTAGAAATCAAACCCAATTGGTCCCACATTCATATCATTCATCAATATCATTTCATGATCAAAATAGGTCAAAGCATGTCATATAAGAGCTCATAGAAGTCAACAGAATGATTCAACTCAAATCCAATCACAAACATTTCAAAAAATCTTCAAATAATTCATGATTAATCATCATCCATAACATGATAGGAATATCAAATTTCATCTCATTTGGATCAAGGGAAGTAGGTCAATGAAAATCAGAAAGTCAAGGCAAGCTTAAGCAAACTCATACAAAGCATCAAAACATGCACCAACTTCAATTAATCATAAAACAGAAACAACATATGATAAATGAATGGGACTAAAACCATGACAAACTTTAAGATGTCTACAATTAACATATCAAATTTCAAGTCCATCCAATTAAGCATTAGAATTTCACAAATCAAATAACATCATGTGTCACAAGAGGTCAACAATTTGGTCAAACAGAGGAGAAATTATCAAACAAATAGGAAATGAATTCAAAAATTCCAGAAAAATTCACAAGCATTCTCAACATGCACAAGTGTCTTCATGCAAAAATCCAGACCATTTTGAGTTCAATAAGCATGGTAATTAAAATCATGAATTTGGACATGAATGGTGTGACACAAATTGTCACACCCCTATTCAAAAAATCATATCTCCACAACCAGCAATGATAAAATTGCAAACTCTATACCAACATCACCATGAACATGTCTAGTTTAAGCACAAAACGTTTGAGAGGCATTGGATTATGTATCATCATTTCACAAGCAAATTGGCAAAGCATACACAAAATGGACACACATGAACAAACCCTAGCACATTTAAAAATCCACACGTGCAAAAAATCTGGAAAAATTATCATAATAAACTAGAGATCATGAGGAGTATTTCACAAAAAATCCCATCCAATTTGGATTAAAAATGAGTGACTTATGAATTTCTAAGTTTGCCATGCTAAGTGAAATAATAATTAAAAAAATGAAATGATTTAATTAAATAACAAAACACGGCAATGGCACAATTGTAATTAACCGGGCCCTTAAGTGAAACGCTGCGTTTCACTTAAGGGCGTGTCCACGCCTGATTGGCTTCATGGCCAAAAACGTGGGAAACACATGCAGAGCGAGGGTTCAAAGATCTGGCACGATTCTGGGTTTAAAAATCTAGGGTTTATGCAACAGTAACATGTTCATCATCGTGCTGAATCAATTATTCCAGATTTTTGAAACAAGCATACCATTCAAATCATCTAACAACGTACATCAATGATCCAGCCTTAGTTTTCACTAATTCGAGCTAACAAGGAAGAACTAAGCACAACAACAATTGATGACCAACCTTTAATTCAATGTTTCTCTCTCAATTCTCAATCGTTTTCCACGATTCAAAGTTCATGGCAACCAGTATGGGAAGATCTTTAACAAGCATATCATTATTTGGACAATGGCGTGAATCGAATTCTTACCTGTTCTGGAGGGCAGTGATGATTTTGTGGTTCTTTGGTCACAACAAGTCGAAACAGATGCACAGTGATGTTCCAAATGATGAATAGAGGGAGAATCGTGGCTCAAGCTCGCTTGGTAATGTCTAAATCAACAGCTGCCATGTGAGAAGCTCAATGGAACAGTGGTAGTTCTTGGCTCTACAGTTGTGAAATGATGCTTGCTAAAGCTCCAAAAATGTTGGTAGATGATGGCACAATGGACAATAGCACAAGTTCTTTGCAGATTTTCAGAAAAAATTCAGATGAAGAATTGAGAGTTTTTTGAGAGAAAAGGTTTGAATCTGAGTTTTTGTAAATTGTGGCTAGGGTTTTTCAGTCTGAAACAGGTCATATATACTCTGATTAACAATGCCTAAGCTTGATTAATAAGATGGTAAATGAAATTAGCTTAAATGAAGGTGTTTTGGTCAATTGGTAAAAACACCCAAGTTGCATGTGCATGGCATGCTACAGTGCGAAAATGGGCCTAAACACATCCCAAATGAGGTTTCTGAACATTTGCAATTGGTAGAATGTATTGGCAAAGCTTAATTTGAAAGTTCATTTTTCACCTCTCCCTTTTTTAATTCAATGCACTTGAAAAAGGCCATTTTGATTGGATGATTTTTGGTGAAAAGTGATGAAGGATTTGGATAGAGCATATCAAATGTGACTTGTAGCAAAAAACCTCACTCAATTTGGCCAAATGGTTTGGAAGATATGCCACTTTGAAGTTCAAAAATTTCTGAAAATGATTTGATCATAACTTGCCAACCATAAATGAGAAATGAGTGTTCTTGGACTTTTTGGAAAGGTGAGAGCAAGATCTTCAACTTTCATGTTGGACAAAATTTCATTTGAAGCTTGTATGATGATGTAAATTTGAGGAGCAAAACTTTCTATTTTTGGTAGTTTCCAATTACAGGTCAAGTTACTATTTTAGGAAACTCTTTGTCTGACTTCAAATTCTCCAATCTTGATCTTTGAAATGACAAATTAGACTTATATGAACATGAATGAAGCCTTTCAAACCATCTCCCACCTTCAAATCCATAAAATCAGGCACAGTTGACCATAGTTGACTTTCTAGGGTTTCTGGAAGACTGAACAATGACTGATGACTTTTGAGCAACCAATCCTTGACCAAACCACCTCAAAAGGACCCCTAGGTCATGTGAACATGTTGGACCAAACCTAGGGCCTTGTCTCAATGGAAATTGCACTTGCTTGCTTGATTGACTGATCTCCTGACCAGTTTGACCTAATTTTGTCAGAGGACTTGCACTTGGGCAAAGGATAATGCAATGCTATGCAATGGACTATGTTATGTTAATGACCTAATATGAGAATGTATGTACAAAAGGTAGGTGCAAATTTGAGGTGCTACAGGAGTCTGCTGCAAATGATCAACAAGTTTGTACTCAGACTTCTTGATGATCCTCAGAAACTCCTCGGCTTCATCATCAAGTTCTTTTTCCGACCCAACAGGCGCCGGTGCCGCTACAGGGGTACCCTCACTCACCACCTGCTTACCTCTTGCCCTGCCTAAAGCCTCGTCCTTATCTCTTTTTTCTTTTTCTGCCTCCCCACTCCTTAAGGTTTCAGGCGCAAACAACCTCCCGCTGCGCGTGAAACCACTAGGTCCGGCATTATCCACCTTTGAAACGGTAGTTTCACCTGCAGCCTGATCCTCCTGCTTCTCTCCATTGCAATATACCTCCCCACCATAATCCCACGGCACAGCATCGTCGTTTTCATATGGAATAGGCCCTGGTACCGTGATGGTAACTGGAGCTGCATCTGTCGGCGCTGACAAGTTGATAGGATCAAAATAAATGGTTATGGTGGAAACATCTTCCCTCTCCAAACCAACATTCTCAAACCTGAGATTTCCCTCGTCCATCATCCTCTGGACCGTCTCCCTCAATACAACACATCCATTCGGAGCAACGGTACAAGCGGCACAACAATCATCACAACCCGGAAAAACTCCAATTGCTAACAATTGTCTCTTGACTGTAGCCAATTGAGTCCTCAACCGATCCACGTCCATCACCCCAATTGTCCTCTTACCCTCCAAAATTGCATTCACCCCCATCTGACCATGCATTGGCATGGGATTAACATTAACATTCGGCGATGGTGCAAAATTGATGGCTTTGGAGTCTACCAAATCTTGGACCACATGTTTGAAAGCTTTACAATTCTCAACATTGTGTCCAGGGGCACCAGAATGGAACTCGCACTTGGCATTCTCATCATAATTGGCATGCCTCTGATCTGGTCTCAACGGAGCCAATGTTCTCAGCAGAATCAACCCCAGATCTTTCAACTTTTTCAACAGAAATGAATACGTCACGGGTGGCCTATCAAACTGAAGATCAGTCATTCTCCCTCTCACCTGATACCCGGCCCGTTGTGTTCTCTGCTGAAATGGTTGTCGTTGCTGTTGCTATTGTGCAGGTTGATTATCAGCAGGAATTGTTACTGCAGCAGTGTGTTGGTAGTAACGATCCCTACCATGTCCTCTTTGGGCATACACAACACTCGTGTCACCCTCCTTCTTACGCTGACCGTTACCAAATGGCTTCTTCGATCCAGACGACGAAGCACTTCCCTGTATCTTCCCCATTTTCAGCCAGCTTTCAATTCTTTTACCAGCCACTATGATGTCTGCAAAACCAGTGACGGGATAACCCACCATCCTCTCAGTGAAAGTCCCCTGAAGGGTACCCATGAACAGATCAGACATCTCCCGATCTACCAATGGTGGTTGAACTCTAGCAGCCAACTCCCTCCACCTTTGTGCGTACTCTTTAAACCCTTCATTTGGCTTCTGAGACATACCCTGCAAATGGGTACGGCTAGGAACCATGTCAGCATTGAATTGGTACTGTTTAAAGAAGGCATCCCCCAAATCCTGCCAGCTCTTGATATTCGATGATCTCAACTTGGTATACCACTCCAGAGACCCACCAGACAAGCTGTCCTGGAAGAAGTACATCCAGAGCTTCTGATCCATAGTATAGGCAAATATTTTTCGGACAAAGGCCTGGAGATGAGTTTCCGGGCAAGAACTCCCATTATATTTATCAAACGTGGGCACTTTAAACTTATGTGGGATCACAATCCCCTCAACTAGCCCCATGTTCGTCATATTGATAGCCCCAGGAGAGGTATGGCTTTCCAGAGCCCTGATCTTCTCTGCCAGTACCTGAATTTCTTTGTTTGCCGATTGGACACCGTACTGACCAAATTGCTCGTTCAGCACAGAGAACTGATCTTCTTCTTTATCCTCCATGGCCCCAAAGAAAGGAGGAAACTGATTATCCTTCACAGAACCTGGCCCACCACCCGCAGCGAAACCAAAACCACCACCATTATTGATGACTACACCAGCAGTAGTTGCCTTCCTTCTGGGATCACCACCATCCCTAGAACCACCGAGACCATTGTTGGAAACACCCTCTTGATTATTGCCACTATTGGCAGCCGAAGCCCGCTCAAGCTTTTCCACCTTCTCAACAAGTGCCTTCTGCCCCAAGGCGAACCCTTGCATGACGTTGATCAACTCTCCCATCTTCTCTTTCAGCTCGAGAATGTCTGCGTTGGGTGGATCCATCAGTTTGGATTTGTTGCGCCTGGTAGGGTATCTGTGCAGACGAGCTACGTTCAAAGGAATGATTCTGCGTGCGCGAGCAATGATTCCTGAAACAATCTAACACATTAGAAACCAACACCTGCAAAATAGAAGACAAGTTATTATGATTCATGCATGAATGCAATGTCTATCCATATGAGGACCACTATGTCTTTCGATCCTGGCTTTATTGAGACAGATAATAATCCGACAACAACATTTTGACGTCAATCATTTGGTTTCACCATACAGATCAGAGAGTTATGACTTAGCAAAGATACCGCCCGACCATGTGTGTGCTATGTGAGTGCGCACAGAAATAAAATAAAGCTTTGAAGATCAATCACCAACTGATAATAACCACTGTATAGCAAAAGTGCGCAACACGTGCAAGAGTCATACATCAAGCTTGATACAAATCAATTTTTACAATTCTCCAAAATCAGAAAGAAAATACAAGCAAGTGAATTCCATCAACATGCCTGACGGTAATCCAACACATGATAATAACTGCGACAAAAGTCTAAACTGAAGAAGGTCCGACAGAAGGCTCTGCATCATCAACCATCCTGGTAAACTTCATAGCGAACCTAAACTCAGTATTCTCTTGCTCAAGTCTTCCCACCTCTTTCTGGTGAATCTTCATCTGACGGAAATAATGGTCTCTCTCAGCAAGATAATGATTTCTCTCGGCCATAATATTCGTTTGCTCTTCTTCCTTAACCTTCAGCTTTGCTTCCCACTCAGCGGTAAGGGCTTTGGCTCTAGCATCCCTCTGGGTCTTCACAAGGACTTGTCTCCTCTTTTCATCTTCAATGACCTTCAACGCTCTGGCCAACTTCTCCTTGGTGATGTCGTGCTCCTTCGTAGATGACTCTAACGCTTGGCTAATCTTGCAATAATAGGCGGTGTCTATCTCAAAACGTTTCACCTCCAAAGCATGTCTCTTAGCCTGGTCTTCTGCTTTCCCCTTGACTTCCTGATTAGCCATTTGAGTTCTAGCAACACTCATCTCCAACTCAGTCTTCTCTGCTTGCAGCTGATCTCTCTCCCTCTTCATCTCAAGGAACTCTTCCATACCGACAGAAGAACGTGGCTCCTCAATCAACGGATACTAAGGATCACCCACAGGAAATGGTAGACGAGTGAGCTCAACCCTCCTTATGAGCCAATCATCAAACGGAGGAAAAGACCTGTTATTAGCTCTACCAAAAGGAATCCTGCCTTTCCTTTGAATGTTACGCCACGCCTCAGACACTATCTCCAACGATGACCGGTTACCCTCAATCGGGAAGTAACAAGAGTCCTGAATCTCACACTCGAGAGGAGGAACCTCCATAGCAAACCCAATTTGCCTCCTAAGAAGCGTTGGGTTGTAATTAATACAACCTTGAACTCCCATAAGAGGTACATTGGGAAAACTCCCGCAACTGTAAATAAAGTCTCGTCCAGCCTCATCAATGTGAGTCCAAGCTATGTCCTTGGCTCGCAAACCCATCAACATGGCCGCCCACTTAACAGTATGATCAAGAAAGACAAAAGCACCCTTGGAAGGCAAATATCCCATGAACCATTTGTATAACAGTTGAGCACAACATCTAACCAAACCTCCACGCCGCTTCTCGTTCCGGTTATGGACCGAGTAATAGACATCCCCAACCAAGGTAGGAATGGGATTCCTCTGAGCAAACACCCGGATGGCATTAATGTCCACAAAATTCTTCTGATTAAGGAACAAGATGATTCCATAAATTCTTACAGCAAGCAGAGCACAGACAGTCTTCCAATCGCCCAAAATAGCATGCTCCTTGACTTTGGTCTCCAAGAAACTCAGATGAAAACCAGGCAACTTTCCCTTCTCCTTCAGACCTCCCTTAGTCACTTTGGGGCTCAAATAAAGAGCATGAGAGATCTCACCAACATCAGGTTCTTCCTTAGTGGCATAGAAAGGAATCTGGTTTCTGATCTGAATACCCAGGATACCGGCATAGTCCTCCATCAAAGGTCCCAACAAGTAATCTGGGAAGACAAAGCATCTCAAACTAGGATCATAAAACTGGAGGAAAGTATGGATGGCACTCCTATCCTCATCTGTGAGCCTGAAAACCATCTTCAGAATACCACCATAAGTCTCACGGAACATCCCCATATGGTCAGGCGTAATCAATGCTATCATATCTTTCAGCACGTCAATCTCTGGATCAAAGAAACTGTAGACAACATTAGCTTTAGACCGGTCCTTATATCTGGAACAAGAATGTCTCTCAACCAGGATCTCAATCAAGAATGGACCCTGCATATGGATAAACATGAGTTAGATGCGAATAAACGCAAAATGGGAATGATGCTAATGTATGAATGCAATGCATAGTTCCATCCTCCAAGTCATCTGAACATCAACTGTACTGGATTCCGGTCTCTGAATTGATCACAACCATCTGAGGGACTAGGTAACCATAAATCCAACTCGGGGAATCCGAAATAAATGGAACAGAGGATACATCACCATCATCACAGGAAAGCCACTGATCTGATAACAACAAGATCCTCTGAACAAGCAACCCCAAATTCAACCCGGGGAATCCGAAATAAACGGAACCCGCTGATAAATACCATGGACAGAACTCCGGCGTGTCAGGAATAAATATCCATAAATTCGACTGAACCAAAGTCACCATCAAAGAGTCACCATCAGAACCTGTGCTTGCCAGAATCAAACCCCTCCCCTCACAGGTGAATTCTAAGAAGGTCATCCTAAGGCGGATAATGGTCTCGACAATCGGACAAGATACTCAACGGGTTTGCCCTTTCGGGTGTGCCGTTGCAGCTCTCATAAGATCATCTGAACCAAAGATCCGGGAAAGAAAGGCCACCGAAGTCAAAAGCTCAAAAGAGGTAACCCAACCATAGTGGATACTCCACAAGGAAGGGTTCTCTCAAAAGAACCTCGTCCGACTGTGGTATGTCACGTCGCAACAACATGCTGATCTAACATGTGAGGAAACGTGAGACCACGCTAATCCTAGGTGTATACTCGGGCCTGGGTTTTAGCCCCACTCAGAACACCCACCCCAAATCAAAGGAACCACACCTGTCCAGAATCCAGCATAGTGATAAAATGATGCATGCAAACATATATGCAAATATATACACAGTATAATAATCATAAATGCAATAAATAGAGCAATAAAAGCAGCCAAAACTACCCTGAAGAGTGCTAGGATTGACTCGCTTAGGGAAGATGGACCAGCAAGAGGTCAACTTTGTCCCCAGCAGAGTCTCCAACTGTCGCAACGCGAAAAACAACCGGCGGAAAAAAAACTATTTACAGAGTCGCCACCGACGCTATTCATCCTATGACGGAAAGGAAGCGCAGGACTAACCTAAGAAAGGGAAAGGAACGGTCTTACGACCAGAGATTACAAGGTACGGGAGTCGGTTATGCAAGGGGAAGGTATTAGCACCCCTCACGTCCGCCGTACTCGACGGGATCCACGCTCAAAAGAATAGGAAAAGGTTGCTAATAAATTGCTCGAAGAAATTGCACAAACTGGAATAATAAAACAGGTGAAAGAAAACGGAGGAAGGGGACTCGGCAGGATGTCGCATCCTGGGCCTACGTAGTTTGTCAGAAACAAACATCAGAGTCAACGTAATTCGGGGAAATAGGAAACATGCTCGCTAGGACATCGCATCCTATGCCTACGTATCCTCTCTATCCAGAGTAAGAATCAGAGCACTCGTAGCTCGGCTAACGCACGCCGAAACAACACCGAATAGAGACGCTGAGACGTCAAGAGAAACACTCAAAAGGAAATAGAATGCCAATACATGGACTTACATCCGACTCCAAACAAACAACACAAACAAGGAAACAGAAAGCCAATACATGGACTTACATCCGACTCCAAACAAAACACAAACAAGGAAACAAAAAGCCAATACATGGACTTACATCCGACTCTAAACAAAACAAATGCTAACCAGCGAACACCAAAGAAAAAGGTTATCAGATTGACAAACTAATAGGGAGTCTGGAACTCGAGCCTAATAGTTGTCACACAAACACAAAGAGACGCTGAGACGTCAAAAGAAACAAAAAGGTTGAAAAAGAAAAAGGGTTGCCCGGAGAGATCTCGCTCGATCTCCTGCCTACGTATCTCATCTGGTATGAGAATCAGGACGACGTAGTTCCCCTTAACAGGGGTACAGCACTCTCCTAACCAGAGACCGGGGAAACAACAAACTAAAAGGGAGACTAAGACTCGAGCCTAATAGTTGTCATGAAATCCATAATCCCTAAGTTGAGGTCTCTAATCATGCATCTAACTCACACAGGAAGCAAGTCAGCTCAAAAACATCAACACCGATGAACAAGTATCACACACTATATCCACACAAGAGGCCCAAACAATGGGTAGGCTTTAGTCAAGAGGGGTCATATCAACCTCGACAAACAAGCCAAACTGTAAGGGTAAACAGGAGCTCTTAACCACTAACATTGAGAGTTAGGGTGAGCAGATCAAAAAGGTAATGAGGATGAGACCTCATGCTCTTAACCCTGGCCTGGGTGAGCTTATAACAAAGAAAGCGTGGAGATCCAGAAAGAGGGACCCTATTCCACTTGACTGACTCTATACAAAGATCTTGGGTACATGTTCTAGAGCATCAGCACGTAGTGCGAGCATAAAGAACGACTCACTGAATAACAGGGGATTGGCTACTAGTCCCTTCTATCTGTCAATTTCCTCTTCACTTAGGAGGACTTATCAAGTAACATGCCTCACTTGGAGGTCTTTGGCACAAATCTAAACAAACACAATCAGAGCCTCATAAGGAGGACTTCAGCCAAAATGCCTGCCAAAAAGGTGACAGGGCTTCCAGACTACATGGAGTAAGAAGGCTAAACTACCTCAGTGGTGTATCAACCAGAATCCAAAGCTTAAGCAAAAGGAAAGCTAGCAAGCAACTAATGTACCTGTACAAAAGCTTAAACAGTTAATATCTCAATCAGAAAACCAACAGACAAACAATGGAACTTTCCAATATTTACAACTTAATGCAAGGCAAAAATGCAAGCACTCAAATGAGTTCATCACATCAATTGACCTACAAAACATCAAGGGTTAGTAATCAAAGGTATCTGCATCTCACAAAGTGAGACCAAACCAATCATCAAGGCTAATGTCCAAACCTGAAACACAAAGCACAATTAGTTCATGTACAAAACACTAGTCCAAAGACTAGGTTCAAAACCAAACCAAATGATCAAAACAAAAGTCAATCTTTTGCATAATGCACAATCAATCAATCAAGAAAATGTCCTCAAAAGGACCAACATCAGTTCATAAGGCAAATGCTTCAAACAATTCATGTAAAGCAAAGGCAAACAATATGCACAAAGTTGGACATCCAAATTAGAAAATCCAAATCAAAACAAAAACGCATCCAATGGTCTTGAAATTTTTTATGTGAATTCCAAATGTTATGAACAAGCAATGTGCAAAAAATTAGATCCAGAAGAGCTCAAATGATAGGTAAACAAAAATGCACAAATGCTACATCCAAAATGTGACACAAGTTGTCACAACATATCTTCATGTGTCCAAAACAGTGATAGCATATGATAAAAATCCCAAACCAAAGCTCAAAAATCAAATCACATGTGAGGATCAAGCACACCAAATTTCAGATCAATTGGATTAACCATGGAGATTTCACAAACAAATGAATGCAACATATCAAAATGACACAAGGTTCAATCAAAAAATACCAAATAAAAATCCAGAAACAAACAATTCATGAAAATAATATCAAAAAATGCTAGACATTAAAACAAGCATGTGAAAAAAAACTTGGGATCAATTTGGACATTTCTACTATTTTTTATGATTTATAGAAAATAAGCTAAATAAATGGAATAAACCTGGAAAATTGGAGGGAAAATGATTAATTTGAATTGAAAATCAGAAAGATGCACTAGCCAGGACTCGAACACGCGCTCAAAGGATTACAAGAATATTAAGCGAAATTCAGAAAATGCCATGGCCTGGACTCGAACACACACAGACCAGGTTTAGAAGCGCTTGACCAAAACGCTGCGTATCATTAAGTGAGGTGGAAATTCAAATGAAATTCAGAAATACATGAGCCAGGTTCGAACTCATGCGCGCTAGTTCAAGAAGCGCTCCAATGCTAAAACGCAGCATTTGAGTGAAACCCTAGGGACTGAACCAGACGGCCGAAACAGTGTTTCCGGTCGTCTTCTCCGGTGGTATTCCGGTGGCCATTCATGCGAAAATTCCAGAACCGAGCAAGTTATACATGGTTCAAAAGATCTTTCTACCAGGAGTTCAAATACGCAATCCAAATCTCCTAATTCTCTCTAGATTTCACGAATCGAAGCAAAGAAGTTTTGAGATCCAAACTTATATTCAACACCACATGCTCATTTCCTCACCAAAATCAATTCTAAACATATCAGCATGATCACCTAAGTGAGATCTACACAATTATCACAAGAAATTGGCAAAAAAGAGAGGTCGAATTCAACCTACTTGGAAATGGCAGTTGATGAATTCGTATCCTTAGGCTCTCATATGCTCTAGATCTTCTCCCTTACACCTCTTTTGAAGCTTTGAATAGGAAGCAACACTTGAATCCTCTTAGATCTTTCTCAATTTCAAACTTCTATCAACATGTTCATGTACATGAACTGCTCCAAAACCAGCTCAATTGTCCAATCCAATGGTTGAATCTTGCTCAATGGAGCATGCTGAACATGATTATGCAAGAATATTGAAGAGTTATATGAAGAAAAATGAAAATTGAAGAGAGAGAAAATTGGAGGGAAAATGGAAAGTTTTAGATCTCAAATTCTGTTATGAGCAAAAACAATTAGGGTTTGGCTTTTATATGGTTCACTAATGATGCTGAAATTAGAATTAGGCAATGGTTAAACATGATTAGGGAAATATGAAGAAAAATGCAAAAATGCAAAAATGAGCTTGCATGGCTAATCCACACGTGAACAATACCATGTTATGCTTCAAATTCACTTAAAACCAACTAATAAACATGATGGAAGTGGTATTTTGTTCATAACTTGAACCAAATTTGAATTGTGAGATTTCCCTCCAAAATACACATGAATGAACAAATGATCATATGAGCTTCTTCCATGCAAGGCAATGATTCATTTGGAAAGTATTGGTCACAAGGAGCATTTTGCAAAAAGGATGGACCAATTCGGAGTTTTGGATCAAAAGTTATGTCACTTTGAACTTCCATGTACACTTTGTGATCATTTGGCCGTAACTTCTCAACCAATCATAAGATGGACATGATCTAGGACTTTTTGAAAAGGGGAGAGAGAGATCTTCAACTTTCATGTTCACCAAAAATCCATTGGAAGCTTCTTTGATGTTGATAAGTCAAGTTGAATGTGGACCAAAAACTTGCCATTTTTAGAAACTTGAAATTACAGGTCATTTTCCATTTTTGGAAACTTTTTCCATGGCTTCAAAATCTTCAAGATAGATGTTTAAAATGATGAATGGACCTTTTTTTAACATGGTTGAGGTGTCTCAACTCATTTCCCCACCTCATAGCCCTCAGTTGACTGCACAGTTGACTTTTTTGGTCCTTAGATGACCTTGAAATGCCCTGATCAGCTTGAGCCTCTACCACTTGAGGAAAATGCTCAAAAATGAAACCCTAGCTCATGTAAGCTTAATATAATGATCATATAATCCTCATCCCAATAAAATACCTCACCTCCTTGAGAAACCCTGGTTGAAAGAATGGCATTGATTAGGAACTTGGGAATGCACTCTAAAACCCTTGCTGATGATAAAACCATGATGATGGTAATGTATCCTTGCAAACAAGATGATGCTCAAGACCTTTGAGGAATTAAGAAATCCTGACTGAAGCCCATGCCCTCAGATGGTTGATCACCAATTCATAGAAACCCTCAGGCTTGAATCATACAACTTCTCCATCTTCTGAAAAGATTTTGGAGGATGACTTTCTTATTTTCAGATGATATGCAAAATTCAATGCCTAATGCCCTAAAATATGAAATGAAATGTGTCAAACTAGTCTCAAGAAAGGAGGGCAAATTTTGAGGTGTTACACTAGTTGATGACGGTTACTCTTCCTTGGTTTTCTACCCAGTATCCGGTAGATGTAATCCCCTCTTTGACGGTTATCATTATCCAATATTTGGTATTGATATTCCCTTCCTTCTTTCGGATAATTGCTCTGTTTAAGCAATTTTATCCCCAGCGGGTCCTCTTTCATTTACCGTTTGTCGGTGATGTTTGTTACTCCCCTTTTTGAGCATATCTCCCAGTAACCGGTGATATGTCTCCTGGATCGTTGCCTTTGTCAATGTATCCCCAGTGAGTCAGCTCTCATTTATCCTTTGTTGATAATGATTGTTTCTCCCTTTGATTGGTCATCATTATATAGCTAGTTTTGGTATCCCGATGCCTTTCTCTTTCAGTTGATTTATCCTTTATTAACCCAGTAACCGGTTGTGGATAATCTTCCATGCGAGTGTATTATCTACGTTCTGACGGTAATAGATAATATATCTCATGCGCTCTTTGGTCGAAGCTTTTGTTCTTCCCCAATCGAGTAAGATTCGTATCCTTGTTTTGGAATCGAATGTCCATCCTATAATCGAGTTTGCTTTTTAGCCCTCTTTTTGGATGATGAGTGTTTTGGGAATATTCCCCAATTCACGCTTTGGTTGTTCATCTATTATATGCCCAGTAACCGGTATCCCTGGTGTTCCTTCCTTCTGCTCTCTATTATGACTTTGGTCCCCTGTGGAGTCATATTTTCCTGAGTTGAGATATACCTTTTTAGGTCTTCCTCGGATGATTTGGTTGATTGATATCTCTCACCCTTATACTGGTCTTAGATATTCATTCTTCCCGAGCTTGTTGTTCTCTCACCCTTATACCGGTGATCAGATCACATGTCTCTTTGAGCTTGTTACCCAGTAACCGGTAACACCTCATCCCGCTGCTTCCCCAGGAGAGTCTTGTTAGACATCCCCAGCGAAGTCCCTTAGTGGATTGTTTTTGTCCGGATTTTTATCCGAAGTATCCATTGCGGATAGTTTTGCTGTGTTGCCATATTCCCCAATACATGCATTTTCCCCTGCAGGGATGTTTTGTTCAAATCTTTCCCCAGCCTGAGTCCGGATTTTTATCCGAGGTATCCATTGCGGATAGTTTTGTTGTGTTGGCGTATTCCCCAATACATGCATCTTTGAGTCAGCTCGAGTCCTACCATTGGATTTATTCCCTTTGGAAACTCTTCTCCCCAGTTCTGAGTCGTGACCTGCTCACGCATTTCTGTTCTTATCCCCATGAGAGTCCCCGGTAGAGTCTCTGTTCCCTAGTGAGTGTTTTACTCCTATGGGTTGTCAATTTCTCCGGATGTCTTTTCTTCTTTGTGGACCCATATCCCCACAGAGTTTGTTTGTTTGTTTTGCATACGTACATTTGCATCATGAGGTCTCTCAGGGACCAAAATTTGTCTCTTTGTCATTATTTAAGCCCATTCTACCTCGCCGAGACGAAGATTTTAACCTTCACTTCTTCGGCTAGAATGACCTTAAATAGGGGCATCTGTAAGACCCTAATTTTGTCCCTAAGATTCCTCATGGCATCATAACATTGCATTGCATAGCCTCAAGGATCATTGAGCATCTTGGCTTCCTTTCCCTTTGGATAGGGATCTCTTGTGAGTGGTTTGAGATCACCAAGCATGCTTGAATTGTATATCATTGCTTTTCTCATTTTATCTACTAACCAAAAGCACAAAAATATTGTCACTAACATCTTTGTTTGTAGCTTAAGCAAGCACCAGGTCAAGAGATTCAAGGAGATCCTTTGTGCAAGAGATGAGGTATTTTCTAGAGATGAAGACCACATGATAATTATAAGGAGCTTACATGAGTTAGGGTTTCATTTTGAAGCCATTTCACGAAGTGGTAGAGGCTCAAGTCAATCAGGACATTTCAAGGTCATCTGAGGACCAAAAAGTCAACTATGCAGTCAACTGAGGGCTATGAGGTGGGGAAATGAGTTGAAACACCTCAATCATGTTCAAACAAGGTCTATTTTTCATTCTAAACATCCATCTTGAAGATTCAAAGGTCATTGCAAAAGTTACTAAAAATGGAAAATGACCTGTAATTCAAAGTTTCCAAATTTGGCAAGTTTTTGGTCCACATTCAACTTGACTTGTCAATATAAAATAAGTTTCAAATGGATTTTTTGTGAACATGAAAGTTGTAGATCTTTGTCTCCCCTTTCCAAAAAGTTCTAATTCATGTCCATATGATGAATGGTTGAGAAGTTATGGTCATTTGATCACAAGGTGTGCATGGAAATTCAAAATGGCCTAACTTTTGATACAAAGCTTCAAATTGGTCCATTCTTTTTGCAAAATGTTTCTCTTGATCAAGACATCTCAAAATAGCCTTTGCCATGCATGGGAAAAGTGTGTATGCTCATCATTTCTCATGTGATCATTTTGGACAGAATTTCCACAATTCAAATTTGGCTTATGATACAAGCAAAATAACACTTCCATGATGACCATTGGATGATTTAAAGTGGATGCCAAGCTTAACATGGGACTGTAGCACGTGAAATATGGCCATGCTAGCCAATTTTGCATTTTTGCAAATTGATCCAAATCTCATTAATCATGATTAGCAAATGGCTAATTTGATTTTCAGTATCATTAGCAAGGAGTATAAAAGCCAAACCCTAATCCTAACAACCAGAACAGAAGCATTTGAGATCTGAAATTTCAAAACTCCCTCCAAATTCTCTCACTTCGAATTTTGATTTTCTCCACACAAACACCAAATATTTTTGTAGATTCTTGATCCTCATGCAATTCTGAGCAAGAATCAACCATTGTTTTGATCAATTGAGCCAGAATTCGAGCAGTTCATGTACATGAACATGGCAATGGAAGTTTGAAATTGAGGTAGATCCAAGTGGATTCATCCGTTTCTTTGTGAACAAAGCTTCAAGGTAAGTTCAGTGGAGTAGATCTGGAGCTTTTGAGAGCTTGAACACGCGTGAACAGAGAACTGCACTTCAAGGTGATTCAAAATTCATCATCTCTTTTTGCTGATTTCTTGATATAGATGTGTAGATCTTGCTTCGTGGAGTATGTGCATGTGTTCAGAATTAAAAATGATTAAGTATTAAGCATGTATGGTGAACTTTAAGTTTTGATTTCATAAATGTTTTGCTTCGATCTGGAAAATCTAGGAAGAGTTAGATGAAATTGATTGCATATTTGGACTGTACATGGAAAGATGATTCGATTGATGTATGCCTTTGTGATTTCTGGAAAAATTTGTGGTTGATGTCGCCGGAGATGGCCGGAGAAGACGACCGGAGCTTAGCTCCGGCGTCTCTGTAATTTCTTAGGGTTTGTATGATGTGGCTTCCACGTATGTGCTTGCTTGTCCAGTTGATTGGCTATGCTTTCGTTGACCTTGCCATGCGTGCGTTTGACTTCTGAGTGTGCTGATGATGTGTTTTAATGAAATGCATCGTTTCATTTAGTTGAGTTGCCTTCCATGTGTACGCTTATGTGTGTGATTGTTTGGCTGTGATGCTTTTGACTTTGCCACGCATGTTTTGACTGCTGACCATGCATGCTGATGTAGATTAATGAAACGCAGTGTTTTAGTGTTTAAACCTGATCCGTTGATTTGTTTTGCGTGCCTCATCGTGTGGTTGATGTTATTTCTGAATTTAATTCAAATAATGCTTTTCCCTCCATATTTTTGTGCTTATTCCATTTATTTTGTTCATCTTATAAAAATCATTAAAAATAGAAAATTGATCCAAATTGATCCCAATTTTTTTCATGGTTTTGTTTTGATGTCTAGTTTTTTATGGTATTATTTTTGTGAATTGTTGATGTCTGGTTTTGGATGTGTGAATTTTTGATTCCATGTGGTGCCATTTTGACCTATTATGTTCAATGCTTTGTGAAATTCTCTATGTTGAGCTAATTGATCCCATGTTTTGCATGCTTGATATTCATACATGATGTGAATTTTTGAGCACTGGTTTGGATTTTTTCTCACATCCTATCATTGCTTTTGACACTTGAAGATATAGTGTGACAATTTGTGTCACATTTTTGACATTGAATTGTTGCATTTTTGTTCACATAGCATTTAAACCTTTCTGGATTTGATCTTTTGCACATTGCTTGTTCATGACATTAGAAACTCATATAAAAAATTTCAAAGTCATTGCATGCATTTCTGTTTTGATTTGGATTTTCTAAGTTGGAAGTCCATTTTGTGCTATTGTTTTGGTCATTGCATTACATGAGCCATTTGAGATACTTGCTTATTGATTTGATGCTGGTCCTTTTGAGGACATTTTGTGACATGTTTGAATGTGTATTATATGGAAGATTGAGTTCTGTTTTGATCATTTGGTTTGGTTTTGAACTTAGTCTTTGTACTAGTGTTTTGTGCATAAACTAATTGTGCTTTGTGTTTCAGGTTTGGACATTTAGCATTGATGGTTGATTTGTTCTCACTTTGTGAGATGCAAATGATTTGAGTTCTAACTTGTGTTTGTTTTGTAGGATTTTAAGTGATGTGCTTGAGCTCATGAGTTCATTTGAGTGCTTGAGCATTGTCCATTGAGTTGTGTAACTGTGAATGGTTTCACTGTTTGTCTGTTGGTTTTCTAACTGAAGTATTAACTGGTTAGCCTTTGTACAGGTACCTTAGCTGTTTGCTTGCTTTTGCTTTTGCTTAAGCTTTGGATTATGGTTGACATACCACTTAGGTAGTTATCTTCTTACCTCATGTAGTATGGAAGTCCTGTCACCTTTTTGGCAGGCATTTTGCTGGCAAGTCCTCCTTCAGAGGCTCTGTTTATGTTTGTTTACCATTGTGCCAAAGACCTCCAAGATGAGGCATGTGTTACTTGATAAGACCTCCAAGAGTTGAGGCAATTGACGGATAAAAGGGATTAGTAACCAATCCCCCGTTATTCAGTGTGTCGTTCTTTATGCTCGCACTACGTGCTGATGCTTCTGAACATGTACCCAAGATCTTTGTCCAGTGTCTGTCAAGTGGAATAGGATCCCACTTTCTGGATCCCCACGCTTTCTTTGTCATGAGCTCACCCAGGCCAGGGTTAAGAGCATGAGGTCTCATCCTCATTTCCATTTTTGATCAGCTTCACCCTAACTCTCAATGTTAGTGGTTAAGAGCTACAAATTACCCTTGTACAGTTTGGCTTGTTTGTCGAGGTTGCTATGACCCCTCTTGACTAAAGCCCACCCATTTGTTTGAGCCTCTTGTATGCATATAGATTGTGATGTTTGCTTTTGATGTGTTTGCTTTTGATGTTTGTTTGTTATGGTTGGGAGTCGGATATAAGTCCATGTATTGGCATTCTGTTTCCTTTTTATGGTTGGGAGTCGGATATAAGTCCATGTATTGACATTCCGTTTCCTTTTTATGGTTAGGAGTCGGATATAAGTCCATGTATTGGCATTCTGTTTCCGTTTTGTTGTTAGGAGTCGGGTGTAAGTCCATGTATTGGCATTCTGTTTCCTTTTATTGAGGATCTCTTATGAGACTTGTGTGATTGCTTATGCTTTGTGATTGCTTATTCCAAAGGATGGGATTCACTTGGATCATCTATATGATCTCAAGAGAGGAACTCCTAGTGTGGTTTCATTTCTTAACCCTCGCCTTTTTGTTCTCTTTAGGACCTAACCCTCCTTCTTCATCTTTCCACCCAAGCCAAAATCTTTTGTGCAAACATTTGACTTTTGTTTTCAACATTAGAAACCTAAGCCTTATGCTTTTGATTTTCAAATTTTCTTTTCATAACACTCATTTTGAATTGAATCTTTAAGTCAACTTTGACCATTTTGTACATACTTCTAATTGGTAAATATAACCCATTCAAATTTCTTTTGTGGTTCCAATGTCCACTTCTTAATCAAAATTTTCCATAACCTTTAGCTATTAGGTTTGAGTTATCTTTGTGGTAGATGTAATACTCACCTTTGTCCTTAGTGATGGACAATAAGTCTTCCATGCTTATTATAGGGTTAACCCCTCACTAGCATGTTGAAGCTATCCTCACATGGTGGACTTGTGGTTTTTCAGGTTGAGTTTTCTCCCTTTGATAACAAAATACCTTAAGGCTTTTGGACCAATCAATCCACTCATTTGTTTTGAAATTTTTTACCCGAACTACGAGGTTTTGATCCTAATCTTTTTATAAGAGGGTACGTAGGCAATGGGTTCATCCATCCAAACACAAAAATGTAAATAAATTTGTATATTCTCTTCTCATCTCTTCAATCATGTTTGCACAAATAAAATTTCACAAAAACCATAACCTTTGCAACAAGTGTGAAAAGGGCACCCTAGGAGTACCTAGGATGTTTTGGGTGCCTAACACCTTCCCATTGCATAACCAACCCCCTTACCCAGATCTCTGTTTCTTTTACTACTTTTGTTTGTAAAACTTTTAGGTTTTTGTTCGCTTTCTAACCATTCCTTTGGATAAATAGAAGTGCGGTGGCGACTCGACTTTGTATGATTTACCTTGGATTTAGTCAATATCTCCAATGGTAACGAATACACCGCTACACACTCGTGTCGGTTAAGCTGCATATGTTGCGTCCGATCTTTACTTTCAGCAGTGTCACTTTCTGGGGAGATCCTTCACAACAAGCCATGGTGAGTGGTGTGATCTTTCATCCACTCTCAATTGTGATCATTACTTTACCAACCTGTCAACACAGACTTGACACACACACTTGCAGCATAATGTACATTCAACAGACAAATGCAATTAAAAAGTAAAAATAACACAAACAAATTACAAATAAAAAACATAAAATCTCCCCCACACTTGAACTCAACATTGCCCACAATGTTTATGAACAAGCGCGGAGGAGGGAACTCACAGGGTCCTACTGAGGAAGTGATTGCGGAAAATGCAACATCAACTGTCGCATCATGTTGCTCATCTCATCCAACATCGCTCCCTGACGGGCTTGCTCGATGCCTTGCCTTTGCTGTTCAGTCCTCAAGTCATCTATTTCGGTATGTATCCAG
This sequence comes from Lathyrus oleraceus, assembly GCF_024323335.1. NCBI lineage: Eukaryota > Viridiplantae > Streptophyta > Magnoliopsida > Fabales > Fabaceae > Lathyrus > Lathyrus oleraceus. Next base: position 410,886,351 of record NC_066582.1, on the reverse strand, counting down.
CCCCATTGGTCAGTTGACCAAGATGAGGAACCCGCCGCCTGCTGGGTGGGTTCCTGACGCTGTGGGGCAAACTGCTCAGCAGGTGCTTGGGGATCTTCCTCTTCTATTGCCGTTCCTTCTGCCTTATCATCTACAAATTGCTGACCTGTATAAAAATGGTCAGTGTCGTGGCCCTCATCCGCATCGGGATCGGCGCTCACATACAGCCAATTCTCACAATCAGTAATAGCCACTCTTTCCGGATCCGACAGAGCGATGATAAACCGTTTATGAATGAGGACAGAATAATAGGTAGGGGCAACCACAATCATACCTTGGGAAATCAGAGCAGACATGTCAATTTTTGTATTACCTGCAATTGGCGTGTCCTCGAGTAAAACAACCTGATACCCGAAATGCAATGCAATTTGGGTGATCATACCTCCCACGGAAATGCCTCCGGAGTTCGCTCGGCCGAATCTCCCCAGGTAGTCTGCTGCAAAGGCAGCTACATTGATGGTCTTGGTTTGAGCCATCGAGTACATGAAGAATAACTCTCTCTGAGTAGCTACTCCAGTGTTGTCACCTCTACCAAACAATGTTTAGGCTAAACCTTTTTGGGCGTACCTGAAACAGGGATTCTGGATACCCGAGGCTTTCGCACCTTTGGAGGAGTAATCCGTCCTCCCAGTTATGGCGATCCATAAATCCTTAGGAGAAAACCCGTCTGGGACCGCTCAGGGTCCGTTCAGCGGGAGTCGGAGTATGGCAGCTAACTCCTCAACAGACAATTCGTGATAATTGTTAAACAACCGGAAGCGTAAGGTGCCGAAATAATACCTGGTTGTGTTAACCCACCGCTTTTCCAGCTGGAACTCCAAGGTGCTAAGGAACTCGAGAGTAATGCGTTCGTAGGTCGGTGCCTCCAAACTCATAAACTTGAGCATGCCCAAAACATGGAACATTCGATCTACCTCAATTTTCAGCCCTAGAATGGTCAGAGTCTTCTCACACATATACAGGGTCGGCGTGAGCTTGCATTTCTGGTGAATTTGGTAACGTCGCTCTTGCTCCGTGTTGTCAAACACAATATTGTGGGGATTGGCATTCCGGCTCGGGCGCTTTCGGGACTTCGCCATCTCTGCACGTTGTTGCTTTTCGGTAAGGATTATGTTCAAGGACATTTTGGACCTGCAAAAATAGCAAAATTCCGAACTTTTGAGTTAGAAAAATCTAAAACCGTGGTTGCGACCGGGACGGCGAGGTGAGAAATATTTGTGAAGGGTGTTTGGGCTATAGGTGAGTGGAACTTGGTTGCATGTAGGGTTTTGTGTGGTGAGGTGAGTGAGTTTTAATGGAGTTTGTGAGAGAGTGAGAGAAGAAGATGAAAAAGTATGAGAGAGAATTGTGGTAAAATTTGATAATGATGAGTGATAAGTGAAAAAAGAGTGGTTAAGAATAGTTTAAGTGGGTGGGCTCCACAAAAATTTAAAATTTTCAAAAAAAATTCAAAAAATCTGCACGCCTGACACGGGTGGCCGTGTCAGGCTACTGTTTTACCATTTCCTCCAACTTCTTTTACAGTGATCCTGACACGGTCGGCCGTGTCAGGCCACTGTTTTACCAAACCACAAATAAATTTTTCTTCAGTGCTCCTGACACGGCCCATGTTAGCTGACACGGGTGGCCGTGTCAGGCCACTGTTTTCCAACCTCCTTCAAGCATTTTCCCTCTCCTGACACGGCTTGTGTCGGGTGACACGGGTGGCCGTGTCAGGTTATCCTTTTGGCTGTTTTTTGGTTTTCTTGTTAGGTCAACCGCTGGTTCCTCTGGCTCCTCCTTGTGGGACTCTTGTATACCTACAGACACACACAAATGCTTAGAAATAAAAAGCGTGGGTTGCCTCCCACGAAGCATTGCGTTTAACGTCGCATGGCTCGACGGTTCATTTCCCTTATCATGGGGGGTGTTTCAGGTTCAAAACCTTGTTGCACCTCTTGTCTACAACTCGGACGTTGTCTCTTCTATCAGTATGGACTCCTTTATGCCATGATTCCTTTTTAACCTTCCTTTCGGTGTTAGGAATCTTTCCGTTTAGGGTGGCTACTGGCAGTGGTGAGATTTTGATAGTATTCAATGTCCTGATTAAGCCTACTTGATACTGAGATTTTATATCTTCCTCCATCTCCTGGTCTTCAATAGCATTCAATGTTATTTCCTTATTGTGAACTTTCAAGGTTACCGTGCACTCATCCATGTCGAGCTTGCATCGACTCGTCTTCATGAAAGGTCGACCCAGAATGATGGGTGCCTCATTGTCTTCAGGTATGTCTAGGATTACAAAATCGACTGGAAAAGTCAAGTCCGCTATTGTTACCAGAACATCTTCAGCTATACCATATGCATCTTTTCTTGAGTGATCCGCAAACTTCAGGTTGGTCTTTATATCACTGATATTTTTAATACCCAGCCTGTGATAGATCGATAATGGCATCAGATTCACACTAGCTCCAGAATCTATTAGTACCTTTTTGAAGGTTCTTTCTTTGATTGTGCATGGTACTGTGACAGTTCCTGGATCCTTTTATTTGTTAGGAATGTTCTGCTCCAGTGAATTTGCATTATATTATTCCTTACCGGATACCTGTTCTTCAGTGGTTGGTTTCTTTTCAGCCATTACCTCTTCCACGAATTTCTTGTACATGGGCATTCTTTCAAGTGCTTCAAACAAGGCCATATGACCCTCAATCCTTTTAAACATTGTCATGAATTTCTCCAAGTCTGACTCACTAGGTTCCTTCTTTGTCATTCTCTGAGGGTAGGGCAACTTAATCATCGGTTTAGTTCCTTTTGTAGTTTCTTCTTTAGTCGACTCGCTTGGTGATATCATTTTTTTCTTTTTAGCAGCCTTTTTCTCTGTCGTCGTGACAGTTTTACCATTCTCCTGACCTCTCGGATTTTGAACTGTTTCACTTGGTAGGGAACCTGGTGTTCGAGAACTTGCCAGTTGCTGTGCTATCTGCCCCAGCTGAACTTCGAGATTCTTTAGGGAGGCGGTGGTGTTTTTCTGATTGTTTCTAGTCTCTTCTTCAAATTGCCTATTTTGAGCTGCCAGGTTTTCAATGGCAATCTCCCAGTCTGCCTTTTTAGGTGCATGTTGTTGTTGTTGCTGTTGTTGATACTGAGTCTGATATTGCCCTGTACCCTATTGCAGAGCATTCCCTCTCTGATCTTTCCAAGAGAAGTTTGGATGATTCTTCCAACCTGGGTTGTAAGTGTTAGAGTATGGATTATTCTGCTTCAAGAATTTGATCTCTTCAATTTGTTGGGGAGTCGCAAAGCAATAGACAGTGTGATGAGGTCCATTACATATTTCACAAGTGCTCTTCTGAGCTGGTTGAACCTGCGCTATCTGTTGAGTACCTATATTCATAGCTTTCAGCTTTTTGTCTACTTCGGCAGCAACAGTGTCTTCCAGGCGGATTTTATTTGTTTCTAACTTTAGATCAATTACCCCGTCTGGCTGCCTGGTACACCTGTCATATAGCTATATATGCTCATTAGCAGCTATTGCTTCAATAATCCTCTTGATACCAGTGGCTATTGAGAAATTTGTTGAGCCACCGACTGCTGTATCAATCAACTGTTTTGTCTTTATTTTCAGCCCATTGACGAACATCTGCATTTGTTTTGTCTGATCCATATTATGAGTGGGACACGCGACTAAGATCCTTTTGAATCTTTTGTAAGTGTCTCCCAATGATTCACCATCCTTCTATTTGAAATTCAGAATCTCATACCTTTTTCTTAGGAATACTGATGCTGGAAAATACTCATTTAAGAATGCAGTTTCCATCTCCTCCCAGGAAGTGATACTACCGGCAGGGAGAGAATAGAACCATTATTCCGCGTCTTCAGCTAAAGTGAACGAGAACATTCTTAATTTTTTTGCTTCATCAGTGTGACCATCAATTTTCAAGGTGGTGCTCATGGTCAGAAATCTCGGCAGGTGTTTGTTGGCATCTTCATTAACCTTTCCGGTGAAAGGTTTTCTTTCCAATTGATTGATCGTGCTAGGATGCAGTTGAAAATTTGTCACATTCACCGGTTGGTTAACAATGGTCAGTCGACCACCCGGTGCGTTTGCACCTCCATAGTCACCTAAGAGACTTTCCGGAGGTGGAGGAGGTGGAATTGGAGGAACTTCAGCCATTGGTTCCTTGACTTCTGGTTGATCTGAGGTACTTTCTTCTGTAGAATCCACTCTTTGTTCTCTGCGTCTTCTATGAAGGGTTCTCTCGATCTCTGCGTCAAAAAGAATTTCAGTTGAGGGTTTTCCTCACATACACTAGTTAGTAAAATATAAATGACAGAAAAATAATTTTATTGTAGAGCAACAAAATTTTAATTGAAATAAAATTAAACTCTATATTTTTGGCAGTCCCCGGCAACGGTGCCAAAAACTTGATCGGGAAAATAGCAAGTGTACTATTTTTCCTTTTATAGTAATAACGGGGAAATTCCCTGAATGTCGATCTCAAGGACTGCACGTTAGTATTGAGTTTAAATTATCATTCAATCAAACAAAAAGTATTAATTTGGTTTTTTGAGTGTAAAAAGAAAATAATAAAGAAATATGAAAATAAGGGTTTATAGAGAAAAAGGAACAATGCCAGGGAAGGTGTATAATTTATCCCTGTAACAACTCTGAGTTACTATTGCATCAACAAAGATCAATTACTACCAGTTCTCAAGGGTATTTTCTCCCAAAGTCCTTGGTGAGAAAACCTTTAATCAATCTACCCTAATTCCTATGTCCATAGCCAATTAGGGTGAAGTTAAGCAGTATAATATCAAGAATGCTCTGGTTCATACAGGGTATCCCTAGTCCTAGGTGATATCTACTGCAGAGTAACCTGATGAAAAACTTATCACTGTCGGTCCAGCCT